>NC_072472.1:23797477-24111583 GCF_027596085.1 Anoplopoma fimbria | reverse complement strand
GTAAATGTCAGCCATCACTGTTCATTCTTCTTTTAATATACACGACCAACCTCTCTCAATACACTGCAATAGTGAGGTTTAAAGTAATGTACCAAAGGGTTACGTACACATGCATATGTCAATTAATGTCATTCAGTTTTGTTTTTAGGTGGAGCAACAACTAAGGTATTGCAAAGATGTAAAACCAGAAAATTACAGATTTTAAGGATTTCACATTTGTACACAGTTTAACAAAGATCAGTGGTGGGCATTGGGCACGTATTTACCTGTTTTTCTGAGCTTTCTGTTATACGACTCAATTCCCTGCTTGTATACACTTTAAATTTAGTAAACGGTAGCTATGTTAGCATGTTAAATCTGGTTACTTTTACCAGCGGTTTGGTTTATAACAATATGGCACAAATGGGCTCAAGGTGTTTAATCGAAAGTTTTCTTCAAAAGGCCCACTTTAAAAACATAATCCATGTTGTTTATAGTGACCCCAGTAACCAAAGTCTTCCAGCAGTGCCCGACGTATTTCTCATGTCATGTATTATCCAGAATTGTATTTATTTCAAAATGACTGAGTACCGCTTAAACCACACGTTTTATTTTGTTGCCAGCAGTAGGAGCTTTGCCCTATTGCCCAATATGACCCAGTGCCTCTAAGTGTATTTCCGTCATGACCATTATTGATTATTATATTATCCTATCGAACATGCCGCTCATATTTGTGAAACGTATAATTGTTGCGGCTTGATTAGTTTTTCGTGACTTTCTCTCTCCCACAAAGTTTCAATAAAAGTGATGTTCTCTCTCTCTCAAATATTTCCACACACTGACACTGCTTCACTCATGATTTAAACAATTCCTTTTTCATCTGCCCTCACACTTTGGCCACCATCTTTTCTCCCCACCATCTTTCTCCCCGACCTTGTATATCATTCACCTCTGCATGCTCATATTTTAATCCATAATTTTCCACCTTCATTTTCTTCTTCTCCTTCACCCAGGCTCTGGCAGCAAAGACAGACTGTGTTTGGCCTGCTGATCCTGCTTATCCTCCTCTTCATTGCCTACTGTTTTGAAGGAGCACACCAGAAGGTGACTGAATACTGTAAATATTTTCCAAAGTACATAATAACCATACTTTGGGTGCTATTGAGGGTCTCAACCAGAACTCAGGTATTCCAGCTTGTTAAGGTGACATTAATCATAAAGTCTGGGTCTCCTTAAGGGAGGGTACGATTTGATCATTGTTTCTTTCTGTGGTGGTTGTTTTCCTTATAGTGATGCAGTGCAGGTTACAGTTCCCTACCTTTTTCATCATCATAAGACTTACTGTAATGCAAGAGTGGGTTTCTATTCATCGAAGTGTTGGTGATTTAATCCCTGGTTCCTCCTGTCCACAGGTTCAGGTTGAAGTGTCCTTTAGCAAGGCACTCAAGCAGCACCAGCAGTACTAAGGCTATTTAATGCAGTCCATTTACTATTTATTTAGGTCCTGCATAGTGACGGGGGTGATCAAGTCCGATTATAGTGCGTCTGACCCAAATAGCTATCGGCACAGATAACTGGTTGGGATTCACACCGCAGGAACACAAGTGCGTATGAGAAGATATTTGGATGAATATCCTCTCTAACAAATGTGTGCCTGTTTGAGTGTGCTTACATCATGGTAGTTTAATTATTAACTTTCTGCAAAGCCCAGTTGTACCTGCTAATCTCTTATGTCCACAGGACAAACAACTGTAGTTGTGGCTGTAAACCAGAGCAGACTGTGCTACAGATCTGAGTAAAACCCTTCCCCTTTCATATTTTCCACATTTTGTATTTTTCCTGACATGTGCTGTAGTATTTTGAAACCCAATGCCCTTAAAGGTTTTTTTTCAGTTTTATTAAAAGAGACTCAGAAGTTGTATAATCAGTTCTCAATAACTAGGCGTCACGTAATGATTGCCCATGTCTGGCACTGCACTTCCCAGCAAAGAGTGAGGCAGTATGTGGTGTTTTTGTTTTGCTGGGTTTCCTGGGAAATGGAGTCTTCGGTCAGAGCCTCCCCCAATCCCCACCACCCCTCAGTCCCCTCCCTTCTTCCCGTAATCTACACACTCCATGCTTCCTCCTGAAAATGACCTGCCTTGGCTCAAGGGAGGAGGTGTAAACCGAGTGATAGATGGAGTGATAGTGGCGGATGTACGAGAGGAAGAGGAGAGAGAGAGAAAGAGAGAGACAGAGAGAGAGATAGAGAGAGAGAGATCTTGGCTTGCCTTACTTTACTAGTTGTGTAATAGCTGGCTGCCACCAAAAAGAATAATGGTGCTGTTCTTCTGTCAGTGTGCTGAACACTCCTACCCTACGGCTCTGTCCTCTAAACTCAACAACAACCTCTGTCTCTAAAGGTCTCTCTCTAAGTGTCTTCCTCTCCCTCTCTTGCTCTACCACTCACATGCCCTTACCCACCCCTTTAAGTGCCCTCTGTTCTCTGTGTTGCACACTTTCACCCTTGTACCTTCTCTCACTCACGTCTCTTTCCCTCCCCTCTTCTCTCTGTGCCCCCCTCCCCCTTGTTTTCCTCACACTCTGTGCATGTGTCTCTGCCATGTGGTTGACCGTCCCTCTTCCTGGCCTCTGTGCAGTATGTGCACTACATGGAGAGGAAGACGCTGTGGTGCCTTTACTGGGTTGGCCTGGGCATCCTCTCCTCAGTGGGTCTTGGCACCGGCCTGCACACCTTCCTTCTTTACCTGGTAAGAAAATGTTTTTGTGACTCCATGACAAGTTGCCTTCCGCTTTTAGAGTGCAGTTATTCACTTGCCTGTGCATGTTTATGACAGTGCTGAAACTCAAACACAGTGGATGGTGGTGGTGCAATGACGCAGGTCTCAGAAGCCTGTGTTTATGGTGTTGTGGGTTGTTGCTAAGGCTTTAATAAGAGCATCGATGGATACTTTTGGAGGCTCCTTAGGCATTTGCACATGCATACGTGAGTTAATATGGGTTTGTGAGTGTGTGCATTTCAGAGTGGGGTGGAGATGAATAGACGCTGTGGTAGCCGCACTGTTTTGACAGGCAGTCTAGGAACAATCGCACTCACTGACCCCTCTGACTGAGTGCACATGAGGATAAACCCCCCCCCCCCCCTTTGAGTTCTTTCTCCTTCCTTTCTCCCTGCTCTCCTGCTCCCCACTGTGTTGCTCACTCTCACTTTCTCTTACACTCTCTCCCCTTACTCCTTCTTCTTTTTATGTAATAGTGAGCGTACAGTCCCCCTTCTATTCGCCCTTTCCTTCCCCCTTCCTCTTTTCTGTTTTTACCCAAACTCTTCTCTGCCTCTGAGTGTTTTTGCACAGTTTCGAGCGTGGGGAGGTGTTGGGTCTCTACTGCTGATCAGATCAGGGTCCCAAAACATCTGCTCGTCTTCACTGCTCTCAGTCCATCTGTCATCAGGGAGTCCACTGTAGCACTTGTATGCCCAGTGCAGATGAACTGGAAACTTTGATGTGCGTGTTCTCTATTCTGATGTTTTTTAAAGCCAAACTCTATTGCTCCCAAATGTAATTTGAGAGCTTATTGCTACTCTCCCTCAGTGACCCAGCTCCCTTTTTTCATGGGGTTTTAGTGTAGGATATCACCATCTAGTGAGCATGGCTGCTACTGCAGGTTATGGTGTCATTGGGTTCAAGACAGAACTTGGTGCTCTTTGCTGGAGCTGTTTTCTGCATTTTTTATAGAGTTGGACTGATATTGCTTTTTAAAGGCAGATACTGGTATAGATATTTTTGGATTTGAGCTATTGATAGGCTACAGGATGTTTTGGTGTGGATATTAAAACAAAGGTTTTTCAGAATTTGACCTTATATGCTTCTTTTTATGAAGAATCTCACTTCTAAGTATTATTATTTTTTCCCAGAATTGACTCCTTACAGGGTGGAATGCCTCTGAAATGGCATTTAGACTAAAAGAGTGCTGTAAGCAAATTAAACATTACAGGCTTTTACGGACCGATTTAACTTAATCTGTTGATAGCAATCCAACTTGTCAACACTGAAATAAAAGATGAATACAGTTTTAAATAGTCTGTGGTCAGTAGGGATCATTCATTACTTTGAAGATGTAAAAAACACATTGGCTGATTTTCATTTTTTTTTATAAAAGTGTAGTGTTGGCCTTATTTATAACTCTAACTATATTTGTTTTATACAAAGAACCCTGTCTGATCTAGTATCTAAATCCTCTCTTCAACTCTGAGCTTAAACCATAAGTAAGAAGCACAGAACTGACCTCAGAGAATTCTAATTACACATCATCTTTTTTGTTGATGCTTTGAGATTTTTCAGTGATGTTGTTAATTTCTGGTTCTGACAGATATCTTTGATTTCTGACAGTAAAAATCGTTTTTAGAATTTCTGTGGTCAGTGAACAGTGGCGAGTAGCAGCAGACTTGGGTCACTGATTGGATTAGATCAAATGTCCCACATGCAGCTTGAGCTTTCTGGCACTGTCTTCCTTCCTGTCCATAGGACTTAATAATATGCTAGGAATGAGAACTAAAGTGGGCCTCGATGTTTACCAGCTCTTGACTTTGATTAACTGCCATGTCAATATTTGGAAACAACACCACCACAGTTACTCTGTAAGTGTTGTACAAGTGCACCACCAAAGATATACACTAGCTCAGGGGAGAAGTGCCACAATTAACTTTTATTTCACAGCTTCTCATCCAGTTTACCATTTTGTGAAACGCTTTCATTGGAATTTCCTGATAGTGAGGAGCTGAGCTCAAACAATCAGTAAATTAGACAATAACTTGACTGGCATCCATTGTGATAATTACTGTGATAGTTACTTGTTAAGCATTAGTAAAGTGGGTTTAAGCAGAATGGCCCCACAATTCCCTAGTTCCAGCCTGTAAAATGTTAATAGAATCTGGTTGTCTTGCTCTACTATGATAGTAAACGGACTTCTCGTGGTTTTGGACTGTTGGTCGGACCAAACAAGACATCTGAGGAGGTCACCCTGGGCCCTTGTAATATACATTTTTCAATTTTATTTCTATTTTTGACATTTTACAGACCAAAGGACTCATCGAGATACTAATCTGTAACTGAATAGATGATGACAATCATTGTTAGTTGCAAGCATACCTGATTATTTTGTAAACCAAAATAATCTTTCGCGGCACCTGGTGTTTGTAACTTAGCCGGTTCATTACTATTAACAGTCAATAGAGGGTGCCAGTGGTTTTAAGATGTTGATAAACCAGAAACTTCAGAGCAATTTTTAATTGAAATACTTCCACATGTAGTATCATTCAATTAATACAAATCATTTCACATAAAGGCTACAGCTGAAGATAAATGTATTGTCTCCATGGCAAATGAAAAATGAAGAGACTCTGCAATATATCGGATTATTGATGAGTATAGTGAGCCAGAAAACTACTTTTTCTGGCTCACTATACATTTCACTGTACTCCAGTTTTTTTTACATTACATTACATCAGCAGCTCTTTTTTTTAATTCCCATCTTTTTTGTAAGATTTAGAAAGATGTGAATATTACCAGGTTTAATAACCATGAAGGTCCTCTGTAGTGCTTTTTCACATGATATAACATGTGACTCTGTGTTGTCATATGACTTCCCCTACCTTCCCAGTTGTCATAATGTGTCTGTCCCTTTTCCTGACTTTAAAGGACTAAACTGCTAGATTGAAGCATTTGTTTTACCTTTCTCCAGTTGCATTACATGTGTGCTCACATTTTTCTCTGAAAATGTGTTGACTTCACTGAATTGGGCACTGCTAGGTGCTAGGTTTCCATTTATCATCTGAGGGACTGATTTGACAATCTTTTACCACTAACAGGTGTTTTGTTGGAAATAAATGACCACACAAGTTAACATATTAACAGCACACATCCGTAGTGGTTGGCATGGAAGCCTTGAACATTGTATTATATGAGTACCGCAAAGCCACCAACAGAGGGGGATGCAGGGCCAGTAACATACAAACTATCCCAGTCACTGAAACCAGAGCAGAAGTGGCAGCTTTCCTGTTCCCTGACATGGGCAATTGCTGCCCTGTGTCTCCTGTCTGTGTTTGTGTCCCGCTGTGACTGCGGGAGATCATTGTACACGGTCAGGACTGGTTATTGGAGAAAGATAAAACCCTGCAACTCAGGCGTGGAGAAGGAAAAAAAAAAGCATACTTCTTGGCACACCATCAAGTGTATTTTATCCAGCTGCTCTGAGGGAGGAGGTCGTGGGTGGGTGCTTAGAATACAGATCATGAAAACAATAAAATCATGCAGGAGCAGTGGAGCGATCTCATTTCTGATTTCTGAGCTACAGTGCACACACTGAGAGTCTTGCACCTGCGCATGTATCTGTCAAAATGATTGTGAAGATTTGCAATTATGAGTGCCAAAGGCTTTCATCCCCACTCAGGTTTTTAAGTATTTGTTTTCTAGTGTCAACTAGTGTCCCTGCCTTCCATAAATCCTCTTTTAACTGAGAAGGGGTTAGCGATGAGTGTGACTCTTGAAAGCTTGGGAATGCTGTAAATATTTTAGAAGAGAGCTCATCTGAGTCATCCACCATTAAATTACTTTCAGTAATGGCTGTTGCCATTAAGTCATTATGGGCAGCATGAAAATTGTTGTGCTCAACGTTAAATCAACAGCAACAAAGAATTAAAGTCATTATAATAGAAGCTGCGCACGTTGCTGTTTACATAATAGCAACTGGGGTCGTTTTTTTTTCTGCCTGTCCTGGTTTTGAGCAGTTTTTTGAGTGAGAGGTGAACATATTGTGTCTTTCTGAGAGTATACATTTTAGCAGCCACTCAAGGGAAAGAGACAGCAATCCTATGTGATTACAAACCAAGTTCGTAGCGTGTTTATAACTTGTGATTTACAGTCCCTTGTCTTTCAAAAAATACACCAGTGGCTTATCTAAATAGTGGAGCATTCTATAGTTTGCTCAATTCAATTTCTTTTCGGTTTGCTAAATTATAGGTTGCATGGGAGGTTTGTATAAAATATACAGATTTTCCCTAGCAAACCCCCTAAAATTAAGTTTTGGCTGTTGGCAATTACCAGGAGCACAGCTTTAATTAGCCCCAACTATCGCTGTAAGTGCTGAGCAGGTCGGCGAGTGCAACTTCCAAACACTGTCCCTGCATTGTTGTTAATATCACACTCACACACACGCTGCTGCTAAGAGTTTTAAAGTTCTCCCGCTCATATGCCGTTAGACAGTTAAGTGCAGTCCGCCCACACATTCACAGTCTGACAAGAACATGTGGGTGAGGGAAACTCGGTAACAGCATGGCAGGGTATTGGACAAAGGGCTGATGTGTGTGTGCGCACGTGTGGTACACTACCCCTCACTCACCTGACCATTGTGTGGCTTTTACAGTGACGGGCCTTGCTACAACCCAAGAAGCAAACAAAACGGGCACCTTCACGTAAACAGAAACCTGGTTGCTTTGTTTGAGTTGTGACTCACGCAGTTGTGCTGGTCTGTATGACCTGTACTAACATTTCCACATAAGGGTCACCTGACAAGTGTTGATTAGAGAGTTGTTTATGAGCGCAGAGCTGATAAAGATACAGGTCAGCTCTTCAGAAAGTGTTGAATTTACTCTGAATTCTGATGGGTGTGGTTTTACTGTGTATATATAAACATTATTGATTCAGAATCTTTTTGACTTTGTTGTCAACCCTTCTGTGACAGACATGACTCAACATAGTATAGTTGCTCCTCTGTTCACCAAAGTGAGAAGTGATACCTTGCATGCATGTTACCCGGATCATGGGTGACACATCAGGATCATGTTCAGTTTCTTTGAAAAGCTTCTCTTGACTCACCACTGGCTTGCAGTAACGGATCTCTCGCTTTAACTTTAACACCTCTTAAATTCAATCTGAAGCCATTCCTTTTTAACTACATCAAGATCGTGTGTCAGGACTTTATAGCTTGGATTTGATGCTCCCACTACTGAACGGGCAATATTACTTACGGGCCATAAAGATACGTTGGTTGGGAATTTTACACTGGTAAGTTATGGATCTGCAGCTGCTTGTGAGAGGAATCTAACTTTGGGTTGTATTTCATTTTTTTATTAAAGCTTTATTTAGCAAGATAATCCCATTGAGATTTTGAATTCCATTTACAGGGGGTCCTGGCCATGTCGGCAGCATACAAGTTTCACACAAGCACCACAAAAAAACACAAATAACAGACTTTAAACAAAACAGCAAATTGCATCAAACAAAGAATTGTCAGTCAGTGTCCGGACAAGAACATTCAGTGGTCACATCATCCTTAATCCTGTTTTTAAAATTCTGCATGCTTGTACAATAATTTAGTTTCATTTGACTCATTTGACCTAATTTGTCAGCATGATTGGAGGTTGTAACAATGTTCAATTCAATGCTTTATAAGAAAGACAAACCAACTTTTTCATACAAACTGCAATGATGTGTGCAGAAACCCGAATCAGAGACAATTTGTAAGACAGCATAATACACTGAATCTAACTTTTTCCAAGGAAGACGGACTCACATGCATGTGTAAAAAAATACCACAATCAATTGCTGACAGAAGTGTCACTTGAATATATTTTCAAGACATTCTATATGATGTTTAAAACACAGGTTGTCTTCTAAGAAAACAAACTCCAGGTATTCATAAGTTGAGACTTGTTGAATCACCTTATTTTTTACAATGACAATCTGACACTCATCATCACACCAAAAAGAAGAAGAGGAAAAATGACATCGCAAATGCTTTCATCGATGATTTTCTAAGTTATTCATCTTCTTTCTCATAAGGCTGGAGACATGAGCTTCTGCCCAAACGTCTTGTGACTGACTTATCTTCACCAAGCTCCTTCAAAGATGAATGCAAGATAGATGTTTAAATTGGAGATTGTGTGTGCGTGTGCGTTGGTGGTGTTTCTAATGGCATCTAAATCTTAACTGTCACACCTCAGCCATCTAAGGCATGCGTCTGTCTGTCTACGAGGCCCCAGGAGTCCTGTTAATACCAAGTACAATAATCATTTGATCTCAAAGACATACACTCACACATACACTCACACACCGCCCACAGGAAGCAAATCCCAAGTCACAGTGGGCTTGGAATGGCACCAACAACCCTGCCACAACAAGCCAAACCTGACCAGACCTAACTAAAGTGATCCAGGCAGACTGCAAATGTTAAAGTTATTTGAAGCAGAGTTTGGTTATGAAATTCTACCATAAAGGTCACCCAGGGCTTTTCTGTTCCCGGTCACATCATTACACACTCTCAGGGGGGTCTGTGTTTGGGTCGCTGCTTTAACCCCCTTTTGATCCTGACTGACTTTCTATGAAACATTTTGTTTCCCTGCAGTTTTTATAGTTGTCCAAGTGAAACACACTCAAAGAAGCAATGTAAACCAATTGCATTTGATGTAATTCATTCATAGCATCCACAAACTTAGACATAATGTAAGATTTTTAGATTTCAACAAAAGACGCACAGTTTTCCCATTGTAATCTGTTTAAAATATATTATTATAAAATTTAAATGCAAATTTCTATATGTGTTATGTTTTACGCTTATTTTACATTGTACTTAATCAATAGTTACACATTAACAATGCAGGTTTATTTCACTACATGTTGGAGTGTTTTTAAGACACACAAAGCACTAAAATATTGTATAAAATATATACATTCAGAAATTTGTTCTTTCCACCTACACGTTTGAACTGGTAGTTTCCTGTTCAGATAAGGTTAGCAGAAGAAAAGATTAACTGACTGTGAGAACAAGTTTTATCTTTGCTAATATGCAAATTTGATGAAGCATTAACATTTAGTTTCCATTTAATATGTGTACAGGTTATCGAATTTGCCACTGTAAGTCCCGAACTTGTATACTAAATATAAAGTTACGTTAAAATAGTTTGGATTGAAATGAAAGTGTTATCTTTCAAGTGTATAATCCATCACTCAGTGGGGGGTCAGAGTGTGTGTCTGTCTGCCAGTCAGGGGGAGGTTTCTGAACATGGAGTCATATGGTGTAACCACATGGATAAATCACTGGGACCAGCCCCTCAAACCTCCAGCGTCTCACAGTCAGTATGTGTGTGTGTGTGTGTGTGTGTGTGTGTGTGTGTGTGTGTGTGTGCATGTGTGTGTGTGGTTGCTTACCACCCACTTCTAAACACCCTGCCCCTCCTCTCTCGGTCTCTGCTCCATCACTGGCCTCAGTCTTGCGTTCTCTTACCTCCCTCAGAGATCCTGACCAGAGCTTCTTCGTAACGAAATAACCTCTAATGTTTGTCCTGATTTGCCTCCAGCACGGTCTCCCACTGTAAGAAGCGGTTAACAGGTTATGCTAGCCGGACCATGTCTAATTAGCTTAAATGGCCCTTGACAACCGCAGCGACTTGTTAATGACTGGACCGTCCTGTGGTCTTGGTCACTGAGAACTGGTCTGTTTATGGTCACCCATTAATGGCTGGTTTGAGGCTTTCGGAAGCAACTACATATGCCACAATGAACTAACGAGGAGTCCATGCCATGGCTGGTGACAAGGACGACTATGGGCTGCATCTGCTAGGGTCTCATGAATAAAAACAATGAATTGGATATTGTATAGTGTATAACGTCCTAACACAATTTGTGGGAAATTTGATAATTAATTGTAGCCTAATACAGATTTATATTAGGAGACTATGGAGGGACATATATCAATGATTTGTAAGTGTATTTCTAAGCTACAGCTCACACTTTGGGCCATTGCTTTCTTTTGAAATGTTAGGGATGCTCCCATGAGACTTTTTCAGTCGCGATACCGTCAACGTAACAAACAAATACATTGATATAAATTGCATCATATTGTAATAAACCATTTGATAATAAATCGTACACCAGCAACTTGTTAAAAAATCCTTAAAATTAACAGCAATTACAATTCAAGTGTCAACCTCTTTAATGCAATAACATATCGGTCAAAACTTAAACAGGATATAATATCTTCAACTTAAAGCTTATTTTTTCTAGTCTAGATGGTTATGCTCCTTCCCACTTTAATACATTTGTATCAAAACCCCAGCACACCAGTAGAGTCGACACACAAGCCTCAATAAACGGTAACTGTGGCACTGCGTTTAACGAACAAAACTATGGAACTTTCTAAGAACTGAATTGAAAATGCATCACAATTTTAACGTTTTTTATATAGGTATTTAATCATGTTGAAAATAAAAACAACATTGCTCTCACACCAATACCCCTGTAGACACAACAGTATTGTATCATTTTTTACACCTGCTCCTTGTGCGATAATGTATTTTACAGTTCCAACGCGACTGTGATGTCCATATCAAATAAAATAGACTAAATAATTGCACTGGATCCCTAGGAGGAAAGAAGGTGGCAGGCGGTCTGTGTCAGTCGATCAGCCCAGCAGCAGCTATTGGCCAACCAGCTTTCACTTCCTCCTTCAGTTGGCACACTGATGCATACTCTGTTCGTGTCTTGGCACTGAGAGGAAGCTCCGTCACACTCGTGAGCTTTAGCAACTGCCGTACTCATAGCCAATCCTTGTCACTGTCCATGATAGGTCAGGGAACAATTCACTGCACATAAAAAGTCATTTGTTACCAGTTCACCTCCATTTTGTGAAACTACTGAGTTCAAATGGCGCCATAGATCACTACGACTATCAAATGTTACCCAACACCTGTTTGTGGACTTTTCTTTTACAAAACGTTGCCCTATCATTATTAATGTTTTGTAACTGGGCTGATAAGGAATGGGTACGGATTAAGGGCCATGTGTAGTTTTCAAAAGTTGTGCTGTTATTCAGTGTTACTCCCCAAAAGCAAAACGGTTTAACATACGTGTTGAATGCATTTCCTTCAAATCAATTAATCATTGCTACATTTTCCGAGCTAACATTACCAACTGATGACGGCAGAAAAGGGCAAACCGGTGGTGGGTTTTGTATTGCATCTTCTGTGCACACATAATGCGTCCTCCATGTGCTCCTTTGCGCTAATAGTACCTCAACAGGATACCTTTTACTGACGCGCCATTCAGATGGGATTAGCATTAGAGAAGAAGGCAGGGAATAAAATATTCCCTTTGCTGTTCTGTTGTTTAACTTATCATTCCGAAAAACATGTTAACAATCAGGAAATTGCAGGTCTGTATAAGACCTGGACATTCCACAAGACTTCCCAACGAAAATCTACCTGTAGCTGACTTTATAACAGGCCATTTAATGAGCTGTCATTTTTTTCCATCCCTGTATTGGTTCTCAAATAGGCCTATATGTTGGTGTTAACATGTTCCTGTCATCGGTTTAAGAAAAACATTTTTATTTCCTCTGTTGTCACACAAAATGTCACTCTGGGCTGATAAAAAAAAAAGAAAGAAATCAAAGGATAAGCAGCTCTTCCTGCATAAAAACCCTACATTTTGGAATACAACGATGTAGCTCAAGACAAGAATTGATTTACAGGAGGACCAGAGAGTTAGAGATGATATGTTATCAACACACACACACACACATGCACCCACAGACAGAATCATATTGTACTATCCGATCTAAACTTTGTGTGTCTCCCCAGTCTGTGCGGATGTACTCACATCCAGGAGTGGGGATCACACTCGTTTTGGAGGCCTAGCGTTGGTTTCTGCAGGTCACCACAGGAATGCCAGCAATGTTGCCTCCATTGTGGATCCCATCGGGTCAGAAACAGCAACTTTGTGCCCCTGTCAGAACCAATATGTATATTATTGACTTCAAACATTGTCAACATTTGGCAAATCTCAATTTAGACACAGTTAGGAGGTGGAATAGTGAAATAGTTATTTTAGCACACACAAACACACAAACCCTCATCCCTACTTTGTTTATAGTGACAGTAAACAGTGTATGAAAATTAACAATGGTTTCTCTTAGAGGTGGAAAAAAATACTTCCTCCACTGTGTAGTCTATAGTTTTCCCCTTGTAAAAATCGTCATCTATGCCTTTTTAGACGTGTGTGTGTGTGTGTGTGTGTGTGTGTGTGTGTGTGTGTGTGTGTGTGTGTGTGTGTGTGTGTGTGTGTGTGTGTGTGTGTGTGTGTGTGTGTGTGTGTGTGTGTGTGTGCCCTCAAGTCAGAAACAAAATGAGACAGGGCAGATTAATGGTGAGTTACCTGGACAACATAAGAGGACTGGGCTTTTGTGTAAGGTGAGAAGCAGTGACACAGCATTAGACAGTGAGAGAGAGAGAGAGAGAGAGCAGGTACTCGGTGTCACGCAACGCTCTCTGTTGTCTTCTGTGTGTTTGGTAAACACATGTTACCTGAGAAAGAGTTGAAAGGTGTGAGCAATATTGTTTTTCTTGGCCACACAAACATTCTGCTTGAGGAGTCTGTGTAAATGAAGTGTGTGTGTGTGTGTGTGTGTGTGTGTGTGTGTGTGTGTGTGTGTGTGTGTGTGTGTGTGTGTGTGTGTGTGTGTGTGTGTGTGTGTGTGTGTGTGTGTGTCAGGGCAGTGTGATCCCACTTGAGAGTCATTGGGGAGGATGTGGGGCTGGGGAGTATCCAGTCTGACTGGGTCAGTGCTGGGAGTTTCTTGACTTCTCACACTGGGTCACTAAAGATTTTCCAAAGATTTGTCTTCTGCTTTAGTGAAAAAACTTTGTCCTGGTTGTGATTATTAAAAAATATTATAAATGTGACTGTGCCTGCTTACTCATACTGTTTGTACAGAAATGAATCTGTATCATCAAAAAGGAGTGCATTGTTCCTAGAGAAGACATTGCCGTTTCCTGTTGCGTTGCACGCCACTGTCGTGCCCTCCCTCGTCCCGTCCTGTCCTGTCCTGCTTTGTCCCATGCGGCTCTGGAAGTAACAGCCCCACCCCGGGTTTGTCGGATTGCTTTGGTGCTACATTGCGTAATGTCAAACTGCCCCTGTGCGTCACTGGGAGCACCCTTTCTTGCACAAATACGCATGAGTGTAAACATGTAGAATAGACCGAGTACACAGGGCCCGCTTTAATTAGTCCACTCTGGGGATCTCCTTTATTTGAAGAGATCACTCTAGTGTTACTCACTTGTCTGATAATCTTTGTCATCTCAGATCCATCTAGATCATTGTTCAGGGTGTAACATGCGTTCTTACAAATGCAAAGTTACACAACCTTTCTTCCTGAGCGGATCCTGTTCAGTATAAAACTTAATCAAACACTTTGCATAACAATATTATCAACCTTAGTGTAATAATGAGTCGGTGTAGAACAGCAAACGGCCATTTGAATAAAAAGTTCCTTGTTCCTCTCAAACAACTTACTGTGATATGTGAACTTGTTGCAGCAATAGCATAGTTTTCAAAGGAATTGTTGTACTTTTGGTACCCTGCTCTGTTCAGCAAGCCAGTGCTCACACCTTTGCTTTGACCTAAATAGGAAATTGAATTACCCTTTAAAACAGGTGTCCTACATGAATTCACCCATCAGAACATGTGTGTTAAATACAATTCAGCCTTTTTTATGATGAATTATTTAAACTATTTAATGACAAATTCCTGTCATGTTTTTGATAATAGGGGTACAATAAGAGAAAGGAGACCTCAAATGACCAATGCTTGTACTTGTTTTCAAAATGCCAGAGGTGTGTTGAAATGGAGATCTTGTTCATTTTGGTATTTCTGTGTAATTGAGTTTAATTGTGTGTGTGTGTGGCCTAAGGAGTCTCTCTACTCGGCTGTTTTGTGGAGATTGGGATGACTTGATTTAGGTTTTGAACAAGAACACAAAGCTGGCCTCTCAGTCAACTTTCACTACACACAAGAAATCCAACCTTTTTCACTGGAAGCCTAATTGAAGTGAGTAAATACACAAGAGGCAGAAATGTATACCAGACCAGGCCTTATCAAAGACAGCGGGACTTCTTTTTCTGCTGCTCTTATTATTGCCCTCCTGTGGTCAGACGGCTGCACTCGGTTGTTCGTGTATGTGTCACCTGGGAAAGGTGGGGAGAATCATCCCCTGTGTTAATAAGACAATACTTATTCTTCATTCGTTGTTCTTGGCATGTCTTAAACAGATTGTGTGTGTGTGTGTGTGTGTGTGTGTGTGTGTGTGTGTGTGTGTGTGTGTGTGTGTGTGTGTGTGTGTGTGTGTGTGTGTGTGTGTGTGTGTGTGTGTGTGTGTGTGTGTGTGTGTGTGCCCTCAAGTCAGAAACAAAATGAGACAGGGCAGATTAATGGTGAGTTACCTGTGTACACACCAAATGGTTTCTACACCCCTGCTTTGGTTTCCATCCTAGATTGTTTCCACCGGGCCCTCCACTTTTTATCCGTTGACACTTCTCCCGTAGCCTTTAAACTTCATGAAGCAGCATAATGCTTCTGCTTGATCAAAGTTAGTGTGTTTTTCTCCATTTCCTGATGGCCTATTTAACTCCTACAGAAAGAAAAGCAGAAGGCAAATCACTCTTTAGGTTATTTAGGTTGTTTATAGTGAAAGTCAGAGAAAGAGTTCCACTGCTATAGGAAATACAGGAGACACAGCTTAGATCCTGGCCCACATATAACTGTCCTCATGTTATCAATCAGTATTTGACTCACGTCTTTGACTTTCTCCATGCTAAGGGGTCTTCCTCTGACTCAAAACTACTTCCAACAGGTGGACTCACAACTCCTACTCATTTTTCAGTATTTTCTCCATTTCTTTTCATCGTCCTCCTTCTCCACCTGTCTCTTTGTCTTTCTCTATTTCTCAGGGACCACACATAGCATCGGTGACCTTGGCAGCCTATGAATGTGGCTCGGTGGATTTCCCAGAGCCACCCTATCCGGACCAAATAGTCTGCCCCCAGCAGAACGCACCAGCACCAGGCTCTGCTGCTGAGCATGTGGGCGGGGAGGCAGCGGGGGCGGACGGGTTGGTGGGCTCAGCTGCCATCCAGGGAAGCATCTCTCTCTGGACCATCGTCTCCAAAGTCCGCCTCGAAGCTTGTATGTGGGTGAGTGCCTGTTACACACCGGCTGTGCATAGTGCACGCCAGAACAGCTAAAGAGCAGCCAATTGCAGGATCTGCAAAGAGTTAAGCTTTTATAAACATTTCTCATGGCTCACTTTTGGTTGCAGCTTGCATTGACCTTGCACATTCGCCACAGCTTTAAGCAGTATTCCTAGTGTGTGCTTTGAAATATTGTTGCTGTCAGGTGAAAACCTCATATCTCCCAAATGCCAGTTCCTGAAGGCACTAAAGAAAACATTCTTATTTTCACATTGACCACCATGCATTTTTGAATTTATCCAGTGGGATTTGAAAGGTGTCATTAGACAAAAGGTGGTAGAAACATGAAACCTAACAAAATTGAAGTGGCAGCGTCAAACTATACATGCTAAGGAATCCAAATTAAGTGCACAAATCTTACTTATTATTTATATTTAATGCTATGGTTTGTAAGTAGTGAGAAAAGTGACAACATTCTCTCTCTCTGGAACATCTTAATACAAATAATTATTCAAATATTTTATGTCTCCCTTTGACTATGTGAAATACTTGCATCCTATTTCTAGAATCACTGTAGTTTGCATTATCTCCACCAGTAAAGGCTCAAGGTAGAAATTCTCAAAAATTTGTATCAAACTGTGCGTGCAAATGTGTTCATTGATAACTCATTTGCTTGGAAACCCCCAGCTTCTTACCGTGAATTTCCCCCCATGCAATGTTGGTGGTTTCACACCTCTAACCAGCCTTGTGGCTGCTGAGAAAGATGCAATATTTCTTTTCATTTGACCAACTTTCAGAACAGGAACAATTAACCACTTTATAGAAGAAATATATAAAAATAACATTGTGTGCTTCTGTTCTTGGAGTTAGACACAGAATGGCCTTCTAACCCGGTGTGTAGTTACATTTAGAATGGGGTTCTGGTGGTTTATCAATGACTCACACATGTCTGAGTTACCATGAAACTGCTGACTACACACACACACACACACACACACACACACACACACACACACACACACACACACACACACACACACACACACACACACACACACACACACACACACACACACACACACACACACACAGGTCACATAAAAAGACAAGAACAGATATGCGCCACAGTGATTTAGAAGTCACACTCCACTATAGACTTCTCTGTAACTACAGTATATTTAAATGTTCACTGTTACCGGCAGTTTGCTTTTTCATGAGAAAGGCAGAACTGCCAAACACTGAGAAAAGAGAACTTCGCTGCTGACGCGCGATATGACTTTTAGGATTCTTTATCGGTTTCCCCTGTTCTGCATAATGTGGAAGTGAGGGGGAAATACAGTTCCTCAGCTGCCTCTTCCCCAGGAGCTGCACAGGAACCAGGAAGGCTTTTCACAAGCTGCTCTCTACTGCGATTGCCCCCCCAGGCTTCCTTATTGTTTGTAATACATTAACTTACACACACATACACACTAACAAAAGCAAAATGGAAATGGAACACTTACACGTCTAATAAAGCCATTTTAGGTTTCAGCTGAATAATCCATTACACAAACACACATTTGTACTACTATACTGGGTAAAGGCCTTTTAATCGATGATACTCATTCACTACCGTCTAACCCTAATATTAACCATTTCTTTACATGCTAAGCTAAATACTCATCTTATACTAATATCAAAGAATGATAGTGTAGTTAAGTATACTGTGATCCTTAGTTTTCACCCCTTATAATGTCTTCATACCGTTATATGAGACTAACTTTGCATTTAGTCTGTGTGTGCAGTCACACAGATCCCGTACGTATGCAAAGTCTGTGTGTTTGATTTGCTGATAAACCATGTTAGTTTGTCTGGCTTTGAACTGGAGTTACATTTTCTCTGAGCCAAACTGCAGCCACACCAGAAGCAGCACCATGCTCTGAGGTGTGATATAGGAGAGTGTGCGTGTGTGTGTGTGCATGCCACCCAATCCCCTTGGATTCACCATGGGAAAACCACCACACAGTCACCACCACACCCATGTAACCCCAGCCAGGCATGGCCTCGGCTGAGGCTTGTCAGCTCTACAGTTAGAGACACCTGTTGCATCCATAGTTTCAAAGCACCCACGCCAGCATTCCTCCTCCTCCTCCTCCTCCTCCTCCTCCTCCTCCTCCTCCTCCTCCTCCTCCCGCCAGCCTCCCATCTTCTGGATACCCTGGTGATGAGACATTCCCCTCCCCACCACCTCTTCTCCTCCTCTCTGCTTTCTCTTTTCTGCTTTCTCTTTGTCTCTTTGTCTGTTCCCTCTCGAAGCCTCTCCGTCACTACTGCTGCTCCGTTAAGTGCTGCACTTCAAACACCACCACTGTGCAGGTGGACGTCTTTCAGTGCCCCCTACACAAACTCACACACACAAACACACACACAGGCGAATGCACACTCACAAACAGAGACAGAGCTGTTGAATGGAGCAGCTGCCAGGGAGATTAGGGCACATCTCCATTATGAGAAAAAACTGGCAGATTTCATCAAAGACGGCAGTGTTAACAAGAGAACAGGGTGTCCAGATTAAAGACGCAGTCTGCCAGGTTTTTAGGATAGCACCGCCTCCTGAGAATGATTGTTTGGGCTTGTTGTCGCTGCCATGGTTGCTAACTACCCACTAATCATCTTCTGGCTCAGAAATTCAGCTACATACAAGTAATGTGGCTGTGATTAGTTAGTTATGTTCTTCTGGGAGAGAGATTGAAGCTGTTATTTTATGTGGGTTCCACCTAAACAACTGAATTGCAATTTTTTATTTGCTGTGCATCAGAGGATGTAAGACATGTGTTGAGGCTTGAAATCATCCTTATGCCATCTGTAATTGTAGCTTCACAAACTGTATCCTTAGCATCTTCTCTCAACCCCCTTGCACCCCTACTCTCCCCCTGTGCCTGGAAACATTAAAGTAATGAGCTGTGAGCAACTCCAAAAACACAGCATTTCTTGGCGGCTGTTTTCATTGTGTTAATTAAGTCTGTAGCCCTCACCCCCTCACCCTCTCCTCATGTTTTGGCGGTATGAACTTGGTGAACCGACCAAGTGCTGAGGATTTATTTCCCTCAAATCACTTCCGCTTTCTTCCTGTTAAGTCCCCCTCAATCACACAAGCTCCACCGCTTTATAGCTACAAGCTCCTTTTGGCTGTCAGATATTGATATCTTGGTTCCTTTAGACCCCTGGGGCTTGTTAGCACTTCTTAAATTATCCAGAAACACTGCATTCCACATGTCCAAAGTAGATTTGAACAGAGCAGTTAGCGGTGCAGTGTGTTGATATGCTGTTTAAAAGTTGCATCTGGTCTTTCACCTTCCCTGGCCCTGTGTTTTATGTATCCATGATCGCTTAATAATCTGTGGGATTTTCGTCCTCGTAAATCCTTTCCGTTTTATTCCCATTAGGTGCTCTGATCCACAACCCCAGACGTCAAGCAGTGAAAGCTCCTTTGGATAGTGGATATTGATATTTTTGCTCTATTAACCCCACAGGAACCATTGTAACGTGGTTGTTAAAAAAATAGCATGATATTAAGAAAAATCTAGCATTTTTCCAACTAAACTACTCAATGCATAGAAAATATATACTTTAAAGCAATAAAATCAAAATGCAATTCAATAATATTGATTCCAATAAAAACTGCACTGTACATAACAACTAACAACTCTCTCCCTCTTTCTTAAAGCTATGTTAATTTCGGATTTATTGGCATGTCGGGACAGAAGCCTGCGTTGCCAAAACAGTATACAGAAGCACATAACACCAGGGAGTACTGTAAACAGTGAACTTTGAACGGCTGAGCAGCAGTTATTAACAATCTCCACATGTGTGTCTGTGGTTCTGTGTGAGCAGGGTGCAGGTACGGCCATAGGAGAACTTCCTCCCTACTTCATGGCCCGTGCGGCACGGCTGTCGGGCGCCGAGCCCGACGACGAGGACTACCAGAGGTTTGAGGAGATTCTGGACCAGACCCAGTCTCCACAGGTGACACACTGCTCCTTGCATCATCTTTAGTCCATCCATCACCCTCTGTTATCCAACCCCCCTCAGACCTTCCTCCTTCTCCCTTTAAACCCCACAATGCTCATCATGTAAAGCTACTTTAGCATCAACCTGCTTCATTTCATTCTCTCCCCTCTACTCTTTTGCACTTGCATTCATTGCCCTTGTACCATTTCATTTCTAATTCCTCTGTTGTTGGTGTTGATTTTTGTTTTTATATTTTTTAAATTGGCAATGCAAATTCTTTGAAGTGAAATTCTGTGCCAGATTCCCACATTGTACTCCCACATTGTACCCTGTTAACTGTGGGGCTTTTCAGTGGTCAACACACACACAAACACACATTAACAGGGTTACGTTTTTACGTTTACACAACGTTATGACTAAGAGAACAGCAATGATGCACTTGAGTGAAATGTTCCTGCCGTTTTGGTTCGTTTCGAAATCCCCTGTTAAAAAAAAGTTCTCATATCAAACATCCCTGCAAATGTTTCAACAATGCCTAACAGCTCTTTGTAAATATTTATTTTTCCATCCCTCTTGTGATTATGAATGGAGGAGGAGTGAAGGGAAAAATGCGTGTAGGTTTGTAAAGACTTTTCATCAGACCAGTCTGTCCTAACAGCCTTCATCCTCAGGAATGCTGTTCTTTCTCCAACAGTGCGGGTCAAACCGTCAGACAGGTCAAGTGCAGTAAAACAACTGCATCCATAAATGATTTAAAACTTTACAGCGTAGTCATTTACTCTTGTATTTGCAAATAAACTGTAGCAGACTATAACAGACTGGTAGGAAATAAATCCAGTTTTTTTTAATGAGGGTATCACAGATATCATGGGATTACAGAGCGATTCAGAGGAGCGTTCATTTGGTTTCTAGTATTCATTTCTCTTTTCAGCATTCATACAGCATTAGTAACAGTAAAGCCATAGTTTAGATTTAAATCATTCAGTACCTGCGTGCTGTCTTTCAAAAGTGTGTCTCTGATGAAGAAATTCCCCACACTATATTAAGTCATTAATTTAAATGTTGCCAGGGTTGCCAGAATATATGGAATAGTTACTATTCTTTTCACAAAATTTGATTTCACTCTGTCTTATCCCGATTTAAACATTTATACCAAAAAATGACTTGAATTTGTTTTATTTTCAGCACTATTATCTCTCAGTGGAGACAGTAACAAAAGTCAAAACTTAAACAGTGACTTGGTTCTTTCCCTTTCGTCTCTCCTGGATCAACCTGCTTAGGAACCTCTGCACTAAATGTCTTGTTAAAGAATGTATCACCAATGCTTTATCAATGAAATCCCTGCTTTTATTTTGCCTTTGGCTCGACCACATACTTACAAAACTCACTTCCTTACTTTGTCCCTGCTTTCTCTTTTCTCTTAAAGTTGAACTGTGTAGACATTGGTCCAAACAGCATGTTTGCATCCCTTAATAAGATTTTTTTTTCAACGCATAGAAAATGATCTTTAACTAATAATTTCAATATTTTTTGTAATAAATTGTGATTCCCTAAAAACATTAAATACCCATAAATGATACATTTAGCCCTCAAGATATGTATGTGTGTAAGTTGAGTGTTGTTCTTCTAAAGATAAATATTGCATCGGCCACTTTTTTCATTCCTTATCAGCATAGTTTAGCTGACTCCAGGCACACAAACTGAAGTGATCCTTTGAGACACTAATACTGAAACAATTTGGAGGAAGTCACAAGAAAATGTGGCCAGAAGACTCCGTGCTGAGGGTTATCAAGGGTGCAGCACTGGCTGAAAGTTCCACTGTTACTAATGCTGTGGACAGCTGGGCAGGTTGGCACCAACAGCAGTCCTGGTGTTCGGACCACATGTTTGAGACTGGAGCTCTGACATCACCTACTGATATAGTGGCGCTTTCCACCAAAACAGCCAGAAAAGAGTAGAGGCTGTGGAAGAGTGTGACAAACAGGCAGCGTGGGGGAGAGGAGATTTTGTCTAAATGATCGTCTCAACATTGAAGAGCTTCTGCGTGTCTTTATCCAAACAAACGGCACAGTGTGACGCAGGAGGAGCATCGCCTGTTTGTCTCGCATCCTTGCGAGTGTAGATTAGAAGGGACGCTGCATGCTGCTCTCAGGACACAGCCTTCGTCTTGCGCTCTCTCTCTCTGACATTGTTTCTTTTTCTGTCCCTCTCTTCCTATGCTCTTATTCTTTCTCATGCACTCCGTTAGTCTCCCACTGTGCATTGCTGTCTCTCTCGCTATCTCTCTCTCTCTCTCTCTCTGATGATATCTGGCAGCCGTGTCTATGTATGTAATGTGTGCTCGTGTGATTGGACAGCATCTGGAGGCAGGTTGCTAGCACCAGCGGGGACCTGCCACATACGGAAACATTTTTTCTCTCGCCAGGGCTTTTACCATTACTCGGATGTTCTCAGGGTTCCCTCTTTCGCTCAAGGAGATCCCGCACCACCTCTCTGATTTTCACTCCCACCTTTTACCCTTTTTGCACCTTTTAAGGTGAACACGGATGCGTTCATCTGCTATGGATTTGTGACAGAGGTTTTGATTAAAAGCTGAAAATGAATAGTATTAGGTCAAAGTGGAAACAGACTCCATTGGGAATGGATTGGAGAAACTGTGGTATCGTTGGATTGTTTTGTATCAAAGAGGAAGTGGTTCAATTTTGTCCTCAAGGATGTTACCCCCTTCAACCCTACCCCCCTCCAAACACACACACACACACTCCACCCTGTGGCAGCAGAGCTGGATTGAGATACTGACTTTGTCCCCTCCGCTCAAGTCTCAGAGGCTTGTAGGTGCCAGAGGTTTGATTTAAACCCCGTGGTATTTCTCCCAACTTGCACGTGCCAACTTCCTGCCACAAGTGCACGTGATGCACAGCAGCAGAGCACTATGGGTTTTTTTTTCTCATTCATTCAACAGAGCTATTCAAAAATAATGAAGTCATGCCTTCTCTAACGGCTCCAGACGCTGATGTCATGAACATCAGCTTTTTTTCCCCTCTTAAATCTTAAGCTCAGTGCAAAAGCGCCCGGTGCGATGGAGAGGAATCCTCAGTATCCACACAGACCGTCTCGGAGGATCCTGCAAGGATCGAGTCCGTGCTTGTAACTTGATAATGTAGTTATTTCCTGGCTTGTGTTCTTTTTTTCATCCGGCACGGAAGGGGTTAACAGGCTGTGAATTCTTGATTGCCAACTCCCAGGATTGTATCTCCTGTAACTCAAATCAGGGCCATCTGCGCTGGGCGTATGCCTGCCTTCCCCCCTGGCCTACTGCACTCAAAGGCTCTCTGTGCTGTGGTTTGCCCGGCCCCGTCACGTGACTTCTCTGAAAATGCCCCCTCCCTCCTCCTCCCTCTTTATTTCCAGTAAACTGTTTGAAAGGAGGGGGGTGAGTCAGAGTAAAACCAGCTTCCCTTTAACCACAGCTTGTTAAAGAATTTGTCAACGTGGACTCAGGGGTGCATTTTTTGTGTGTGTGTGTGTGTGTGTGAGAGTGTGCACGCGCGCGTGTGTGCTCGTGCGCAAGCATCCGGATGGATTTGAATGCGTACCTTTTATTTTTTTCTCAAAAGGCGACCGTAGCTTCTATTGCGTCAGGAGTTCTTAATCACTCCAATTCCTGTGCCAGAGAGAGCAGGCGCGGGCTTGTCAGGAGCTAATGAGATGAACTTCGGCCATCTTCTTGTCGGGGGGCTCACGGCCGATTCAGAGATGTGCGTCTTCTGTGTGAAAGACTTTCATTGAGAAAAAAAAAAGAAAACACAGAGAGAGGGAGAGAAAAAATGTGCGTGGGTGTTGACTTGTATATAGGCTATGCATAGATTTTTCCTTGTCTGACACTTTAAGTTTCCACATGGAGCAGAGTGCTTTGTCGCTGCCTGCTTTCTGTCTATGTTTGAACTCTGTACCCCATCAGCACTACTAAAAACTACTGAAAACAAAGTGTTGGCTTTGTAATCTTTTTCACTATAAGTCAACTTTTGACAAATCAAAATAAACAGCTATCGCATTGTACAATAATGCATTTCAGATGAAAAAACAAATAAAAGGCAAATAAAACAAATGTCACTATCATAGTTCTTTCAGAAACCCAACACTTGAACCTCAACCTGTTTACATATATATTATACATGGAAATCAAGAAAAGAAAAGTCATCATTGTCCTTTTCATTTTTTTTTGCTTGTTGTATCAAGTCAAAAGAGAAAAAAAGATTTTCTTTTGTTTTTTTCATGTGGATTTTATTTATGGCTGTCATCACCTGGCAACTGTAACCACAGATATTTGAATGTAGAGGACAGGACATGCATATTCTATTCATAGTCTAGAATTCATTTATTTGCCATGTATCTAATAAGAATTGAATCTCATTTTCAGTTAATGATCCAGGTGCCATAATTCCGTAAATGCTAATATTGTGACCACCATCCTGCTATTCCTCATTTATTCTTTCAAAATAAACTACGGTATATTTGCTCTGACGGTACATTTATTATGTTTGAAATGATGCACAGATTGCTGTACCATTTCATTTTAAAAGAGTAAGAGACAAAACTGGTCAATTGCGGTTTCTTAGGACCACTTGTAGTTTCATTATTCAAATGAGGAATTGGTCAGCCTGACTATAAGATGTATATGGGGCTCAGTTCAAATGTGGGCACTGTTCCACACAGAGCTGTGCGCCGTGTGGGGGTGACTTTGCAGACTGCGAGTAAAGCATGTGTGCCGTTGAGCCAAATCTGGAACCAAAACCTCCACGGTTTTAATGACGCTGCACACTTGACAAGATCTTACCAAATGTAATTGCTGCTAAGCCCAACCCTGCAGGCCGGCGGTGAGTGGGGGGAGCTGGGGGGAGGCAGGCAGCCCTTGGCAAGCTGCCTGGCAAAGATGGTGATTTTCCATAAGCCGCCAACAACAGAGTCTGAATGTCTGAACCCCAGCCATCCAAGATAGACGCTTCACTTGGTCCAGAAATGCAGAATAGAGAGAGAGTCCAAGAACATAGTTCAACTATAGTAAATCAGTGTCACAAGTTCACACACACACACACATGTACGCACACCCCTTTACACCCTCCCCTCACCTCCTTAGGGACCCTTTGTTCACACTGCGGTGATATTTTCATCCCGGCTCTCACTGGATGAGCCAACAGCTCAACTACAGCACCTAATGTAAACAATGCATGTGTCATGATGTCATAAAATGAATGGGATTCACAGCGCGTTTCCATGGCATTAATTGGTTCTGCAGGGTTCTGTCCGCACTGCAGCACCGGCAGTCGTCAGGTGTCCCCGGTCCAGACACAGTTCTCAGCGGTACAGCTGTAAACCATCCATACACATTCCTTCCTTCCCTGTCTGCCACAAGCTGAGAAACTCACACACACATGGGCACACATGCACACACACACATATGCACACATGGGGACAGGCTAGAATTAAAACTACAAGCTAGTCCAAGGAAAAACTTTAATGATTGGACGTCAGAGCAGGCAGAAATTCAAATTGTGAACCAATCAGATTCTGTGTCCCTTCGCTCCCCCCACTGCCACCTTATTAGGCGACCTCCCATGTCTCTCAAGTTTCCTGTCCGCCCGGTTGCACCCCGTGAAAAATGGCATCATCACTGTACTGGTTTTGTTGACCATATAAGGTATGATATGTATTGCCAGCCCCCTCCCATAGTTTAAATGAATATGATGTTTTAGAAACTGAGGCCTACTTTTCAAAAGAAAACATATTTTTCTTGCATGTTCATACAAATCCTATTAGGGTTTTTTTCTTGGTTTTTTTCAGTTTATTTGATATTAGTTTATGTCAGAAAATATTCAGTTGGAAACTGTACTTCATGCACAGCAAACCCTCATTAAGAATATTTAGAGCTAAAATAACTAGACAGGCCACTAACTATTTGAGAGTCTAATAAAAAAATGCAATTGATGCATTTTTGGGAAACACTTTGCTAAATGAAAAACATCAGAAAATGTAAAAACATAAATGATCTGGTTCAGGAAAAATAAACAATTTTCTAAATGTCTGAAGGTGAAAGTTCCCAACCTCATGATGTGTTCATATCAACAGTCAATGTCAAAATTTGTATTTTTCTTAATGGAGGATATCATAGTTTGCAACAAAAAATGTATTACTTTTTTTAATCAGCAGTTTTATTTGCAGTTATTCATTAACTGTGAGCGCTCTACATTCACTTCTATTCTGTTCACAAATATAAATTGAGTTTAAAGTTTAATCTGAAAGGCACAAAAAGATGCTTATAATGGAAAACATATTCATACTCCCATATAGCCAGTGCAGTCTATAATATACAAATTTGTTTCAGTAGGGTTAGGGACTGATTTAGATTAAGGCGTTTAAATATCTTATTTTTAAGCACAATTCTATGTAAGGAAAAATTAAACATACATTTAAGGCTTAATGCTACAAATATTTATTTAGATACCAAAGAGACAGCTGTTACTTATAAAGAGCTATGTAAAATAAACACTTCAACATTCAATATGACTTAAATATAAATACTTTGATATATTGTGAATTTCACAGCATTTTTTAAAAAGCAGTAATACAGTAATTACATTAACTTTGCAAATAAAGAATAATCTTGTTTTCATGAAAAAGTGCAACAACTTCAAGATGAAATCTAGAAATAATAACGAATGAAAACCTTTCTACAGTTTTTGGCTGTAAAATCTATATATTCTACTGAACAGATTAAATTACTAACTTATTAAGGCCTACAAATTAAGAAATATTGCATCAAATATTTCTTTGTAAAATTCAATGTCCTCTGTATATTTTTTATTACCACTCAGAATGAAAGAATTTATGTACAAAAAACGATGAATTTAAATTGAACAATGTAGCGTGGTATGGAAGTAATCATTTTAAATATTACCTAGACATTGAATGCGTCTTCCAAAAATATGAAGGGTCCCGCATCAGGGGTTTCTTTTACATTCCCACTGTGTTCCCAGAACAGTTTAGTTAAAGTCCAAACAGATTAAGGCTCCTCTTCCCAGAAAAGGTATATTGGGGAAAAATCTGTGTCATTGCTATGAAAAGAGGCTTCTGTTACCCGTCAGGAGGGATAGGGCAAGACCAGAAGAAAAAGCAAGAATTTGTGAGTCACTGGAATGACCAAAGTGTGTTCTCTTGTTCACACACTCCCAGTGACAAAGGATTTAATAACTGGCCCTAGATGTCAGATACATGCATGCAACAACCAGTTTATCACTTTGAAGAAGCAGTTGAGCCTCGTAATTCTTTTGGGATATTTGACAGGTGAATCTTGGTTTTATAGCTGTGAACTTGAGGATATTTATGTTGGCAGGATGGTCATGAATTAAACACAGGACTTAATTGATTTTATAAAACCCACCTTTTTCGTTCAAACATTTAAATAAAAAGATATTCCCTTTAACAAGTTGAGTATTATTCGGTGAGTAAATGTTTTTTGTGATAGATATACATATGCAGGCATTAACCCACCAGGAGCTCGTCATCACTTACGCATTTATCTTGGGGAATGTAGATAAATTAAAACTAAAAATGTGTAAAAACAATTAAAGCTGCATGTTGGGGGATTGGGTTCTAGAGTTTTTTTTATCAATTAAAGTGAAGCATGGTAATTTGGGAGGTTTTAAAAACACAAATTCTAAGATTTAGTAAGTGAAAATCACTCCATGCACATTCCATTAAAATATAGTTCAAGCAGTTTGCACAACTGTACATCTAATTTCTGAGGATCTAATTATTGTGTTTGTCAGTTTATTAACTTGCTCAATAATTGATGACAAATTGTTGGAGGCACATTTACAGGATGTAGAAATCCTCCAGTTGCAGCTTGTTCTCATTTAAAAACAAGCAGAGATTAAATAAACACACTTTTCACAAATTTTTCGTTTCATTTGGCCACTATGATGTTTTTAGATATAAAATGGAAGAGAAAAATAATGTTAATACACAACAATAATTTGTAAATAAGCTGAAACATCAACATTCAGAGGGGATGGAGAAATCCTAAAAGCAGATCTTTGATTATAAAATGTTATCTTAAATTGAGATATGATCCTAAATGTTTTGTTTGTTTTAACGTGGCATTTGATTTGGCTTAAGAGCATTCATTAAAAATCATTCCAGACTAAACACATTTATTATATACACTTCTGTGATATTCCCTCTTTGACAGAAATGCTTCGGGAATCAAAGAAAAAACTTTAACTCTTAAATAAATGTTTCAGGAGCCCAATTTATTATTTAAATCCAAACAAATCTACCTATCAATCTGAAAGTTTCCAGGAATTAATTGTGAATAATTCATCATGTGAAATATAAATCAGTGAAAATCAAATTAAACCGTTTCAATCTGTCAGACATAATCCAGTATTAATGCAGTAGAGATAGTGTGATATGTATCTGATAGAAGCTCTACAACAATAATTAGGGTTATAAATAATTGTTAATTTGCAATTAGCTGTAAAAGTCAGTGAAGCAGGTTTGAGATGTCTCCTGTAAATACAGCAATGTCTAAATTATGCATACAGTCTGTGATCAGTATCAGCTAAACATCAGGACGTGACTAGTGATAATTTAATCACATTTCTTTCCCACTTCTGCTTTTTTTCAGGACTTTGCCACCCGTGCAAAGGTAGCAGTGCAGAAACTTATCCAGAGGGTCGGCTTCTTTGGGATTTTAGCATGTGCTTCTGTAAGTCAAATCACACTCAAACTTTTTCATTATATATAATATTCTTCTTCCCCATTGTGGCATTTCAACAGTTTAAATCAGTTTTTTCATGCTTTCAAATATAATTATTTATTGAGGTTTGAGCATCATTAAAAAGAAAATGACAGATCTGAAGTGTTCATCGTATAAACAAGAAATAGATATTATGAAATGTGCAATTGAAAATGATTGGATAGTCTAATGGGACTATCAGCGACCTTCTGTACGTGTACCTGTAGAATACTGATGGAAGAAATTTCAATACTGTGCTAAATAGTTTAATTCACTTTCTCTATGTGGTTTGTTTTGTCGTTCTTGAGGTGAATTTACACAATATCAAGTCTTATTATCTCTATTTCCCCCGCCTAGATTCCAAACCCCTTGTTTGACCTTGCAGGAATAACATGTGGACATTTTTTGGTCCCCTTCTGGACTTTTTTTGGGGCAACACTCGTTGGGAAAGCAGTCATCAAAATGCACATACAGGTGAGCTGCATTTCAAATAATATAAAACTATGTAAATAATACCAGGAGCGATTTTTCCAAAAATGAAAATGCAGACTTGCATACAGTAAAGCACAGTTTCACAGCAGTGGATAAATAAAGTGCTTGTCTTGTATCATTTCCAGAGAAACGGCTTTACTTGTTTGTGACAAAGTTTGAGTTTTGTTTTCTTTAATTTCATCAAAGGGTGAAGTGTGTGAAATAATGAATCACACTCAAGCACACAGTATCTCTGTGTAGTATTCAGCTTGTAGTAAGGAGGCCATTTTGTGCAGCCAAAGTAGGGGGAGTCAACCATTTTGTGATCGCAGCTGCTGCACCCCCAGTGCATTGTACATTAGACCAGTCAGACTACAGTAGATTGAGAATTTATGGGAAACTAAAGGATACATCGTAACCCTTGAATAAGAAAGTGCTGTTAGGAGACTTGGCATCCCAAACGTTTCTTCTAATCCTGGAAAATCCTCAATTTGCGTCCAGGAATTTGCAGTATGTCTGTGATTACTGTCAGGGGCTTGACTTTCTGTTTTCTTAGGAAACGGAAGAATCTGCTCACTGTGATTCAGAGAGAAAGGGTTAAAAGCAAAGTTTTTTTACTTGGCCTCATTCCTTATCATATGCAGAAAGCATTGTCCTGCACCCAACTGAGAAAAAAGGTGGGGTGGGGGTAGAACCTAGTGAGCGCAAGCTAAAGCTGATAAACATTGTCTATGGGAGGTGATGGAGAAAGAGAGAGGGAGAGATTTGTGAGGGGGAGAGTGGGGGTTGCATGCATGTCAGGCACAGTACCAGATTACACCCAGGGGTCCCAGGGGCCCCCCAATGACAGAGGTGTGTCCCTCCCTCGGTCACGGAAAGAAAGACTTCACCCGGCTCTCCGGCATTTCTAGGGGCCCCAATCTCTCCTGTAGCTGCTTGGTTTAATTTTCTTCAAGCTCAGGTTTTGCTTCTAATGCAAATGATTCTGCAGTTTACAGCATGTGAGCAGAAAACAAGAAGTATTAGAGGGAAGCACACTGCAGAGCAGGTGACGTTGTCCCTCATGGGCCAAGAGGGAACAAAAGGGGATTTTGAGGCTTGTGGTGTGTGTATGTGTGTGCGTGGGCGTAAAACTCTCAATGCTTCAAAGCGGGTTTGTGATCTGGGTTTGTACCTGTGATTCAGGTGTGTTCTCACTAGTCTCCAAGGAGAGGCTTTTTTGTTCTGCACTGCCTTCACCTTTCATGCTCATTAAGCTTCACGTCTAAATGTCCACTGTTGAATGGATACAACGACAGTGCCTTTGTGATGCTGTAGGTCACTTGCAGATGATGGGTGATGTCATGGAAAAACTTGTGGGGCCGTTGAGATAGACAGAAGTCAGACAGAAGAGTGTGAGGTGTAGCAGAGGAAATGGATTGTCATATAGCAAAAGTGAAATGAGAGAAATGTTTTACACCCTTTGACTTGTTAACATGACAGTTAACGCAGAATACACTCTTCTCCATATTTCTGTCAGTTCACTCACTGCACCTCCTGGTTTTTGATAATGAGTGTTCCTTTTCTGTAAACGATTGAGAAATGATGTGATGCTTCCCTCTTGTTAGTGTATGTGTGTGTGTGTGTGTGTGTGTGTGTGTGCGTGTGTCAGAATGGTAATGACTGGAATGTGCGTGGCGCTTATCAGTATTATCAGTAAACCCATGAGCGAGTCAATACCATGTCACCGTCAGTTTCCCAGCAGACACATTTAAGGCATCTTAGTCAGCTTCCCTGTGTCGGCCATGTTGCTGTCCCTTTCTCCATGCTTATTGTGGGACTTGTCAGTGCCATTTGAAGAGATGTTAGTGAACAAAATCAATATTCAGGTGCAAAGCTCCAAAATGTCTTCCTAAAATTGGGGTTAAAAAAATGTGCCATCGGGGGATTCATTTACTGTACCGCCTCATGTTTATTTTCTCTGAGGCACAGAAAATAGTTCAATAATAAATGTCAGAATTTTTCTATTGTTGCAGGTGTCAATTATACATTTTTGTAACACTGCCAACAATTTGACTGCGACTCACTAATTATGTCTAACCTTCAATGAAGCCCTGAGGCTTAACACCCACACAAATTCAAAGACTACGAAAGCACACGTATGACCTGGATGGCATGTTACATAACCTGACAAAGAACACTGTAACAAAGCGCGCTGTCACATGAAATTAAAATCAGCATTGATATCTTCAGTGTAACCATGTAAATGTGGGTGTTGTAGTGATGTGGCTGTCACATCTATTCCTCTTCACTCATAGTGCCATTTATCTTACTCTGTATATTTCCTATTATTTTTTCCAGTCTAAACTTCCATTTTTTTAATTGGTGGTTGCTAAAACCCTCCCAGCATTTGCATTTTAAAACCTCTAATCAATATATTCGGTATCAATAGACAGTGGAGGTCATAATTGAGACAGATCTGCATGTCAGAAAGCAGTGTTTTATTTAATTTGATCAGGGGGGTTTTTAGCAGCAGAATATATATTTTAATGTGAAACTAGCTGAAGCTACACATTTATATTGAGTGAAAATATTCAAATCCAAGATGACATTTGTATGGCTCCATCATTACATAAAATGGAAAATTCTAGATGTCTCATCTCATGTATCATTTTATACACTTTTCCCTGTAATTCGGCAGTATATATTTAGTATTTTTGGAAACCTTGGGATCTGGACTAGAATTTAAAATAAGGTTCTGTGGGTTTGAACAATCCTTTTCTGCACAACATAAGTTTGTAATGATGGACCCGCCAAAAGCTCTGTTGGGTTAAGCCTTTCTAATGGCATGTTGAAGGCATCTAGATGTTACTGGATCAAACCCCATTTTTCGCGGTCAAAACGCATGTTTGTTTATAAGAATACAGTAACCTACAACAACTCAAGAGGGCAATTAAAGGACCTTAAAAAAAATCAGGTAAATGATTGTGTGTGTCCCTGCCCCCCTGCAGGAGGACACGGCTGGTATGAGCCAGAATGGCTGCCAGTTGCCTTTCTGGCCCGATGACTAAGCAGGAATCAGAGCGGACAGGAGCCGGCCTCCAGGCCCCCACTGAAGCAATGACACATCTCCTTTGATTCCTCTACTCCTCTATCCATCCATCCTTTACACACACAAACACACACACACACACACTCTTCTGGTGTGATATACTGACCTATTGTACTGTGTTGGTTGTGTGTCATAGAGCCTAGGCCTTTTATTTCTTGCCCTTCCATGACAACAGGGCTTATTCATGGCTGCTTTTTAGACCAAACCGCAATGCTGGTGCATGGCGGCATGGGCTTGGGCATAATGGGTAGTGTGTGTGTGTGTGTGTGTGTGTGTGTGTGTGTGTGTGTGTGTGTGTGTGTGTGCGTGTGCGTGTGCGTGTGTGAGGAGATGTTAAGGAATTACTTATCAAATTATGATGCACATAATGCCTTGTTCTGCCCCCGTGCAGTGACCTCATGGTTCAGTAACTGACTCGCTCTTTCTGTGTGTTTCTTTGTCACACAGAAACTGTTTGTGATCGTCACCTTCAGCAGGCACATAGTGGAACAGATGGTCTCCCTCATCGGGTGAGTAGGCCTCAATTTGTGTGTGTGTGCGTACTTGTGTGCGTTTGTTTGCTCACCAAAAGTACCCTGTGGGGTGTGCAACTATCACACATGAAAGAGTTGATGCCAAACTTGACGGTTGAGGGACCTTTTTTAGGTGGTCATGTGGCATCCAACTAATTCATGTCCCTTTGTGTGAAATTTGCCTCCTCCTCTTTGCGACTCTGATGAAGGTCACGTAGAGTCAGAGGTAGCTTTGAATTAAACATGGTGATTCTTTTGGAAGATGTGTTGCTGCTTTATCCTGCTTGAAATGCTTTGTGCAGACTTTAAAGTTTTGTCACATTTTGTTCTCCGTTGGGCCTCCTCACTCTGCTGTTATGGTCTACATTGTGATTAATGGCTTGGATTTTTCCACTGGATGACTATAGGCATGAACATGTTCTAGTTTCTAAACAGGACGGGATGAACTCTTGTCTGTCAGTGAAACCTCCCCTGTACTATTTCTCTCATGACGCACTGTTGTCGCCCTTTTAACAAATCGGTTGTTCCCTACCTGATTTAATAGGGAGCTGCTGCCAAAAGAGAGGGCCTCTAATGAGTGTCCAAAGATGGATCCTCCTGATCCAGCCTTTTAATTTTTCAATAAAATAAGGCCCTTCACGTGTCAGACAACGCAGACAGTATGTATTATTATATTCCTTTATTGATCCCCATGGGGGAAATTCAAGATGTACTAATGTTTATTAGCTTGAAACCTCTTGGTAGGAAAGAAAATATCGAGTTTGAGTTACAGATGAGGGTGATTTCACGTAGGAAACTTATTTGTGCCAGTATTTGTGTATGCCAAGCTGGAAACGGCATCAGTGTTGTCTTGAATTTACGGCATTAGTTTTTTTTGTAAATTAAGATACCGGCTTTAACAAGAAGCCATCAAGCAGGTTTTGAAGACAAAAACAAAAAAATAAAAACCCAAAAGAAAATGTAGCAATCACACACACACACAAATTCTGTGCTAGATGTAAGCTGAGAGAGCCTTGGTGCTGGGTGTGGGTGCTAATGCGTGCCGTGATGGGTGTCCTTGTAGAGATGCCAGGGTTGCAGCTGGAACCTGCCCTCGACACACCTGCTGGTGGGAGTGTTGTTTATTAAACACACACATACACACTCATGCGCTCCTGACCTTTCTCTCACACACATACACACACACCGGGATGAGATTGCATCAGCTCTCATCCTTGACATGTTGTCTTTTTGCACATTTGCTTTGTTTCTCAAATTAATTTTGTAATTCTTTGTCATGAGACAGCAACTTCAGAAGCTGCTGTTGCTCTTTTCTCCAGGTGTGTATTTTATTAAATATATGTTCTGATTGAGGTCTAATCAATGAAGCTGAGATAGCACAAGCTATGCCAAAAAGTTTTTAGATGCGTGTGTGTTGGGTTGTGAAAGTCCTGTCCCCTCTTGTCAGTCACTGTTCATTGAGCTGCAGACGCAAAGCGACAGATCATTGGTTATTGACAGGTTTCAGTCTGACTCACTGCCCGCTTCTTCTCTAAAGGAAGTTTCCCTCATTACAACTTGTCAACCGTCAGCTTCCTTCCTCGTTGAGGCCTTTCCACCCTGAGCTCTGATTCTCTGTGCTGCTTTCACTCTCACTCACACATCACCTTATGAATGGGTGACAGCCTTTCATTTTTAACCCTTTAAGGCACAGACAGACCGCAGTGTCAGTGTTAACTGTGCAGGTGCTTGAAAGTAAATATACACCTTTACACCCACTTAAATGCCTGCACCTGCAGTTGCCCCCACCAACTGTGCTCAGTTGCAAGTGCATGCACACACATTAACCCTTTGTGGCCACACATACACACACACACACACACACACACACACACACACACACACACACACACACACACACACACACACACACACACACACACACACACACACACACACACACAAACGTTTGTCCTCTGGATGCCCTTTTTTTTATACTATACATCTTGGTTTTTTTTCTCACCTTAGCCACAGGACTTTTACAACATATTCAGCGGATCAATTAACACCTGTTTAAATATATATATATTTACTTTTCTTTTTCTTTTCTTTTTTAATTGAGTGTATGGAAACTATTTTCTGCAAAATAATTATTTCTTGGTCTTGCCTAAAAAGATTCCTAAAATAATTACGTTGAGCAACACCTTCAGAAAATGTTTGATGTTTTTGAACAAATTCCTAATTTTGAGTTTTATAACATCTGGATTTTTTTCTTTTCCCATGTGAAATACTTTAATATTGTGGAGCAGTAGCTTTCCTTTTTCAGCTGTTTTTGCTTTATAATTTAATAAAGACAGATTTTTTTCTTAATTTCAAATAGAATAAAAATGCAAAATGTGTCTTTATTGTAGAATTTTAATATATGGGCTCAGTTTTTATGTTTTTGTTTGCTTGACTCTGGATTTATTGTCTTTAAATTTAGGGAATAGTATTTGTCTTTGTCTTTGACTGAAGGGACTGTGTTGATTTTCATTCTCACATGACATTAGTACAATACTACACAATAAATGTTCTACTCTTTGCATGTACACAGACACACAGAACCACACACACACACACACACACACACACACACACACACACAGGACACAAAGGTCTGTAATCTCTGAGTGTAATGTCTTACACAGAACATGTTTGTGCTGAAGAAATTTCAAATGATCACACACTGAAAATGTACAAAACAATGAACTGTTATCTTTTCTTATTTCTTATAAAGTTATTTCACATAATTTATTTATTAAAATAATTTATCCGGTCCATAACAAAACACACAATAACTAATTTCATCATCAGAATTTGCGGATAGTTTCAATCTTAATAGGAGTAATTTCCTGGTTAATCCCCTGAATTGCTTAGTTTACTGTGACCTTTAATTTTTTTAAAGAGTTTAAATAGTAGTGAAAACTGAAAGTTTTGGTGATATGTGAAAAATGTGCATGTGTGAGCATGTTTGTGCCTCTTAGCTTTATCTAAGCATTTATAGCACATTTATTTCCTAAATCGTGACTGAATTAATCAGTGGCTGCTGGCTAGATGCTGTTTATGATTAAAGTATAGCATTATATTTTGGTTATACTTCATTTTGGTAATTATTGATGGATATTTCAGGGCGTGTCCACAAATTATTCTAAGGTTTCATTAAGAATATATTCTGTCACTTAAAAATCTTAATTATTTTATATATTATCTTATCTCCAATAGTGGCCTTTTTTTAGGGATGTTTCTAAAGGTTTACACTCATTCATCACGATTCAAATCTGAAAAGTAGTTTTTCTCAGAATGACAAATGGAAAGTGTGTTACAGAAATTCAGCCTCACAGAAGAGCTTTGGGTCGCGTCATGAGGCTTTAAAACTATCAACAGCCATTTTCATCACCTATGTTAACAAAAATGACCAACTCTAGTTTTTTCTTTTTTTACATGCTGGAAATAAAATGTAGAGATTATGCAAATTACCTTTTTTAGAACAAAATGAACATAAGTGACTTTTATAATTTCCATTATACATTTATTTATGTTCCTTTTGAGAGTGAGGCAAAAAATAGTGTTTCATGGAAAAATAAGTTCTGTCCTTTGACAGTTGTTCAATCTTGTTCTTCCATTTTCAACTAGTCTGTTTGGGGCAAAAGAAATGCGTGTCAGACCTTTCAAACTTGATATATTACTTCTTCATGTGTATTGTGTAAACAGATTTCTATATCTCCCACAGATGATTCCACTCTTGTTTTCCTGCCGTGCAGAGCATTTAGGGTTACATCTATAACCCTCTGTCAGCAGTAGTACGATAATAATAAAGATAATTTTTGCTTTGAAGTACCACAAAGTCACAATAAAACCCTCCACGGATGCCTCTTGGGCTGATAACAACAACTGATAACCCGGTCTGATGGAGCTGTGTGTCTGATCAGACTTGTTAGGTCTCCTATGTCCTGTGACTAATGTACAGATGTCTCCTCTTCAAGGACGGCGGTGCGTGTACAGTCATTGTTTAAGTCAGGAAATTTTTTGCAAACGCACATGAAGCAAGGCTTTGATCAAGATCTAAAGCACTAGTCCGGTCCAGAGGTTTCATGCTGTTAATTACTTAAAAAAAATAATTTAGCAGATTTTTGCCTTTAGTCATAAAACAACCATGCACAGTTTTTCCATCTTTATTAACAAGTCTTGAGAGTTTGTAGATTTGATAGAAATAAATTGACCATATACTTTTTTGTTTTTTGCTTCTATTTTAACAAAAAATTGTGAAACTTTTGAATAACATTATATCATCCACATTTTTAATTATACCCTTACTCTATGGACCTCTAACTGAACACTTCACCTTCTGAAAAACACAGTCTTATACCAAAACATGCTAATTTTCTACACTTGATTTTCCTTTAATTTAGTGTGCAAGTGAGGTCATAAGAACCAACAAGCCCATGCTGCTGTGCTCCATATAATGTCAGGGCATCAGATTAATCTTTTTGTCTGGCCAGTCCTCCCTGTCCTCTTTTCTCTTATATCAGCTGGGGCTTCGTCAGCCAGTGAGGTGGTGAAATACAGCAGGAAGAGCTCAAAATCAACCATAACATGCAGTAATGGAACAGGGAGCTTTCCTGTGTTTGACATGCTGTCTCGGCCTCAAGTCCCCTAGTTTGATTTGTTGTGAGTCGCCTTGTTTAGGCGGAATTGCTAACTCTGATTCATGCTGCTTTTTCAGCCACCATATGTGATGATACATGAAGAGGGAAAAATAGTTGTCTGCAGGAGTCCAGTGTGTTTACACTGGGTCATTGGTGACAGTGGTGGGATTGAGTTTAGTTTTTTATATTCTGTCTGGGTAAGACAACGTGTGAGGTGATAATGTTTGTGAGAATGTGGAAAAGAAATAAAATGAGAAGAGAGGAGCAGAGACAACAAGAAGGACACCATTACAGTTTAATCCTATTATATCTGATCTTCTGGCTTTACACTTAAAATGACTGTTCTCAATAATCCATCATCTTGATTGAGTTAGCCACTGTATGTGTCCTGTATTGAGCTTGACAAATCCCTCAGACTCATGTGTCAAGGGAGGCCTATCACTGTCGGGCTCTTGGGGAGAAAGCCATTGAGATGCAGAGAGGAAGAGATGAGACCTGAAAAGATTATCCAGTAGAAACCGTCGCACGTCTCCATGAGAATGCATCCATTTCCATGCCAGTCCATCTCTAAGGCGAGAGTCCATTACCAGCACAATGGGCCCGCAGATGGCTGTTCCTGCCACACAAGGCTGTCGGCATTCGAGGACCACAGCAGGCAGGCCTGCTCGGTGGGAGGCCAGAGGAGAGTCACAGGTCAAGGAAGGGCAGTCGGGGGTTCTATGAGTCGCCCACCGGATCTCACTGGAACTTGAATTGTTCTTTTATAATATTATAATGAGAGTAAAGACTCAGTTGTTTAGCTGTGATAGTATACCCTAACTAGGTGCTCTAAGGTTGTTATTGGAGTAAGCATCATTTATACTGTTTGTTCTGGTTCCTTTTTTTGCTTTGGATCTTTGTATCAGTGAATTTGTACTAAAAAGACACATTTTGGAAGTTATACATTGGATTTGTAGAAGCCTCAAACGAGGGATTATTACAGCAAGCATAACCTGTTTCAATTTCAAAATGGGCACCTGACAGACTGTAAAAAATAATGAAACTGTCCTTTAACAAAATCCATTACCTTCTTTTGTTCCTGTTTCTTACTAATGTGGAGGTCACAACATATTCTTCTGGACGTTAACTGTCAAATAGTTCATTTACTGGAGAAGTGAAATTGCTGAGAACCATGCAAGCTATTCTGGGTTTTCACAGTTGTTCAGTTATTTCTGTGCGTGTATAAGAACTAGAGTTAGGGGAGAAAAGTCTGTTAATGCGAGTTTCCACTGAATTTCACCCATCTTGAACACACACCCTTAGCTCATATAGAAACTAGGTTTGTGTGGTTTCATGCTGAATGTGGGGTTGTCTGGGTTGAAGGTAACTGACGCGCGTCGTCTTGTAGGAGTTGAAAGCAGGGAGGGATTTTTTTATGTTCTCTATGTCACCATATAAGTCTATGTGGAGCAAAATGCACAAATTGGAGGCGAAGAATTTCCTTGGATCAATTAATATTATCCATTCAATGAAATATACAGTACAAATATACATTTATTTTACATGTGGTGATGTAGAAGAATGTGTGGGTATTTTTTTAACTATTCACAACTGTGTCACATGACTAATACTATAAATAGCCCTCCCTGAGCAATATGAGCAACGTCTTCCCATTAACCCAATATGCCAGAAAGGGAGTATTTTTCGATGCTATTAGTCACCGGGTGCTCTGGTCACCTGAGAAGCGCCCAGACAAAGATGGCATTGATCAGTCCTTCCATAGCCTGCCCTTCTCTCCTCAAACAGTCTGACGCCTCACTTGGGATGATGGGATCAGAGGCAAACATGGCAAGACAGTGGGAGTGAGGGATGGAGCTGCAGGTCGCGGCCCGACTCTCTCTTTTTATACAGCGTCGTTAAGTTTAATGCGAGGCCCGGCGGGGCGTCCATTTTCTCATCTCACCCACTTCCAGTCTGATTACCTTGGCCCACAAGCTCTGACAGAAATACAGAGGCAGTAACAGTCAGAGAGATGTTTGACTCCGAGCCAAAGGTCTTACCACAGCCATTTAGAATAATATCAATCGCTCAAGAAGACTTATGGTTCGGATTGTGTGCTGTGGGCCTGTGTCTGCAGGTAATAGCACAATGAGGGACTGAAAGGGGGCGAACAAAGATCTGAATATAATTGTACCTTTGATGAGTAAGTGTGTAAATGTGTCTGTTTGTGTGAGTGAGAGAAAGAAAGACACAAAAAGAGGGAGAGGTCAGATATGTGTTCCAGCCCGGTGTCATATTATGTGCCTCTCGGGCACAGTGTGTGTCCCAGGACTTCCTGCTCTATTCATCCCTGATTCATTTGTTTTGGGTCCCAGTCTCACACTCATCAAATCATTCCTACACATGCTCAGGCCAAGGCGATTAAATCACTAAAGTTTTTATTCAACAGGATGGCAACTGGCCTGTATTTTGTTTTAGGAAACAGTACGCCATTGATTCATTTTTAGAGCAGCTCATTTATCAGGGGGAACACAAAACTGAAAAAAGCTCTTAATCAGCATCATCTACTGAAGTGTATTGTTTTGTGAATCCCATAAACTTGTAATGTGTGCTGTGATTTCACCAGTTGTCACAAGTATGTGTGTCTTCGTCTGTGTTGTGTGAGAGAGGAGTCATCCCAGACAGGACCTGACTCAGAGGCCAGCCGGGCGACCGCCCCGGACCCCACTACCCCCCCGGCCCTGCCTCCACCACACCTCAGTCAAAACAGACATGTTGTCCCTGATTATTTGAGAGGGAGGAGAGATATTAAGGAGGGTAAATATGCTCGGTATTGTTGCTGGTGGATCAGCCCGAAAACCAGGGCAGCCATAAATCTTGATTATGAGGAGTTTGTGTTTTATTTGTTTTATCACAGACGCATAAATCATTTGCTTATTATTTTATTTTGTGTCCAACTTCAAAGATTCACCACTCTGAACACAATTCATTACTTTGACTGAATGTTAAGACGAGACCGCTATGGGATCTTATATCACGTTCACACAGTATATCAGTTTAATTGGGAAATAATGTAGTATTTAGCTTTTTGTTCAGTTGTTGTTCCAGAAGACATTCTGTAGCATTCTGTCACACAGACATCAGGAACTTGTCTGCACTCGGTGACTGCAAACCACAAACTCTGCAGCATGTAAACTCAAATGCATGGCTATACTATATGTGCAACTGATCAGAAACTTAATCAGAACGCTAAAATCACTTTTGGCAATTTGACAATTTTTTTTCCTTTTGTGATTTACAAACTTTGTTGCAAAAAAACAGATTGAATTGACCTTGCTGCCTGTCTTAACGCCGAATACTTCCTTGCTGTTTTGTAAAGCAGCCACTTATAGAGCAGAACATACAGTCTTGAAGCGGATGATATACAGCTTTGTGGCTTTTGTAGGTTGTAACCTATGTGGTTGTCTGAGCAGCATGTCACGGTGTATATGAACCACACAGACTGCATACAGTCCCACAGTGTACTGTATACTGAAAAAGTCCCTTACACACACCTTTGTGCTCACTGGCTAGCCTGCTGCGTTGGATTAGTGACATACATGCATGTAGTCCACAGGACAGTCATACTTTAAACCGTCTCAAGTTCTCATTTATTTCAATGGCCATTCATCTTCCACCCCGTGACCTTGATTCTTGGTGTGTTTCAGCCCTTCACATTTATTTAGCATGTCGTAATGTGTTCATTTAAACCCTCTTGTCTGTTTCAGTTTTCTGACTTGCTGCAAAGTTTCCCATTTGCGACTAATAGAAAGTGTAAATTTAAGTAAGAATACAGTGGGTGTGGTTATCACCGGGTCATTAGGTGTCCTTTTGAAAAGAGGGCTAGACGTTGTCCCATAGGAAACAATGTCACCATAGATCCCACACAGCCGCCATTCCTCCAACCATGACATCACAGGATGGATGGAGACACAGGAGTATCAGCGATGCCCTACACCCCCTCTTCTTCTGTTCTTCCACCTCCTCCTCTATTTTAAGGCTGCCTGTCTCTGCCGCTCTACAACCAGCAGTATGACTTTTCTGGATGTGTCTCCAATGATATCTGACTCATATTGAACAGCCCTTTCTCTCCATTGGAAGGGTCCAGGCCTGGTTACACAGTGACCCAGCAACCCCACCTCCACACCCAGACCAGGAGAGCCTGTGTGGGCATGCAGACCTGAACATGGGGGGGGGGGGGGGTCATAGGGGTTGGAGGGCTGTTTTATGTGGCTGTCTGGGAAGTGAGAGGAATAATAGACTTCTATAATTGGTGCCCCCTGATTTCCTGGCAGCACTGCGGGCACCGGAGAGGATAGCATGTGTCCGAGCTTGTGCACATGTGTGTGCATGTGTGTGTGCTGGCTGACACAGATGGCTGTGGAGCAGGGATGTGATAAACACACTGGGCAGGGGATCTCCGTCCAGGAGTGGGCTCCATGCTTTAGTGGTGAAGTCACTGGGAAAAAGCCCGGTTGAACTGGAGGAGGAAAAAACACACACACACAAAACACACACACACACACACACACACACACACACACACACACACACACACACACACACACACACACACACACACACACAGATATTACCTTACAGCATTTTCACGTGAATCACAATTTGCCTCACAAGAAAGCAAAACACCCTCCTCCCATAATTCTATTATTTATTTATTCTAACACTTAATAAAATCAAATTGGGGCAGTAGTAACTTATCAAACTATGAGATGATAAAAGGGAATGAGTCGGAACGTCAGTGTTTTGCACAGAGATGGTGTAGAGGTCAGAGTTTCAGTACCTCGGGTCAGACCGCTGCCTAACCACAGTGTGCGTGTGTGTCTTGCAGCGTCTGTGCTGTTGTGTTAGGTGTGAACTGTGGCCCTGTGGAACATTGGGTAACACTAGTGATTGCCTAAGCCAGTTGTTGTGATGGTGTCGTAACCAGTTGGACCGGGCTTGGATTTGGCTGTCATGTGAGCCCTTGTTCTCTATCATCCCCTTAGGAAGTCAGGGCACGTGTGTGAATATGGTTGTGTGTCCACATTTTTGGGATATCATTAGCATAAAGAACAAGCAATTGTGACTTTTATGAGTGTGTGTGTTGAAGTGCCATTGGAGGTGGCAGCCTTTAGAAGGGGCAGACAGGTCAGAGGTCGTCTCTGACTCATGCCCTGTGGAATTTAGTTTTCACAAAACGAACACAGAACCTAAACACGCTCCACACTGTGAACAGCAGCAGGAAGTGATAGTTCATTAAAGAATTAGAGGCTATCTTGGCCCTCACAAATAAACCCTTCACAGAAATAAAATTTCTGCAGGAAGGTGAAAGATGTTGGGTTTTCCCTCCATATCTCCTTGTTTAGCTAAAGCGTATCTCCCCGTCATTCTTTCCTGATTATTGATCAAGATAGCATCTTTTCTTGGTTAACGAGCAGATGGAGCTTGGTTTCTGGAACGTTTCAGTGCTGTTTTTTTGCAGGTGAAGGGTATATGACTTTTTTGTACTTAAGGCAGTTTCCATCTATCGTGAAACCAGATGTGTAGCTTTTGTGTAGCTTTTGGTACCTAATTGCAATTTTTTAAAATGGAAATCTGGAGCAGAGGATGCCGTTTTGTACCTTTTTAACCTGCAGCCCTGCAGGCATTGTACTCCAAAAGATACAAATACTCTATGTGTTACTTTTTCTTGTTAGAAAAACTCATGTGACTATTTTTAAGAAACAGGCTGTTTGTCACCTGTAAGTGTCAAGATGTCCTTTATGTAGTAAATATTTTTTTCATATTCTATTTTGAATTCTTTAGCAGACAGATGTGATGAGCCCTTTTGTGTTGACTAGAAAGGGAAGCTGTAGAGGTTGCAGGTCTCACAAATCTTCAATAACACCTTACCTTTTCAAATTTAAAATGATTTGGTCTATATTATTCAAATGATTTTGGTACTGTTTAAATAATCATACTTTAAACTGTGTTTGTGTGTGTTGTGATAGCAACAGATCTTGTTCTCCTTACAAACACAGAATAGCTGGTCACATAATGCAATTAGTGTCTCTCTTGTTTGATGCTCTAATCTAAAATAAACTTTGATTGTAAAGTCCTCTAATGGGCTGCGTTGTTGAATTTCACCAAACACACTGATGCAAATTATTAATCGTTTTTTGTCTGTGTGACCACATTGAGAGTGACTTTGAAAAATGGAAAATTGATCAGTTTGGTGATATTGTAGGATGGTTGTGCTGTCGTTTCTGAGTGAGAGCTGTTCATTCAAAAAGAAAAAGAAGAACTTGGGTCACTTTGAATTTATTCTTGGATGAATTGGTATTCCCCCTCTCAACATTTTGCATACTTTGTTGGCACACACTTAAGAAAGTTTGTATGGACGGCCGGAAAATGTCACTTTTATGTCTATTTTCTGTTTTGTTTTTAACTACAGTCTTATACCTGCATTTACATAAAATTAAGCTGTTTGAGCTGCATACAGTATAGTCTTTTATGTTACATTTTATATTTGTTCAATTTTTAAATACCTCTTTTATAACTTATTATTTTAGTTTCTATTTGACGTGATTACATGTCTTTATTGATTTACTTTTGACTGCTATGTTTCATACAGTCATACAATCATTTGCTCTTAATATCTTCAACTCTACATGTAACAAAATTTGATATTGATAAAAAAAAATGTTTTAACACACACTGCTTATGGTTCCTGTTATGTGCAGGTATATAAAATCCAGCTATGGTGTTGATAATATGCCAGATATATTTACTGGGAATAATTTTTGTAACCCAGGCATGTAAAGCTGAGGATTTTGCACAACTTCTGGAAGTAATTCAGTCAATTGGAAAACAAGTGTTGTAAAGTTTGATAGGATACACACATGCAGGGTTTTATAGTTATAAAACCACCTACATTTTAAGACTTTTTAAACTATCACATATTCTTTCTCTTTAGAAGAAGAGGCACATTTTAAATAACTCTGTGGATCAACTGCAATGTTTTTTATAGTTTGCAATAAATTTGTTATGTCCATTTATATCTTTGAATACAGATCCTAAAACAAGTATTCTCCTACGAAATACATATAATTACTATTCATGTTGATTTATTATTTTAATTAATGTACAGCATTGATTCATGTGACAATTCATAGTGAATGTCTGTCCTTAACTACCTTTATAAATGATGCGAAAAAAACGTTCAAAGACAAAAACTATAAATTGAATGTAATTTTAGGCACATATGTCACAGCTGTTTCAACTGATTAAATACAATCAAAAGCCATGAGCTTTATTTTAGTTCATTTTAATTTAGAACTAAGTTATTTGATCTGATATGCATGTTCTTCGGCTTGCCTACTTCAATATATAAATGTATTTGTTTTCCAAATTATGCTCACTATAATTCAGATATGATCATTCTTTGTTATAAATTACTCTTTCGAGTTACAACAGAAATTTGTCCAAAGCTTCTAAGGATCAGTAAAGATCAGTGAAAATATCAGACTTTCTGCTTTTTAAAAGAGCTGTAAATAGTTTTGTTCAAACTGTTTTATTTCCCTTTTTCTAGAGGCCACAGTCTTTTAGAGCCTCACATAGAAAAAAAGATACAAGTGAGGGATTTTCTTTTACTCTCATTTAAAGTACAGGATTTTAACAAACCAGTTTCTAATGCTTGCTCAGGAGCTGCAGAGTAAATAGTTCAGGCTAATTGTTTGCTAAATTACATCTTAAGGCTGTTGTAAATTTCAGCTTCTAGCTTTTCTCTCCCTCGACTCGACTCAATTTAGAAAGAACCCCGAAAATACTTTTTAAAATTTCCAAACTTTTACTTAACATTAAATTCAAGTTTTACTAGAGTTACTGTACATCATCATACTATGTATTACATATATTTAATTCATGCACAAGTTACACAAAACTCTCATTTAATTCCAGTTAGAAGTGAATTTTTATCTCAAGACTAAGAAAAATCTTCTGAAGTTCTTTAAAAAAAAAAATAAGAAGATGTTTAGCACTGGTACTCACTGGTGGCAAATCATGAACACACAAACACTTAAATCCAACAACTTTCAAAGCACCCTCTGCAGAAAGTGAAAATATCTTCCCAAAAAGCAGAAAATCATCAGATTTTTAATGGCAAGACCCAGAGACGGTCCTGACTGTGAGGCATTAAAACGTGTTTTAGACTGCTAGCTTGGAGCTTCTTTGTTGGTGGATTTGCCCAGGCTCATGACTCAGTATTGCTCATCGTGTAGGAGATGATTCGCCCGCCATTTCTAAAAACTGTTTCGCTCACTCTTTGTCCTTGCCTGTTTACTTTTATCTACTGAACTAGTGTATTTCCCCTCTGTTTTCTGATCTTTGTATTTCTTGTGCACAGTCATATTAGGCTTTTCATACAGGTGATATATTTTTTAATGAGTTTGGTAAGTTTCTGTTTGTGTAGATGTTAGGGATTTTGTGACATGGGGGATGGTAATAGGAGAGGCTTTGTTTCCCTCCAAAAAAAAAAACCTAGCTTGATTTTTGATACCGTGTGTCCTTACCATTTTCTATTGTGTAATTTAAAGCGTGATCCATCTGTTGGACTTCCTGTCTGCTTTGCCCAGTCACATGTAGGATATCTATTACCTGGTATGAAGTTAATCATTACTAAAAGGCTTCCTTGTTATAAACTCAATCATTTAACTCAATCTGTTTTTTTTCTCACCATAACATTGTGTGTGTGTGTGTGTGGAGGTGGGGAGGGACGGAAATGACTTGCCTCCCTCAGTGAAAGTTATCAGCCATAAACTCAACCGTATGTGACATGACTGCCCACGCAAACCTACCCTAAAATCTTTGATGATGCCTCCCCAACATGAACAAAAGACTTACTGGTGGAACATAAGGAAAGTTTTGAAACAATAGCACAGAGGAAGTAATGGACTGTGTATAGCCACAACAGAGAATAAATAAAGGTCTTTAGTGTGTATTTGTTTAGTGATTAATCACTAACTCCAGCCTAGGGATGGGCCACTGATTCGCTATTCTAGGGCATTCTCGTGTGTGGGGGGGGGGTGTCAGTAGTATGCTTGTAGTTGGTGGCTAAATCTTGTAAAGGGTTTTCCTAATATGGGCCGTCCTCCCTCTGTGGGCCATCCCCCCTAGATCGCAGCCAGTGATGACACAGCTCGGGTACGACTCACTTCCTCATTAATTGGCTGAAACCAGTTCTTACCGCCTGTGATAAATGTGAGAGTTCTGAGAAGTCATTCATTTCTCCTCTCTGCAGCGGCAGAGGAGGCACTGCAGGGGAGTTGAACGAGTTCACCGCTGTGTGTGTGTGCGGGAGTGAGAGAGAGAGGAAGCCGAGTATGTGTGTGTGTGAGAGAGAGAGAGAGAGAGGAGATGAGAACGGAGCCGGAGAATGTGGGTGACTACTGCTGCTGTACGAGGACCAGTCAACTTTTATTTATTCCATTTTTGTTTTAATTTTCTTTTTACTTTTGTTTTTCAGCAGCACTGTTTTCTAAAGCTGTGGTACAGGCTGTACTTGATTATTTCTGTGTGTGTGTGTGTGTGTTTATGTGTTTGTGGGGATGAGCGGTGAAGGGATCGTACTCGTTGCTCTCCCCGTCTTCCTCTCTTCTCGGAGAGAGGAAGCAGGGGAGACCGACACTGTACAGGACATAGGACAGCATGCCTCCCTTTGTTGCTGCCCTTGGGCTGGTGAGTAACAATGACGTGACGTGATTTGCGCCCCCTTCCCTTCTCCCCCCCCCATGCCTCCCCCTCCTCTCTCTTTCTCTCTTCTTCCTTCCCTCCTTTTCCTCCCCCCCTCTCTCTATCTCTCTCTCTGTTGGTTGAGGCAGATCTGTTCCACTGCTGGGTGCGGCACTGCAGAAGCCCTTCAGGGAGTACTTGGAGGCCCAGAAGGCCAAGCTGCACCATCACGCTGGAGAGGGGATCCCAACTGTAAGTACAGGGGCCTGGCCCCCAGCCCCCAGCTCACAGCCCCCAGCTCACAGCCTCTATTCATTCATGTGAGCGCGCCAAGACAAGAATGCAGCCCCCTTACTTTTGCCTCTTTCACTCCTTCTCCCTCCACTTTTTTTTCTTTGCTCTCTTCTCTTTATCTAAGCCTCCCTTTATATCTCTGACCTATTTTCTCTCACAAACACAATTCTGTTTTACCTGTACCATTTGCTTTCAGATCAAACATCTTTTATCAGTTTCATTTTTTTAAAAACCCTAATTTCATATTTATAAGATAAATGTTAATGTTATAGACTTTACTATAATCTGTAGTGATACAGTAGATTACAGAGGCTTGTTTAGGGCCAGAATGACAGAGTAGGATAGCGCTGCACTGGGCGGGCTGGAGGGGAGGGAGGAGAGAGAGGGGAGGAGGAGAGGGGCCAGTGTGGGGTCTGGCTCCACTGGATGTATTGAACTGTACTACTGTAGCACGGGGCGTGCTGACTCATGCTCCATCTTACCAATCGGGAGTGTGTGTGTGAGTGTGGTCACTCCCCAATGTGTCACACTCACACACTTGCACTCGATGCCCCGCCTGAACCCAGCACTGACTGTAGACCGGGGCGGGGGCCCCGCTTCGCCAGTGACAATCCATCAAAACCCCCTGTCTAGAACAAAAAGAGCCAGTTGTAGCTGTAGCCTTTTTCTCTTTTCAAATCTTTTCCCCCTCCTCCTCTATATTTCTCACTCCCTCTTTCTCGAAGTGATTCATTGAAAACAATTTTTCTCCTTTAAAGCGCAAGAAAAAAAAAGGATAAACTTTGAGTTGCACAAGGACAGATTAAGGCATTTCTAGAACAATGTTCCTCTTTTCTTGTAACTTGAGCCTCCTGCAGTTACAGGAGAGAAGCGAGGCAATTTAACTTGGTGGAGGCAGGCTGAAGGCTGGGGTCAGTGGGGGCGTTAGGAGGGAGGACGGTGGGGGCTGCCGCGTGTTTTATTACCCCTGATCTCTATCTGTCCTGCACATGGAGCTGGATCCCCACCTAGCCTACAGCATCAGGAGCAGAGGGGAGAGCAGGGTGTGGGGTGAAGGGGGGGCCCTCAACTTACTGACCGAGCTCTCTCTCTCTCTCTGTTCTTACTGTGGTTCCTGGCAGGAGGAGAGCTGGCTGCCGTGGCTCTTTGAGAAGGTTGTGGTCATCATGGTATGCTTCTTTGTCTGCTCCATTGTCAACTCCATGGCCCAGAGCTACAGCAAGCGCAAGCAGCAGGACAAGTACTCGGAGGGCAAAACGGAGTGAAGGCCAGATAGCAATCACAGCCAACGATCAACTTCAGAAGCTCCCACCGATCCCTTACTCATTTTAGCTCTCAATTCTGGCCGATAACACGCTTATTATCTGAAGAAAAATATCAGCCTGCATCTGGTTTCCCTCTTGTTATTGTAGCAACATGTTTAAGTTGAACTTGGACTTCCATTGACTTGCTTTTGAAGGCTTTGCATTTGGTAGTAATTTCCGCAATTTTTCTCTGCAAGGTAGGTGCCTGTTGGGATGCGTGTGAGTGAGCTGTTGTGTTGTTTGAACTTTCATGTTGGTGCTTTCATCAGCTCCTGAGCACATGAGAAGAAGCTGCTGGCCGTAACTCCCCTCAGTGAGGCCTTAAGCTGCTGTTTGTTCCACTAGAAGAGTCACTTGAATTCACTTTATTTGAATAAGCTAGGATTGTTACTTTTGATTGTGAAGTGAGTTATTTGTTCAATAACCTAATTATTTATTATCTATATTATTTTGTTTATAATGAAGACATTCTGTATTTATTACTGTACTGTAGAGTTGTTTGAGAGGTAAGATAAGACATGTAAATGACTGTCCACTTCGGAGCCATCTCATTTCTACGTATTGTAGAGTTCTAAGTCAGATGTTGTAGAGATGTTAATGATGTTTCAAACTGATCGCGGTGTTTTAGATGACCACTTCTTTTGTGTGTGCAGTGAAGTTCATCAATGTACTTTTGGATGAGAAATGATAAATCGGCCGTGAATCCCCCTGCTGTTTCCTTTGTCTGCCCTTATTGTTCTGCTTCCAGGAAGAGAGCACATGAGTCAGCCCAGGGCTACTTTACCAGATGCAGCCATATATTGAATCAGATCTAAGGCTGTGTGTGCGCGTGCCTGTGTGTGAGACGGGGAGCGAGAGGGAGATAGTAGGTTGGGTTTGCGTGGCTGCCACATTTGTTGCTCTCCCTTTTATCTTTTATGGATTTAGGCATATTGGCTCCACTAATAGACTAGGACCGCCTGGAAGTCTTAGTATAGCAGACAGTTGCTGCTCCTTTAACTAAGAGACAAGCTGTGTCATGGTAAGTATTTTTCTTTGTCTTCACTTGTCCATTTAGCTTCTTTTTTTTAAAATCCTTTTACCTCAGATGAGGACGCCAAGCTCATGTTTAACATTACACAAGCTGTCTCTCTGCATTTTATATGATCAGTGTTCATTTTTTTTTGCTCAGTGGATAACGTCAGCTGGTTCTCGGTATATTTTCATAATTGCCAGAGAAATGTGCTATTTTCTTCTCCCTCTCTGTACCGCTGCTGTGCTACGCTGGACTGAGCACAGTGGGCGCTAAAGCAAGCAGGAGAGAGAGAGAGAGGGAGAGGGAGAGGGAGGGAGGGAGAGAGAAAAAAAAGAACCCTCAAGCGCACAGTGAAAAGCGTCTGTGCCGTTACCTCAGCTGAACCTTCGAATGAACTCGTTGCACTGCCCCAGTCACAGAGCCAGGAGACGAATCACTCGAGTAGATTCAAAACAGAGGGGCACTGTTGAGCGGGCTGAACCCTGTGCTCTACACCAGCTCTAGTCAGAACATTTACATCTCCTCGTTTCTTCGTCATGGTAAGTCGGATTTGGAATCTTTTTTTTTTTTTTTTTTTTCCTTTTTCCATTGTTGTCGTCTCTGTACATGCGTATGTCCCAGGCATGTCCGTCACTCTCGGCCTGTCAGATAGCTTATCAGACTGGTGTTGGCTGTTAAGATTGCAAGGCGACAACAGTCTGTAGGCTGTCTGACATTTCGGGCTCTTTCATCAGACCAGCATCCTGTTTTGTCCTCCTTCTGTTATTGTCTTTGTCTCACTTAGCATCAGTTCCCATTTTAGAGGTGTGTGCTGCGATGCCACTTCCCAACCGCTTGTGAAACGTCAGAAACATGGGGGCCTATTGTTTATTTCCTACATGCTGACGTCTGTGAGGGTTTTTATGTGGTTTTATGTGGGGAACCAAGTTTTCGCATGTTTGCAAATGCAGATGTAGTGATGTCAATAGTGTACTTCTGTATATGCGTACGTGTGTGTGTGAGTTGGCTCAGTTCTCTTGAATTTCCAGAGAATCCAGACAGTACACACCTTATTGCAACACAACACATTGTGACACCCAGATTTAGGTATGGTACACGCAGTGCTCAGCCAGCTCTCCCCTTCCCTTTCACACTTCCCTCTTCTCTTTGACTGAGAACTTTCTTCTGTTGCTCAATACGCACTTTTTTGTAGGAGGCTGCATTTTATTGGAACAACTCTCTTGAGGGGATGTTTTTCTAAGGGCCACAAATTGGTAATTATACAAAGCTGAAAATGATTGCTTGACCAGCGGATACTTTTGCCGCAAAGCTTCAGTTTTATTTTAGATTTTTTTTTTTTTTTTTTCTAAAACAGAGCAAAAGGGTCAAACTTTTTCCTGGTCATAAAAGCAAAATCATTGGATAACACTGGAATGGCTCACTGGCTTAGAAAGTGTTTTTCTTGGCAGTTTCAGGATGTCCTGTTCCATAAGGGAGCCCCCTTTTGGCATGACTGTCTGAATGTGTGTGTGCGTATGTTTGTCTAGAAATTCTGTTTATGTTTCGATGTGTTAGTGCCTCTATTTCTTGCCTAATACATTTGTACCTGGGTTATTTTAAAGGTATGTGTGTAGTGTTTTCTCATGTGCTTTCACGATAAATAAAGTCTGTTAAAAGAGGATTGGTGTTCTGTTCATTATGTGATAAGTCTTGACCACACGGAGCCGGTGTTGACCCTCAGGTCTCCAAAGAATCTCACATGTCAGCCGAGAAAGAGGGTCAAGAAGGATACTGAGTCCATCACAACTCCGATTTCCCCGTCTAATGTTTCACATCCAAATGGTTATCACATTACTGATTTGCTCTCTCCACACTGACATCATCTCCATTTCAGATTCCATGTTAAACCATTACTATAGCTTCACTTATGCTCTTGTGACAAATATAAGCAACACCATTACCATAAACTAGATAGTGTATTAGCATTAATAAATAATAATAATGTGAAACATTGTTGCAAAATTATTCTACCACTTAAAAAAAGCTTCTTATATTTAACATTTAATTTGATTTAAATTTTGGGAACTTGTCATGAAAGAAATTGTAAGTGTTGTTTCACACACATTTGCACAAATTCATAGATAAATCCTTTAAAATATGTCATACTTTACACACTACACAGTTTAAAAAAATGATGTTATGATAATATAATCCAGGTATTTTCGACCTTGGATAAGGTCTCTGTGGTTATGAAGTAAAAAGTGGTGTTTGGGTTTACTGTGTGATTTTTTTTGTCCTTGGGTCAGTGGTGTCTTGTGCTAAGAAACACCTGTCGGGAGAAGCCCTGTTCCCAGAGCAGCCACACCCTGAGCACCATGAAGACGACTTTTTCCAACCACCGCACCCCGCCCCACCCTGCCTCGGGGCTCTGGCTGAAAACCCAACATGCAAATCCTGCCTGTCCAAACAGGCGGGGGGACTGATGTTCAAGTAATGACTCTGCTTTTGTCCTTCCTCTCTTTCTCTCTCTGATCTTTCCATATGCTGTACATAGACTACAGATGAATCCGTTGGCGCTGGTTAAATTTCTCGCACATTAACCCCCCCCCACGTACACACACACCACCTCCCTTACTGTCACTCACACTCCACCCCCCTCCCTAACCACCGAGGGATGCTGAAATATCACTGACTTCATCCACCACCCACAAGCCCATTCTGCATTTGGTTATCCACTTAGTTCCTTTCACACTCTGTCTCATTAAATTATGCTGACCAAGTGGATTTTTTCCCCTATCCTTTTTTTTTTATTCAAAATCACATTAAGCTCCTTTGTTTTTGTAAGTAGCAGTCAGGGGGTGATACCGGACCACAGTGGAGTGAGCAGGCACAAAGGAAGATGCTTACCAAAGGAAACTTACGGTTTACTGTATCACACAGTTTGATATGTAGTATCCAACTGTTGTAAAGTAAATTGTAGTTCACTTGCAAAAATAATAGAAAAGTCTAACAGAATAAAACAGTAAAATGATGGGCATATAAAAATAAATCCATGTCAGCTTTATGTGTGTGGATATCTTTCCACACACACGTTTATATGAGCGCGCGCACACACACACACATAACTGGTTACCGTAAAGCCCCAGCTCCAAAAGCCTTTGTTTCCTTTATTGTGGCTTCGGCATGCCAAGATCAAACAAGCTTATCAGCAACTTCAGGCTGTTCATAATTCACTCCATCTTAAAGGAGACACATTATTGCTCTCATTTGAATGAGATCCCTAGGTCAATTCAGAAAGATTGAGTTTCTAACTAAACTTATCAGCAGGCACTCGGCTGGCCTCTGTTGCTGTGAGACTTACAATGATTTAAATATATCAGTAAAACTAACTGTAACAAAGTACTATTTCTCAGATTGAATTTGACGCAACAAAACGCATCTCCCTGCACTGTGTTGAACTAATTAAGTGTGGGTATTTTAACAGAGCATAGTTAGGCAGGAGCATCTGCTGTTCCTTCCCACACAGTGCCAACATGGCAGACAGCCTAATGGCTGGTGCCAGGTGGCAATGCCAGGGCACTTCAACGAAACACACACACATCTGTAGCTCTTCCGCCTTTCTCAAAGAGTTAAGATCCAAAACGCGTTGTGTGTTTATTGTTGAAGAATTCTACAACAACTACATAAATCAATTGTTTTTGTTTTAGGAAGTAACTTTCCGAGAAAAATATCACTGACTTTTTGTCGTCCCAAACAAATCATCATTTGGAATGTGCAACACTCACAAATGAGCTTTATGTGGCTACATGTCTTAGCAAGGCAGGGGAGTTATAGACCTGCATATATGACTTGTCATGCTTCTCCATTTCTTCCATATTTTGTGTCCCATGAGATGCATCATTCAGGTGTGTCGTAAATAACACGGGGGTGTGACGGCTGTAGTAGGACTATAGCGACAGCATGCCTGAGAGTAGAGTGGACGTAAAATTCTAGCAATATACCTAGCAGTCCAACACATACACACACACAGTGTCAGAAACAACCTTTTGATGTCAGAGGACGTCACTGAGTAAACCTTTGGAATGCTTGAAATCCAACGGTATGGACTTTCCTCTGCAGCAGAATTTATCCTCAGGCGCTGACTGCAACTAAAGTACAGCTTTACATGTCAATGCAGGTTTATGAGTCATGATGCCATCTCAGAAATATCACTCAGGAATGTCTCACACGGCCTTCCAAGCATGCCAATTCTGTGAATGTGTGGTGTGCAATTTCGCTTGAAGATTGAAATTAGGCAACACTTCAACCGGAAAAGATGCATATTTGGACAAAGGTAGGTGCAGCGGAGACGTTTAGAATGCCTTGATTTGATGACATTTTGGGAATTATGCATACTTGCTTTCTTTTCAAGAATTAGGTGATATGCTGTCTCAGATTGGTGCATTCTTATTTGTTCAAGTCCATCAGAACCATAGAAAAAATAACGTATTTTTAGACTAAACATTTTGATGTGTTGTTGAACAAAATGTGGACAGAAATCTATCAGACACACATATCCTCTGTGTCTATATACCAGCATCAGAAACGTATGACATTACTATTAACAACTCAAGCGCTCAGCCTTTATGGCAGTGCAATCAGAGCTAATTTTAGTCTTGTCCACATACTCTGCATGAGGCCTGTTTACCGCATGCAGCGCGGTTGTATGCAGCGTGCCCATCAACGTGCTCCAAACAACCACAAAGAGCAAACAAAACCAGACCCATCCACGCCAGACTACACAACAAACACACTGTGCTCCCAGCTCTTCTGGACTGGCTTTTCTGCAGTGATATTCCACCAGAGGACTTTTGCACCGTTGACCTCACCTGAGCCCCCCTAAATAAGTCACACACTCGCAGCATCTGTGATAATCACTATGTCGGTCCTTAACCTTCACAGAACAAACGTCCTTTAAATACTAAAAAGTGGAACTTCGATAAGAGGAGACAGGACTCTGCAGACATATTCACACACTAACAGGATTTTTTATTATTACTCTGTAATCAGAGTTTGACTTTATTTTTCAATCCAATCAGTAAAAAATGCGAACATTTCAGCTAGACATCTTTAAAATTACCTTTCACTTTTTAAGCTCATTCTGTTATTCCAAACCCTAGTTAAGAAACCAATGCGAAAAAGGCTATTTTACTATGAAAAATCCAGCACAGTGTATACAAGTCAGTTGTATACACGTCAGTAATATGATAGATATATTATGGCTGAGCCCATGAGACTACTGGCCCTTTGCACAACAAGTACATGTATTCAGGGCTTACAGGGACTACTTATATTAAATATCTAGCTTTAACATCTCACTGTCTATTGTGATAATTTGTGTCAATTACATGCTGCTGTTTAGTTAAAGGATAACACCTGCCATTTTTACAGTTAAGTATAACTTACAGGGCAATTTAGCATCATGAAAAAACAGATAAGGTACTGTTTTCTGAAGTTATTTGTACTTATTGCCCACATGAAGAACATTCAAGTCTTTGTCCCGCAGTAAACAACAGGCGTATGCATTCAAGAAAAAGAAACAAACACATCGAGATGCTGACAGCTTTCAACCTCCGTTTTAAATTAATGACTTTCCATATCGACAAAGTCCAAACATGAGAACACAACGCAGTCGGTTGATATGCAAAGTGATTTTGAGTAATCACAATACTGACCTCAAGTCCTCACAGGGACCCACAACAGAGCTCTGGGACTTTCTAACAGTGTCTAGTCTGTCCTTTTCTAAACATAAACAAAGCTAAACAAAACAGAGAACACACACAGAAAAACATATTTCCTTACCCAGTGCAGCTGGTTTTGATCACCGGGCAATCAAAGTAAAACAAACTATCAGATGGACTTGAGGCAGCGCTCAAAGTAACGCCGCCCTGCAGGGGGCCCGTCCTGAGCCTCTTGGGAGTGGGACCCCCACAATAAAAGAAGCTGTGGTAAAGATTGACCTTCTAGTTCCTAGACTGGGGACCTAGTGGGAACTTCAACTGTAATCATTGTCACTTTTACTAAATTATGGGGTAGATCAAATACGATTTAACCGTCAAATGACTCTTCTAAGAAAAGTTAAAATGATCTTTATTTCTTGCTGCAGCTGTGACGCCCTGCTGACTGGGCTCACATTAGCTGTATTGGAGGAAAGCAGCCGGAAGGGATTGCTGAAGATTACATTTATTTAATACCCACCTCCAACAGGCTTTCCTGTTTACCCCATTATCATTATGAGTAATCGTAACCTTACTTTGTTTTTGCTTATTGTTACTTCACTTGGATGTTTTACTGGGCAGAGTTTGACACTAGAAGGCTGCTTTCACGTTTATCTACAAAGGGGGAAGTTTCTCTGAACTCACCTTAAACACACAAGTTTAATGATGGATAGGCATTTTGTCAGGATCTTAGATTAGAATAAAGTGCTGCGATAAAGTGTATATACCGGCAGATATTAGGATGAATGAAAAATGTCTTTCACACCCTGAAAAGGATTCCCTTTTCATCTCTGCCACCTACTGGTAAGAAATGGGGTTTGTAAATGTGACACCATGAGCTTAGGTTAGCTTGATTTAGCCTGATGAATTTAGGTCTGCAACTTTAAAATTCATTATTTGTTTGGTCTATATCAAATAATAGAGTCAAAAATGCCAGGCATAACAGAGAAGAATATGAACAAAAGATCCAGAGAGAAACACAGAAATGAACAATTAAATTTACCCATGTTCCTGTGATGATCTGGGGAAACGCTTCATCTACATATAAGACTTTCAACATGAAGAATGAGACAAAACTGACCTCTTTCTTTTCTTGGAAAAAAGATGTAGATCAAACAAGAGGATGTTTATCTTTTCTTATGTAAAGTAACCGAAAACTGTAGCACATTAGACCTGTGACCTCTAAACCACAGATAATCCCATATGTGTTATCAGATTATGATTTATAGCGAATATGACTGTCTATATTTTTGGTGGAAAAAGCTAGAGGGAGTAGCTGTTCTTTAGGGGGAGGCACATTAAATGATCACTCAGATTTCTGGGGAAAATGCACAACATTTATGAGGTTTAAACCAAATAACCTTTTGGTTTGGTGCTGTTGCTACTAACCACCAGCTTTAAATGAAATAAAACTCATCTGGAGGTGTGTAATGCTGAAACAAACACAAATGATGTCCCACAGGATTACTTTATGACATCATAAAGTAATGTGTTCCACTGTTTGGGTGGACTATTATTCATTCACTCACTTGAATACGAAAAATATGGTAATGCCAGTGGTGGAGGAATTCAAATAATTTACTTCAGTACCACACTGTAAAAATACTCAGGTGCTGCATTGGAAATGTAACTTTAGTAAACAGAAAAATGGCTCCTGTGACTGTTATGTATATTATTATGCATTAATGTATAAGCAGGATTTTATTCTGCTATTTGGTTGAGGTGGTGCAATATTTTTTTCTACAGCTAATGATTATCTTTTATTATGGATTGATTCTTTGCCTTACACAAATTTGGAAAATAGTGAGAAATGCAGTAACTAATCAATCAATCATTTCAGCTGCACTTGCACATACTGGCAGGATTAATGTTTAATTAAAACTCGTCACATACCTTGAATGCAAAAATATTTCATTTGTGAAATAAAACCGTTATGCAAAAATATTTCATTTGTGAAATAAAACCGTTAAAAAAGTGAAGTTAAAATAGCAATATCCCCTCTGAAATGTATTTAAGTAGAAGTAGAAGGTGTCAGAAAAGACTCAAGTTAAATACAAGTACCTCAAACTCTTCCTTTAGTACTTAGTTATACATCCCATCACCGAGCACATGTTCACCCCAGTCCTCCACTCCCTCCACTGGCTTCCCATAAAACAACGCATCACTTTCAAAGTACTTCTGCTAGTATTCAAGGCCATAAGCTGTACCGGTCCAACCTACCTCCTGGACCTCCTCACCCCTCAATCCACATCCCAGACACTAAGGTCAGGAAACTCCAACATCCTTGCGGTTCCCCGGACAAAGCTGGCTACCATGGGAGATGGTGCCTTCTCCTCACTGGGGCCACGCCTGTGGAATAAGCTCCCGGAGAAGATCAGGGCCTCAGACTCCATCACCGCTTTTAAATCAAGTCTTAAAACTCACCTGTTCCTCTCTGCCTTCCCCTAAGGTCTTGATCATTTGGATTGCTTGTGTTTGGGTGGTTGTTCGGTTTTAATAGATATTCTTAGATTTCATTATGATTAAATTAATTAATTAATTTTTTTGTTTGTTTTTAGTGTTTTATTATTATATTTGATTATTGTGATTGTTCTACCCTGTGCAGCACCTTGAGATTTCTTTGTATTTTAAAGTGTGCTATATAAATAAAATCCATTATTATTATTATTACATGTTTGCTATTCATTCGGCTTGCTCTGACACAATGTGTCTTCTTTTATTTTCTGAGTGTTATCATTGCAAGGTGTCACTTCTTCACTGACCTGTCTCCGGCCGCACAGCAGTGCCGGTGGCCGACACTAGAGGCTTCCCCTGCGCGTCTTGTTTTGGTTAGCTGGGATGCTAATGCTAGCTCATGCTTTCTGCTGTTGCCGGTGGTTACGGTAACGGCTCTCCCATGAGGGGCTGTGTTTTCTGACTAAACACCCAGTGAAGTGCCGTGGCCATGGCCGGGGTTTTCGACATCGACTTGGATCAACCGGATGAGAATGTCTCTGACGACGACCTGGAGGACGGGGTGAGTTTACGTTAACGTTGAGGCTAACGCCGCCGCTGTTAGCCGGCTAGCTAGCACGTAGCTAGCTAGCCGCTGTTAGCCGGTGAGCTAGCACGTAGCTAGTTAGCACGTAGCTAGCTAGCACGTAGCTCCGAGGCCCGCGTTGCTAACACCACTGAGCTGCATCCGTCTGTAGAAATGTACATCACAGTGTGTGTTCACTATTTGCATAAATGCCACATGTCTGTATGGACCTCTAATGTACATTTAAATGTGAATAAGTGGGCTTTAAATGAGCTCACAGCAACAACAGGCTAACATGCTACCAATGCTGGACTGCAGGTGTGACTGAAACGACCAAAGTTTGTAGTTGTAGATGACGTTACTAACTCTACTCTGGTCATTGGTTAATTAGCAAGTAGCTAGTTACAACATACATGGGTTTATTGCTGGTAAACGTTAAGGAGAAGGTGTGTGTGTCTATTGAACCAACCTGGTGATGCTTTAGTCAGCTGTGACATTACCTGTTAACTTAAAGCAAATGAACTAACGTTAGGCTAAAGTATATGTTCAGGAAATTAACTCATTGGCACTACAATTAAAAACAAGTAACGTCCATAATATATCTATATTCAAGCTCAGGTCGGCTGGTTAATGACCTCCCTTGAATTCCTGTATGCTGAGATGTTTCTGTCCTGTGCCTCTTGTTTTCAGGTCCAGATCAGTGAATACATGGACCAGTGCAGTGGCTTTGACTTGTAAGTACAACAAAACTATACATTACATTACATTACATTACATTACAGTCATTTAGCAGACGCTTTTATCCAAAGCGACTTACAGGAAGTGTATTCAACATAGGTATTCAAGAGAACTACTAGTCACCAGAAGTCATAAGTGCATCTCCTTTCTTAAACAAGCATCTTAAAGCATAAACCAGAGCAAAAGTATAGTGCAGAGGCAAATTACTACGAAAACAATAATTGCAACAGACTAATACGAATATAATAAGTGCTACAAACTACTACGAATAGGATAAGTGCAGTAAACAAATACAAATTCAATAAGTGCAGCGAACTGGTACAAATACAGTAAGTGCAACAACTAATACGAGTGCAATAAGTGCTACGAGGAAGGCTCAGGGTAGTACTTCTTGAAGAGGTGAGTTAACGTTAATTTACTGGCTCCATAGTCATAACATTTTTATTTGGATGACTGGAAGTTATCCTCAAGGAGTTGTAAATAACTTGTAGTGCTTGAATACCTTCTATGTAAATGTTTTTACAGTATAAGTACAAAAAAAAACGTGAGCAACCGGCAAGAAATAAGAGGTGGGTGATAACTTAAAGGGAAAACTAACAGAAAGTCTGATTGGAACCATCTCAAGCCTCCTGAACATCTTCAGTGCTCATTGGCATGGTCTGTGAAGCTGGAGGGAAGAACTGCTTTCTGTAGAAAGATATTCCATATTTTTAATTTGTCACCCATCCAAAGAGAACCTGTAATACTTTATATAACCTAGGATAGGGTCTCTTAAGGCTAACAATCCAATTAGGGGTCACTGCACTAATGTGGATCTATGTTTAGGCCCAAATGCTTGATAATCATGTTGATCATACTGCTGTGTCTTTGAAATTGTTACCGCAATGTTAAGTGAATGTTTCAAATGTGATTTTCTTTATTTTTTTTGTTTTGCCAGTAACATGGATGACTGTGAGAAGTTTGAAATTTCAGAGAACAGCGTTAACAAGGGAACAGAGCAGATCAGGCCTGAATGCTTTGAGCTGCTGAAAGTTTTGGGAAAAGGTGGCTATGGAAAGGTGAGGCATCTGATTGTCTGTCATGAAAATAGATAAACTTGTGAATTTGACTCCTCCATTACTCGTTCCTCTTTATGATTTAACATGACTTTAGATTTGGATTTTGAAAGTTGGAACCATATATTCTATATGCAGGTTGATAACTAAAGGCTTTATTTTCTCAATGGGCACTGTATGTGACCCTTTATATTATTTCGTTGAAAAGTTTGGAAAATACCACTTTTTCATTTGGATTTTTGGCTAATTGGCTTGGGACTTTCCATGACTTTGCCAGTACAATGGGGAGGGTTTTGAAATTGGCTTGAAATTCCAATGTGTGGGGACTTATTTTGTGGCTGGGAATTGAGTTTTGCATGCAAGAAATGTCATCACTTTGTTCATGGCCCCCAGAGATATATAAGAGTGTCTTCTGACTGTGGCACCTTTTATATGTCAGACATGAGGTCCCAGAACCACCTCCTCTCTTACCAAAATCACAATGCAGAAATGTAATCCCCTTCCACCCCCTCTATCTTATTGTAAAACAATTCAGATATACAAAACTGTTTTGGTTTTGTTTTGGTATTATCACCCCTAGAGTTTCTGGAAATGTTCTCATTTCGAAGCCTGACTTTGAAAGTGCATATCAGTTATTTTGGAGACACTTTTGACTCTGCAAGCAAACACATGACTTATTCCTTCTTGAAGTGGTTTTGAATATGATGACTAAGAAGTCATTTTCTGCAGCCTGGGAATTTCTCAGCATTACAAAGTAATTACATTTTTGGAAACACACTTTTAAGTAGATATTTTTGTCTTCTTAACAGTATATAGTTGGGCAAATAATTAAAATTCCTTGGTCATAAAACTTATTCTTGAAAGATTGCTGTCTTACGCAAAATCAGAACAGTCCCTGGTCCCACTTTAATCAGAATTAGAGAAGAATAACACACAAATGCAGGGAAAGGGTATCGCCAGGGTATCTATAGGTCAGGAAGTGAATTCAGTTTCCTCAAATAAGGCCTCAGATCATATGGAAAAGTCTACAAAAGCCACTTGAATATTTTCTCTTCCAGCTGTAGGCAGTAATGTTAGTTCTAAAACGTGTTTGTATGTGGTTTTGGGCTGTCGGGAGAAGTGAGACACTAAAGTATGATTGTTTTAACAGTAAATTGGGCATGCAGGAGGGTGCTCAACTTTTTAATTTAGTTCAGTCAGCACCATCAGAACTATAGCGAGCACTACTGCAATCTACATCAACTTTCTCATTATGAGTTACTATAAGTGTCGATTATAGCCAAAACTTAAATGAACTTTTCCTATGAGGTTAATACATATATTCCTTTTCGGCTGCTTATCCAGGTCCTTGTCACCTGGATATTAGTTTAATTAGTTCTATCATCAGGAATTATGAACTGCTGGGAAGTACTGAAAAAATGTGATAAGATAAAGATTGTAATGGATGTGTTATTTAAAAATGTCTTAAATTGAACTTGGTGAATGATGCAGATACCTGTGTAAATGTCTGTAGATTTTGCTTCATGTGATGTACAATTTTTACAGGTGTTTCAGGTTCGGAAGGTATCAGGTTCCACCTCCGGGAAGATATTCGCCATGAAAGTTCTGAAGAAGGTGAGTGAATGTTCCTGTCTCATGTTTGGCTGAAGGTTTGCGTATTATTCAGTGAGAATAATCTCATTAATTTCAGAGAGCAACTCAAATACGTTTGCTGTCCACCAATTAAAGGTGGGCTTAACTTCCCCCAGACATGCATACAGAGACGTTTATTGTGAGAGGAATAGCATCTGCATTATCTAATCTATATGTAAACAAAGACAAGGGGCCTCCATCTATTGGGAATGAGCACATTAAATACTCAGTTCATTTTATCAGTGTTTCACATTATACTGTATGTCACTGTGTGCCTTCTCTGGTGACGTACTGGTGGAGGCTATTTCCCATGAAACATCTGACCTCCTGCTTCTGTTCAGCTTGGCCTCCTCTCAGCAGCTGACACAGAGCTGTTTACAGACTTTGCTTGAAAAGCCAGCTCATATTCCCCCGAAGCTTGAGGTTTTTCTGGTAATGACTGTGTTTATTGGCTCAATGAGACTTGACTGTAGCGACCAACCTGGTGCGTGATTGTTGCTCTGGCTCTGCAGCTGATGTTGAAGCTTTGACACTAGCTAATGGGGTTAAGGTTATTATTAACAACTTCCCACCCTGACCCGCTGTGTGCCGTTCTGTCCTTTGCCAGGCCATGATTGTGCGTAATGCAAAGGACACAGCTCACACCAAAGCTGAGAGGAACATTCTAGAGGAGGTGAAGCATCCTTTCATTGTGGACCTCATCTATGCCTTCCAGACCGGGGGAAAGTTGTACCTCATCCTGGAGTATCTGAGCGGTGAGCATCGTGAGGCCCGATGAAACTGTACAGCGGAAACCCTTACATTCACATGATTTTGAAATACTTATGAAATACTTCTTAGGTATTATGAAAGCATAGACAATTTTATGTGAACCAGACATTGGATGGGTGTTTTTTTTCTTTTTCCCTTCTTTTTTTTTTTTTATAAAGTGAAAATCTATTTCCATTGTGGATAAATATGACTTTTTATGTGTTGACTGCAGGAGGGGAGCTGTTTATGCAACTGGAAAGAGAAGGCATCTTCATGGAGGACACAGCATGGTGAGTTAACTGGTCCGTCACTGGTAAAGCCTTAACAATCCTGGAGAACATTAGCCGTTAGTTTCTGTTGGTGAAAGGGAGTTTATCCTGAGAAACTAAATAAAATGTAAAAAAGGATTTGTTTTTTAAACTTTCCTGTTTCAGGATGTTTTGTGTAAACACGTCAAATCTAAATCTTGTTGAATAATTTTATCCCTCTTTCCACTCACTGTATTTGTACCCATACTGTTTACAATATAAACCCATTTCCAAATGGCAACAGCATGGGCATCTTAACAAACACCCAGTGTTGCCAGTTGTCTCTGCAAGGTATTTTATTGCTTACTCATGATGTACAGGCCAGATAAGGTGTCAGTGTAATCTGTTGTCTCTGTCGGACTAATGCAGGCAAACTCGTTTAGGGTTTTTTAAGTGGGAAGCATTCCGTTTTTAAAAACAGGCAGATATGTGAAACTGCTTCTTAAGCGGTGTGACAGTCACTTGGAACATGGACAAAACTCTTGCAGTATCTGCTGTTCTGTTTTCAAAATAAACACAGCCTGTAGATGCAAACGGTGATTACATGAACCAAGCTGCTGAACAAATAGGGGTGTGTAATATTCCTAGAATAACCCAGATGACATTGAGAATAACACCTAAAGTGCAGAAAACAGTCATAGACATAAATAATCAGTGATTCACTTGATGTCAACGAAAGTGCTTAATGTGTGACCTGCATCTGTTGACAGTTTCTACCTGGCTGAGATCTCGATGGCACTGGGTCACCTGCACCAGAAAGGCATCATCTATAGAGACCTGAAGCCTGAGAACATCATGCTCAACGACAACGGTACACAAACCTGAAGGGTCCCTAACAACAAAGGGAAGATTATGAACAAAAATAGTCTTCCAACTGTCTTTAGTTTCTCTCATTTTCTCACTTTGGTTCCATTTTCCTTCTAGGACATGTGAAGCTGACAGACTTCGGTCTTTGCAAAGAGTCCATCCACGACGGAACGGTCACCCACACCTTCTGTGGCACTATCGAATACATGTATGTTGCACACAATCACTGTGCAGATTATGTAGATTCATTATTGCAGACTTATGCACATTTCCTATTTCTTACACAGTTAGTGTATCTGCTGTATCATAATTGTCATCCCCTCTTCCTTTTCTCAGGGCTCCAGAGATCCTGATGAGAAGTGGACATAACCGAGCAGTGGACTGGTGGAGTTTGGGAGCTCTCATGTATGACATGCTGACAGGAGCAGTAAGTGCACACTAATAAACCCCATAGTCGCATTGCTAAAGAATGAAAAATGGTAATGTACATTCATGTAGGAAGCATTTGCTACTATTGCTAACTGTTGTTTTGGTCCTACTTCCTTTTTTTAGCCCCCATTCACCGGTGAAAACCGAAAGAAGACAATTGACAAAATTTTAAAATGCAAACTCAGCCTTCCGCCTTACCTCACACAAGAAGCCAGGGACCTCCTGAAAAAGGTGAGCTGTGATAGCCTTACTTCTGGCTCATGCTTCACTGGACATGTCACTGCAGAAACATTTGGAGTGACAGAAAATTAATCCAAATTTTCTCTTTCAGCTGCTGAAACGAAATGCCTCATTGCGACTCGGGGCTGGACCAGGAGATGCTGCCGAGGTCCAGGTAAATACATCCGTTTAAAGTAAGGTCACAATAGTATGCATGCAGTGTGTTAACATATTGATCTGGGCCTTAATAGAATAACTCCAAAAATAAGAACGCTTCTTCTTGGAAAACCTTCTGGTAGTCATGAAATAATAAAATCCCTGCTGCTCTCATGAATTTCCAAGGCCCACCCATTCTTCCGTCATATAAATTGGGATGACCTCCTCGCTCGCAAAGTAGAACCTCCATTTAAACCATACCTGGTAAGTTTTCTTTGTGTTTTTTTTAATGCAGCAACGTCCTCTGTGACCAGTGTTATGTCCCTGCTATATGATTAACTGACTTGCTATTTTTGGCAGCAATCGGCTGATGACGTCAGCCAGTTTGACTCCAAGTTCACCAGCCAGACTCCAGTGGACAGCCCTGACGACTCCACGCTCAGCGAGAGTGCCAATCAAGTCTTCCTGGTGGGTCACTAGTGCTGAACTCCCAGCAAACAGTGGACCTTTTCTCTCCTCCTTTCTCACTTTCTGGAGTTTCTAGAATTTTTTTATAACTTGATAACAAATTATATGAGGATTGATCCATGATAAAACATTCAAAAATACCAAAAGACTCAAAGCAGATTTGGGATTGAGTATTAAAAGTAAAGTTTTTAATAGAACACCGTGGCATTTACTCTTGCACTTTGCTATTTCTGTGTTGTCAAACAATCAAACAAACATACAAACAGAGGCCAGCTCTGGACCCAGTGTTTTTTTATTTCCTTAGTAGGTCTTACGAGAATCAGTTAATGCATCCCATCTGGTGTAGTCCTGTTTGCTTTCCTGGAAACTCACTCACTGTTCCACCACATTGCATGATATGGTTTACTCAGCATTTCATTGCTCATCATCAGCTGTGGGTTGTTTTTGGAAAGATGGTCTTTGAAGAGGTGGACTCAGACCTCTCTTTGTTCCCCCCCTCCCCCAGGGTTTCACATATGTAGCCCCGTCCGTGCTGGAAAACGTCAAAGAGAAGTTCTCTTTTGAGCCAAAGGTGCGCTCACCACGGAAGTTCCCAGGAAGTCCAAGAACACCTGTGAGGTAACAGCAAGTTGTTTTTGTCTCAGGTTCCATTGAAGTCCAACTGTTATTTTCAGATTTTCCCACAGTCTTTTCCCACATAGTTTACCCATTTGCTGACCTTGTAAATGTAAATCGCTGGACCTAAACAAAGCCACCATTGGAAGGGGAAATTAAGCCCCTTTTAAAATGGCACACCAGGAATAAGTCGGGGTCAGTTGTGTTAATCTTGAGTTGAATTTCATTTAGAGGAATTTAAGATAAAAAGAGCTTACATGCTTGTCAGGCAGGCAAAGGAAATTGATAAACTTCTGTCTGAATATCTGTAAGCTATTAGAACAACGGTTCTATTGAAATCCTTACTCACCAGGGGTTTAAAAATAATCTGCCTTTAGCCTCCATATTCTTTCTAGGTATGTTTGCTCATTGCTCATTGCTCTGTGACCTTACAAATTAGGTCTGGTGCCTGGCAGACAATAGTGGCTCACATATCTGTCTTCCACAGTCCGGTGAAGTTTGCAGGAGGGGACTGCTGGTCCCGGGGACCCCCGGCGACCCGCTGCACTGTTGAGCAACCCATGGAGGTGTCAACAGCGGAGCAAATGGAGACCAGCGGCAGTGGCGCCTGTGAGGTCTCTGCGCCGCTTCCCATCAGGCAGCCCTCGGGCATCAATGCGGGACTCTACAAAAAGCAGGCCTACCCCATGAACTCCAAGCGGCCGGAACATCTGCGCATGAACCTATGACGCTCGGCTCGCTTAAGAACATTAGGACTCTTCCAATTCCTTTTCTTCTTCCTTTTTGTGGTTAGCTTTCAAAGAGACTTGTAGATTATTATTATTATTATTTTTATTTTTATTTTTAAATTGACTGACCCTGTCAGTGCCGATCACCAGCTCTTCCAGCAGCGCCTTCCCATCCCTCCTGAATCAGCCTGGCTGCCGCGGCCTGACGCAGATAATCAGCAGTGAAGTAGAGTAGATATGAGAGTAGGGGGAAGTTGTGTGAGAGGTTCTCTTTAATGAAAGTAAAGTTGACACGCTTGTTGTTGGCTGGGTAATGCCAGCTTGGTGAACTCAACTGGCATTATCATATGATTTACTGGTGCTCTTTTATCCTCAAGTCTGGTGAATGTTAATTCTATTGTTAACGACTCATTGCCTAATCACAGTGAGAGAATTTGGTAACTGGGTTTTTATTTCACCCTCAATATGCTGGGCTCTTCTTTGTTAAGCAGTCATCTTGTGAGAACTTGCAGGTTGCACTGTCAGTATGTAGATTTATTGGTTAACAATTCCACGATGAACACACTATTCCTTTATGTTTGAGGAAAAACAATCACATTGCCTTTGTCACTGGAGCGTGTGGTCAAGAGTAGGTGGAGCACGAATTACGGAAAAGCAGCTATAAAAAGACAGAAGTGAAATTTCAGCTGAAAGCATCACTTCCACCACAATCAATACCAATTGCTGCCACTGCTTTACTTTGTCTGACTGGAGTGCTTTCTGTCGGAGGCCTGTCCAGAAGCTATGTTCAGTTTCTTTCTGTTGAATGTAAACCGACTCTAAATGCCTTTTTTTTGCGTGTCTCTCCTGTGCTGCTTGGCTCCAATGGCCCCTGCAGCATTGTTTTTAACTCGTCTAGTCATGCAGTCTCATTGCCACGGTCATTTCAACAGGTCCACCCAAATACGCACAGCCAAACTCATGTCACTGCCCTGCATTGATTCAGGCAGTGTTCATGTCTTTTGAGCTTTTTGTGCATTTACAGTAACTGGGCTCTCGGTGGAATGGGTTAAACACTGTTTGACCTGAGATGTATGACCTGTTTATATGATGTGAAGCTGCTATATGAGCCTCTGGAGTCAAGCCATTCAAATCTTCTTTCCCTAAAACTGACCACCGTGTTGGATGCAGATTCCCTCAATGATAACTGACTATTGAATGGATGAAAATTTGCTTCAGTTTGAATGGCTCCCTTATGCGTTTTGTTATCCAAATGAATTGACCAAAAGCACTGTTTCAACGAACCAAATGATTTCTTTTTTTCTGGTATGAAAACAAACCCTGGACAACAAGGTTCAAAGGTCAAACACGTTTTTGTTCACATTGATGCTCATAGAGCCAGTTTAATGTTGTTTGATGTGTAGCTCAGACGGAGGTTCTAATATGGATCCGTGTCAGTCTGAGCCCACTGATTTTCTTCTTCAACCATTCCGGTACAACAATTGTGTTAAAGACCAGTCACTCCACGTTTTACTCCACTAAACTTTCTTTGTTAATGTGTTAAAATATTTATTTTAAGTGCCAATGTGTTTCCACTGTATTGTTCACACTATGCAAACTATGTATTTATTATGTAGTATAAGTTGGGTCAGGCAGCAGAATGTCTTGTCATTTGATTTGGCATTGTCATCAGAGACTTATTTTGCCATAATAATGATAATAGGCATGTACAGTATGATTCTATTTCCACAAATGTCTTACGGCATTTTCAGATGCAGCTTTTTTTTTTTATTCCAAAATTGAGGACAGTTACCTAAATGACCAACAGTATTTATTGTGGGGCTTAGTATCATATTGAAGGGACGATTTCAGAAAACATTTGAATATCTTAGACTTTCCTTGCTGTGAACATGGACTTCAGTTTGTCTTTTGCAGTGCTTAAAGCAAGGGCAGTTATTGTGGCGGAAAAACTGATGCTCAAACTAAGGATTTTAATTTCTTTGCTTCACATATGATCTGAGCAGGATCATTTCTCCTTGTGTGTAGAGTTTAATAGAGATTTAATCTTCTGTTTAGCTACAGTTTAATATCCTCCACACTGAGATGTTTGAGAACCATCTTATCACGCTTACTTTAGGTGAGAAACCCTATCTTTGATTTAAGTGGGTGTTTTAATCCCTGGTGGGCATTGAATAACATTATTCCTGTTGCTTTGTTACCCCTAGATCTGCCCTTTCAGATGGGGAATGTTAATATGTATCATGTACATAACAAAGTCAAAATAAAATCGTCTCAGAGCAGAGGCAATGTAACAGAATAGATGGTACAAAGTGGCAAAATCTGTTCATTTGAACTGTTTTTCAGGTTATCTCAGGACGTCTTGGGGATGAATATGATCTCCAAAACCAAGACTCTTCTAAACCTCGGTTGTCCAGGATTGCTACTCGAAGGTTTAGCTACTCAGTAAATAAGTGATTCTCAGTTTGCTACATAACATAAGTCACAAACATTCAAATGGAAGATCTTTATTCAGATAGTTTATGCATTTAAATGGATTAAAAATAACAGTGAAATTATTTTTGTACATAATAAAATAGATGTTTCTCCCACTCTTTGGTTTTTACAAAAACAAGGCGATGTCGCCTCTATAGAAAAATAATTTGTGTGTGAATTAATCTCACACGCTCAGTTGCATCCTTTTTATCAGACGATGAAAAGAAATAGTAACCAAAAGCCAAACTGTTTATCCATCACATAAAGTTATTATTTAGCCTGCCATGGATGCATGCAGGCAAAGGTCTGGTCACTACTGGACCATTTGATGGTATTATGTACCGGGCTTCCTAAAAGCCTTTAAAGTCCTGTTTAAGCTCAAAGGTGCAGCTAAAGCAGAATCCAGCAAGCACTCTTGAGCTGTTGATTATTACAAATAAGAAATCACTTCCAAAAAAATATAGAAACACTGGATAAGAGAGGGTTTTTGTACGTTGCATGTTTGTTGAAATGTGATGGAGGAAAAACGGTTTAAAATACTTATTTAATATATATTTCTCTGATGTTTCCATATTTACAAGTAGTGGAAACTGTGGAAGTAGAACAATTTGCTGCCCAATCAGGAAAGTTTATACCAAGATTAAAGGTAAATAAAAGAAACAAAAGGAAACAACTTAAAATGGAAAAATCACTTGAGGGCATGACATGATCAACTTTCTCTTGTCTGAGTATGGCATGTAGGTATGTGCAGGTAAATATCCAGAAAGATGCCTACTGTAGGTGCAATATGCGTGTCCTTACTGACCTCTCAGCCTGCAGGGGGCACAGCCCTCAGATGCTTCATGAAACAGTGTGTATAACATTATTTGTCAGTGGGGTTCGACAGCTGCAGAAAATCACATTAAATACAAGCTAATACCAATGCCCTTCACCCAAAAGCCCCTTATCGATCAATAAATCTGCAGGTGTGGAGATGTGGCTCCATCCCTCCACTTGTAAACCTTCTCTGTGATCACGGTGCGGCAGAGAGGGCAGCTCTTCTCCCGGTTAAACCACAGAGCGATGCATTCGTCACAGAATATGTGCTGCACAGCAGAAAAACGACAACATGTCAGCATTTCCCGCTCTTACCATACATGACTAGGAAAACAACGGGTCAGATATATATTATTATATAAGGAATGGGTTATTATTTGAGTAGTTAATAAGAAAGAAGGAAAAAAAACTGCAGGGGAGAAAAAGTCTGATTTTTAAAAATAAATCTAATAATTTTACAGATTTTCTCATGTAATACTGCTCTCGCTCAAAGAAATATAAAGTTGTGATCCAAAGCACATGATTTTAGCAACTGCAGTATGCTGTGATTAAGTTTGATACCATTATTAAAGAGGAGGGATGTGATTGACAAATGCCTGGAGGATCTAAATATGTTTATTAATGCCCACACAGCACAGTTACCTAATCAATAACTTCACATTAAAAATACAACTACAATGATAAAGCCCTGTAGCACACACTGCTTTGGTTTTACCTGACAGAGTAGAACCCGAGGCTCCCTGTACTCTCCCTGACAGATGGGACAGACGTCTCCAGCCTCGCTGCACTGACTCCTAGTGGCTGCTGAGCCTGTATGCTGAGAAACAAAAAACAAAAAAATGTAAACAGCTGGTTGCTGAATGCCACCATTTACCATTTATCAAAGAAGTTGTTTACCACTGACCTCGCCCTTTACAAATATCCTCATGGTTTTCAGTAAAGACGTCCATTGTCCGTACAATCCTAAAAGCTGAAAGAGAGAAAAATAACAAAATTGTAAAAATGTATTTTAGTAATGTTTTTTTTTGTTGCTTTTAACATTTACACAATACAACGATCTATTGCTGGTTAGTTTGACTGATCACACCTTCAGTATGAGGTAGAGCAAAGCCAGCAGGACCCCCAGTGTGAGTCCAGGGGTGCCATCAACCTCCTGGTACGTGACCAGGTAGCGGAACCAAAGTGGGACTGGAGCCATGGCCTGGTGGACCTGACCCAGCTCCTCAGTCAGCATCACCCACCGCCCCTGGAGACATAATACAAAATAGGAGATACTGAGCCTGCGCTGCCAAGACATACATAACATCAGAGTGATATTTAGTTTCTTATCCAACAATTAAAAGGAGAAATCCCCCACACTCACCTGGGTTCTGTATGTCACCAGTGAGGATGGCAGCAGCAGAATAAGGCACTTAATCCCCATAAAGAGAAACTTTATTATGAAGTTTGTGATGCCGACAGCCCAGGGAACCTCCCAGAAACCCAGCGGCTCAATGGCTGGGCTGAGGAAGATGAGGCTGAAAGGAGGTGGACATTTAGGTTAAATGGCACGTTTTAGCATTTAGTCATTCCAGGTTAAGCTGTTTACTAAACTGCTGAACAGGTGAACAAAGTCCCGCTGGATGAGAGAGCTGTGGTAAAGAGACCCAAAGTATAAAGAAATGACCACTGTGTGTTCTGGCTGCCTACTATTTGAAAATATATTCCAAGAACACGTAATTGGTTACAGAATATGGCCACACAGTGTTGTTGTTCTGGTGATGCATTAATTCATACCAATAGTGAATTGTCTCAGTGAGAAAGGTGTAGTAAAGCAGGAGGGTGGAAGAGATCAGGAACAGTAGCAGCCAAACACACTGCAGCTTCGAGTGACGATCCTGAAGAGAAACAGGCAAAACATGGCTTAGGAATCTAACAGCAATAAACTGCATAAGGAATGTGCTTCCTTGTTCTCTTCTTACCTGAAGAAAGACTTGAGTTTGAATGTTTTTATTCACATATAAAAAAGTTGTGAAGAGGCCAACCCCAACTGCTAGACCTGATAAAGGGAAAGGAAAGAGTATAACATTATGTCTTGTGTTTACAGTCGCAGTAATGGTGTTTATGCAACTTCTACTCACCAAGAGCATGTTGGATGACTAGCTTGGCGCACACAATGACAAGGAAAGGAAGACTCTTTTGAAGCCAGCGGAAGAGACAGCGAAGCTCAGACAAGGAGGAACTGGGTTCTCCAGAATCCAGATCGGAGTCAGGCGGGTCAAGCTCAGCCTCAGAATTCGAGTGGTGCGGCACCCGGTTGTGTACGTGTGGCTGAGAATGGGAGTGGCTGTGTGAGTTGACTCTGGACCTCCTGGATGATGCTCCTCCAGTGGACTCCCCAGGCTTGCTGGTCATGGTTACTCGCACCTCATTGCAATCTGGGTTTGCAGCAGCAGCCGCAGCACCTGGGACCGGTGTCCTGGTAAGTTCTGGTTGCAGAGTTAGGGACAAACCATTTCCTGTATGAGCGCCGTGCTCACTTGCATCAGGCTGCATTACAGCAGCAGACTCCCTCAGTTTCAGTGCTCTTCTGGAATCACTCCTTTGACATAAAACACACAACTTTGCAGTCTCAGTAACAAGGTGTCCAGCACCAACTGTGTTTGCAGCTGGATTTACAAGTTGTACAATAGTTACTGGTGGAAGCCCCACAGTTGTCAGTGAATCTACTATAGGGAATGTTCCTTGAATTTCCCCCATGGGGATCAATAAAGGAATATAAGTATAACACACATTTGTACTGAGGTCCTCGCATTTATCTTTGAAAAGAGGGATCCCAGAAAACAAAACACTTTGATAGAACATGCTAAAGTGTTTTTAATAGGTGTCAACACCAATGATACCTTGTGATCATAGGAATATGTATATATCTTGTTGCATAAGTATTAACTTGTAGAATGTTTAAAGGCTGTACTTTGTGATAACTATAAGGTTGACTAAGTTATACTGACAATCCAGGCTATGAGGTGAACTTTACGTCAGTTACATCAGTAATTTCCAGGCAATAAACCCAAAAGTAGTGATCTGGGCTGCTGCCGTTAGCATTAGCAGCTAACAGATGTTCAGGCCACACTTTCAGGTAAAAGCTTCAGCTCACCTGTCATTCTGCACCCGGAGTTTCATGCTAAGTTATTGGTCTCCATCTAATACAATGTCCAAGTCGCCAAACTAAACATAAGCAAAAGTAAATCAAAAACCAAACTAAGCGGTTGTGTTTCAGGCTAAACCATAAGCTGGCCGTTCAGACATCTTGACTTTGTTTACGACAGCAAACGTCGCAAACTTCTTCTGTAGCGTTTTACGGCACATCGGATGTAAAATGCTGCAATGCCGCCACCTAGTGGAGTATTTTAGAATCACACTCGATAAATAATAATTAAATGAACACAATTTAAGATAAGATAAGATAAGATAAGATAAGAATCCTTTATTAGAAATGCAGGCTTACAGCAGCATAGAGTTAAAGTGCACACAAGAGACATAGTAAAGAAAGACAAGATAAAAAATAAGCAATAAAAACAGTAGAAAAACACAATAACTGAAATATAATATTTACAGACAGAAAAAAATAAAATATATATTTTAACTATTATTGCACAGTGTTTTTATTGTCATGTGTCATGTGGTCTACTGGAGCAGAGCTGGTTGTGCAGCCTGACAGCAGCAGGAAGGAAGGACCTGCGGTACCTCTCCTTCACACACCGGGGGTGAAGCAGCCGGTGGCTGAAGGAGCTGCACAGAGCTGCCAGGGTGTCCTGCATGGGGTGAGTGGTGTTGTTCATCAGGGATGACAGCTTGGCCATCACCCTCCTGTCTCCCACCACCTCCACCGTATCCAGTGGACACCCCAGCACACTGCTGGCCTTCCTGACAAGCTTGTTCAGTCTCTTCTTGTCAGCTGCTGAGATGCTGCTGCTCCAGCAGACCACTGCATAAAAAATGGCTGATGCCACCACAGAGTTGTACATTGTTGGATTTTCGCAGCTCGCTCTTCCCTGAATTCAGAGCTTGCGGTCCTAGCACTTCCTTGGAAATCCTTAGCATCACCCCCGACTTCGTGTTACTCTTAGCATCCCTACCTACCGAGAAACTCTCATTAATCATCTAAAATTCCCTCCTGGCACTCAAAATTCTGCCACATTGAACCCTTTCGCTGCTAGGCCACCTAAACTACGCCATCTGCATTATCCAGGAAGGTTCATCCTTCTCATTACACCTCCTTCCAGTTCATGCCTCCATTCCAAATATTCAAGACAACGTCACACTTGACAAACATGCAAACCGAGCTAAAACTGTGGCATCAGTTCCTCTCCTCTTGGAATTGCATCTCCTTCTTTTATGACCACCATATCACCAAGCCAGAAGTCGCGTCCTGGCTAGCTCCAACCAGGCCAGCAGGTCACGCAGCATGTCATCGAGGAGGAGAAGTTGGGATATGCCTTCATCCTCCAGCATTAACAATTTCTCACTTCTGATGTCAAAAATCAGGTCATACAGTCAATTGAACTCGCAACTCTCAGGAGTCGACTTGCACTCAAAATTGGACAGTCTCCGCCGTGGGATGACAGTGGCCAATATAATGTTATACTGATGAACTCCGCTCTCTGGATGACGTACTAGATTGCAGCTTTCCCCAAAGCTTTGGACATGGGTTCACGTTGTCTCAGCACCCACTTCACCAGGCAAAGACCCTAGATTATCCCGGACGAGCCCCAAATTGTTACCCGCACCAGACCCAGGGGGAATCTGGACCGGCAGCAAAGGTTGCACAGGCTAGGAGGCTCTGTGTAGCCAATAAATATAACTGTGGATTGACAGAGAGAGGACCAAAGTTAGCGTCATGCTCAGGCCAGAGCTTGTTTTTAATTCTGAACTCAATTGCATATCCAAACATTTCACAACTTACAAAAAACATGGTGTGACCAGCTGACGATAAATAAGATAAAACATTCTGCCTTAAGAAAAGTGCACATTAATTCAGATGATTTCACCTTTATTCCACATGTTTATACACGTTTTAATAAAAACTAAACATGTAGCATTTGCCACATGCGAAAGAAGACATTTAAAAATAAATATATCTTTTGCAAGACCGCGTCCAACTGGTTTCGATATCACTAGAGCAAAACAACATGTTTTCTCTGGTCGCCTCTTAACTCTAGCACCCACCCCATTACATGATTGGTGTTTCCACTGGTTACCTTGAGCCTATCTTAGATAATATCCAAACATGTTTATCAATGTTTTTTTCTCAAGGCTACGGCCATATTAACAACTTTACAGCCCCCTACCACTTATCATGACAAAGAAATATTATTAAACAGTAACAATCAGACAGTATTGTCAGAGCACATGACTTCAGTTACGTTACTATGTTGTGGGTGGAACATTACTTGAGCTCTACTCTTCCTGTGGCTCAGAGTTAATATTATTAAGTGTATTTTATATCTTCAAGATATCACATTGTGAAGTGTCTCTTTCTCTCCATTTTCAACATCACGGTTGTTTGTGAGTTCATGAAAATGTCAGTTAATATGAGTGTCATTGTGTCTGGCAGAAATCCACAACCATGATTCAAAGAAATAATGAGACAGATGAGTATTTTAACACCACCGAGGTATGTACCACAAACTATAAAGCAAAAGGCCGAAGACAGAAATGAATTACTACATTACGGTTTTGCTTGTTATACTGGTAGTCTTCCGTACATTATTGATTTTAGTAGCGTAGTACATTTCAATGGTTGATGTCATCATTTTGTAGCTAAGATACCTACAACGAGCAGCTGTTTGCAGTGAGTTGTTTGTTTTCTCACATCTGCCTGTTGTTTTTTTTAATAGAGCTGCACAGAAGACATCAACACATCAACAAAAAGACAGCCAATAGGCTCTTCAGCGATGGTAAATATAGCCAAACACCATTATTAAACATATTTACACATGCATACAAGTGCCGACATCAAAACCGTTTATCGCATTGTAAAAAGATTTAGAGTGTAAGTTACCTCTCTTTCTGGAACCCACATCTCATCCCAGCCATCTGTTTTTTCATCCAACAGCCATGGCTGCCTGCCTGGTCGTGCTCCTGATATGGCAGCTGATATGATGTCCCACAGTTTAATAAATTGGAAGAATCAAAGCAGAGCAGGGCAAAAACTGCTACTGAACTTTCCATAATCTCCTCTGGGACAGACTTGATTCAGTGACTTATACAGTGCACTTAAGGCCCCTCCAGTTCATCCAGTAGGATTTAACTTGAAGTAACAAAAGCACCTTTAAAAGCACCTTTAAAAGCACCTTTAAAAGCACCTTTAAAAGCACCTTTAAAAGCACCTTTAAAAGCTAGGCGGTGTTGGGGCCAGATTTCATTATGTCATCTAGCTGAAACAGTTACCTTTACTCATTGTTACTGTTACAGGCCTGAACCATACATGTAAGTCAAAATACTCTATTACAAGTAATAGTCCTGCATTTATGGTCTATAATAAAAAAATATACATTACGAAATATATAAAAAATAAAAGTAAGTCTTCTGCAAAACATTTTTAGCTTGTTACATCATAACCAACTACAATTGGAAAATTTGTAGTTGGTTATGATGTAACAAGTTTATCAATTTCTACTTCTATCTATTGGTTTAATCTTTAATAATGCATTTTACTTTATAAGCTTATCGTATATATTTTTTTACATGTAAGATCTAAATCCCCAAATGCCTAGAAATTATTGATGTCAAATAGAGGTAGTGGTGTTAAAAGGTAATATTTCCCTCTAAACAGTAGTGGAGTAGAAGTATAAAGCATTAAATGGTAACAACATGTACATTAATAGTAAATGTACTTACTTTACGCTGCTTTCCATCACTATGATCCGGACAATATACTGTGTTATAGTACACAACCATGAGTGCATTCTTCTTTAATTTTGCATGGGTTGCTTTAGTAGTTATTGAATTCCACATATTTGTAATATAAGCGTAATTTTGTACCACTTGAGCTTGTAAATAACATTTGGGAATTCAGCCACAGTGGCTGAAAAATTACTTTTTAGAATTCAACTCAATTCAATGCTTCCAAAGCTTACAACAATAAATTGTCTTTCAATGCCAATAAATTAATAAAAACCCATAAAAACCCATAAAAACTAAATATGACCAGTACCTTTTTACACAGAATGGGTTCTGAGCCTCAATTGAAGGTTTTTAGCTGTAGTACTTTGACCTGTTTCTGTTAAAGAGGTTTTCTTTTCTCTAATGTCTGCCTTGGCTTTGCCCAGACACTATATGAGCCTGAAGTCGGCCATAGTGGTGAAAGGAGGTTAATGTACTACGGCTGTGAGAGCTGTTCCCCAGCTCTATCCTGCGCCCGGTAATTGTGTTATTGCTCTATAGAATTGTCAGTGGAGCTGTACTGCCCCAGTCAAGGCATCGGAGCCAAGTCTGTGGAGGGAGGTTAACTTGACACATAAATTGCTATCTGCCAAGATGAATGGAGCTCGCCAGTGAGCAGATGAGGAGAGCTGTGACCTGACATTGCTTCTGACAGACTGCGTACTTCCCCCGTCATCTTTCTCTGTACATGGTGCCAGCTGCTGCTTCCTCTGATGTCTTACTAGGGCTGCCAAAAATTCAATGGAAGCGCTGTCCTGTCTTGTGAACAATCCTTCTGTATGTGTGTACATGCGTACACATCAAAGTAATTCACGGCTTTCAACTGGCTGTTCACTAGGTCTGTTATTAAGGATATCTATACTATTAAATAACAATTCCAGTATATGAGTGCATATTGATTTGTTTTCTAGAGTAATTTCATTTCAATAACTGAAGAATTGAAATCCCCATTCCTAGCCCTACCATCCTACCCACCCACCCATTTTGGGGTTACAGGCTACAGAACATACACATTCAGGTAAACTTGGGTACATTCAGGCGACAGAGGTAAAGACATATGATCAAATAATTACATTAATTAGTCAAACAAAGCAGGGGTTAAATTAAACAAATAAAAACTGAATAAACTAATTATATATATATATATACAATATTTTTTTTAAATACATGAATAAATAAATAAATTATACAACAATAATAACAAGCGTCCTGCAATGGGACATTTATGGGTTTCAGACTAGTGTGAAACCCATAAATGTCCCATTGCAGCAGTGAGCACCCCCGTAGATGTAGAAAGGGCCTCCATACTTTACTAAAGATTTGTTGGGACCCTTTCAGTGTATATTTCTTTTGTTCTAGTTTCAAGAAATACATGACATTTTTGTCCCAATGAGATAAGGACAGGGAAGTATAAAAGTAATTATGCACAAATGATAATGTTGCAGTGTGTACATACAGGACACCCAGCAGGCTTGTGTTTGTGGTATTGGGGGATGGGGACAGGAGAATTGGCTGATATTTTGGATCACATTCTTAGCAATTGAGACCTTCAGAATCCCTAGATGGCAGGTTATTACTGTCTAGAACAGGCAAGATAGCTCATAGACAGATACTTGACTTTAAAACATTACTGATTCCTCAATGAACAGGGGCCAGGCTATAATCTGTTCGAAACTGTAATGATATGATATGACACATGCTATGGCATGTTCTTTCCATAATAATTTGTTTTGTAAAGAAACACGCCCCTACACAGGATTGTCCATATTATGTCAATGGGGGAGAATTCCTGTGCCGACTATGAATGTGTTGGATACACAATTTTCTCCTCTGCAGTCGATTTATGTCTGTATATCCCAGGGGAGTCTGCAGTGTGTCAGATGGTTGTGTGTGTCTGTGTGTGTGCTGTGTCCTGGTCTTGAAACCTAATGTGTCGTGCCAGTGTTGGGTAGATTTAATTAGCAATACAATGTGTGGTGACATGTTCTTGGTCTCTTAGACAATTAAATTTGACTTAATGCTATTTTCTGTTGGATGCCATAAAGAAATCCTTGCAATCTCTGCTCTGCCTCAGTGCCACTTTTATACGAGGGTTCATAGTAAGTTCTACCATCTTTCAGACATAAACTTTTAGGATGGCAATTCTTCAATAAGTTTATTAGGTTGATTGAGGGTTATGAACCAGGGTCTTTATAGACAACATTTCATTTACATTGGCTTAAATTCATATAGTTCTTATTGACATTTGACATCTACTACTACCTTACTGCCCCTCTGTTTACATCTGGATCATACTGAGTATAGGCCCTGTTATATTTGCATACAAATTTGACAGTTATGTTTTCATAATGCTTCTTTCTGCATACACGCAAACACATGTAAAATGAAAAGATTGCACTACCATGAATGAGCCAGTGGGGCGAGATGATTATTTGATTGATTGTAGTTCAGTAATTTCCAGTGTAAATTAACTTGTTTCATAATTTTTCATCTAGAACAGCAATCTTTATAACGTCTTGTTTACTCTTTCCTTAAAATTAATGTCTATAACATTTCAGAAACGAGAAGCTGCACTGTAAAAATTTGGGATTATATAATTTCATCATTTTGTTCTCTACTAAAAACCTTTTATTGATTTCAGGTGTCAGCAGTTTCCCATCAACTTGTTTTGTGGCCACACTAAACAGTTTAAGAATAAAATGAGAGAAGCCAGATGATGACTGGAATCCAGGTTTACTTTAAAGGTTAGGTTCACACTTTTTCAGGTCTGTCCTAAGACAAAACTGACATGTTTATATGTTCACTGCCGTTCAGAGGTTATCTTCATGTTACTCCTTCGATAATGAGTAATTTAAAAGAGATATAAAAACAGTATAATTCAGACACTAAAAGTCTTATTTACATTTGAAATAGTTTTGGCCCAAAAAATAAATGAAATGAGTCAAACTTCTGTTAAATCCTTGCATGACAGGGGAGAGTACTGTTTGAACTTGGATTCTGAATTTGAATTTGTTTTCCAGTCGAGAAAATCATAATTGGGCTGACAGCAGTCAGTGGTCAGTTTGAATTGGTTAAAATTTGATTTGTCAGTCCATGTTATGTTTTTTTTAGATATTCCCTAATCCAGCTTCAATATTGCCTTAGAGGTGACTACAATCCTAAAATACTTTCTCTCTTTATGTGCTGGTCATATAGACGGTAATCTCTATACAGATTCTGCATTCCTCAGATCAATAGCCGATGGGTTCTGGGATTGCAAAGACATAAATTATGACCTACTGGATTGCCCTAAATACAACAACTCAGAAAGAATGGACCACTGGAGCATTAGAAATGATACAGTTGGAAAATGTAGCATTCAGACTGCAAAATAGAGAGACAAACTAGTTACTATCTTCTTTTTCTGTCAGTGCTGTTATCCAGTATTGATAGCTTACTTGTACTGTAAGATGACAGTGCAATAAAAACTGAAGGCAAGTTACAATGTTTAGGACTGATATTGTTTGGAGGCGCATGGGTAAAGTTTTTTTTAGATTTGCATAATGGTTTGTTTGGACGCATATGCTGATTAACTGCTGGAACCAAGTTCTTTCAAAATTCACACTTTTTTGGACCATCCTTGGAGTTGGTTCAGTCGAACCCGCAGCTGATTGTTTGTCACATGATTTCAATAGAATGCATTTTTGTAATCAGTCTGTCAATACGCACAGATAACAGGAGTCTGATGGTTCACAAAGGTAAGAAACATTCCATTTAGTTTAGCCGTGGCCATGGACTGAAAGTAGAAGTTAGGAGAAGATAGGCTGGCATATGTTGAACAAACCTGCTTCGCCCAATGACAGAAGACAAACTCTAAAGTATCTTAAATTAGCCTTGTACTGTCGCTTAACCGAAATGCCAGCTCATTTGTGAGTCCACGTGAACTTTGCCGGCCAGCCTACCTAACCATAACTCTCACCTTTACAGGTCATATCAGGTGTATTATATTAATGTTCTAATATTTATTATTTCCAGTCATGGCAACGTTTTCATATTATGATATGACTCTTCTGACCGCTATCTTTTTGGGCTAACGTTACACATTGCAATTGCTAACGTTATGTTATTACTGTAAAGCAAGTTATCTGAGAATAAGATTAGGTTGTGTTTTACGACTACCGTTGGTATTATACCACTAAACTGCTTGTTTGTTCTCTGTTGCAGTAAAAAAGAACCAACCAAAGTATGTTGTCAGGATAAGCAACATCTTTAACTTGGCAAGTCAGAAAGAAGACATATACTTTTAAATCTGCAAGATTTTATGAACTAAGAACAGTGGAGGTATTTTTATACAATGGCAGAGGCAAGGTGGCCTCCTTTTGTGTAATATTGATATATTAATGATTACATGTTTTATTTGTTTAGCACCATTCATACATACAATGCAGTTCAATGCACTTTACATCAAATTGTATTCCTCAGTTATACTCTCAATAGTTAACACATTCTCTAAGGCTTTGCATAGTGTGGCCCTGTGTTTAGCCTTCGTGGCATAACTTTGGACATCTTCTCAGACAGAGAACCCTCGTATCACAAGTCTGGAAGGCTTTCTGTCAGACCCTCTGGGAGTCTGACCTTTGGATACCATCCTCAGGCCAACGGGCAGATGGAGGCAGGTCCTGGAGGCAGCTTCCATTGTGTCACTGCCCTGAATCCCTCTTCCTGGAGCCTCCACCTGCCCTGGATTGAAAACAAGTACAACTGTGTCCAGCGCTGGCACTTGAATGTCCCTGTTTGGTTGTTCCTTTGGTTACTCACCACATCTGTTTCCTGCTCACAAGGATGAAGTCGCCGTTGCCTCAGTCCAGGCCCGTCTCCTCTGCAAAGTTTGTAAAGATGCCCTGTTCCATCCAGCTGACCACAACCAGCGCTTTGCCAACCATCATCGATCCCTGCACCCCACTACCTGCCAGCTCAGCGAGTTCTTCTAAACATATTTGTTTAAAGTAAGACTCTAATCATCAATCCCTCTGTTGTCGTACTTACACCAGTCTCTTCCATGTGTCCCAGTTAAAGCCAGTCTACATAGTGATTTATTCACGTACACTCAGGAGATTGATTGAAAGCATGAAGTTATTTTCAAATTTGTATTAATATTATACATAAATTGATATAGCCTGAATGGAATGGAATATTTCCACAACCACCATGCATCGACTGTGAGATTGGCAATTGCATCAGGGTCCTTAGATCAAATATTAGATTATTAGGGGTTGTCTCTACAGGTTTTATTACATACTGTATTATGACTATTTCATGTCATTTTTTCTGTTTTTTTAGCTCAGAAGAACTGACACAATATGATATAAATGCCAATAAAGTAATGTACTTAATAAATAATCTTAGGCCTTATTGTCCTCACTTTTTTTTTACTTAGACTGGCGTGACCACAAAATTTGTACTCAATTGCTTTCTATGTAGTCTTTAAATTGAGTGATCTTTTAGGTCTAACAAACCGTTGAATGCATTTTTCTTTCTCATAAAACATTTCCAAAGATGTTTGTGTTAAACCGTGTAGACCATGACTGCTGTTATCAGTTTCTGCTGCTGGTTTTAATGTGCAGCTTTTGTTGGGTTTGTGTTCTGTGTATGAGGTCGTGGTTTATCGAGCAGAGCACCTGTCCTACCTGCAGAGGTCACGCATTTGAAGATTTTCCAGCTCTGACTGGCAGAGGATGCCAAGCCCTGTAATGTGTTAACTTCGACTACACACGTTTGCTTTTATATATTTATTTTTTTTTAAATCACTTATTTCATTAAAATATAAAAATATACATTTTGTTTGAAAATACTTGCAAGCTTGAGTTGCAATTGTTTTGTTAAATTATTATTAATTTTTTTCATAATTGGATTTTTGTTTAATCCTTCTACGTTAAGAATAGGCCAATACATTGTTTATTGTGCTCCGCCCAGTAGGCTCTCTAAGGTTCCAGAAAAAGTATATTTTTTTGTGCCCTCCATTCTCCTTAACACCATTCACTGTGTTTTATTTTCCTTCATTGACTAACATCCTGAAAACCCTGGGTAGAGATACAATGTCTTTAATGATAGTTATAACTTCACTGACCATTATTGTCTACATATATAGACTTTGACAAAAAGATGATTGAATCTAAATTTTAACACTTTAACAAAAGGGAATAATAACAAATAAAAGAGTCATCATATTTAATTTCATCATTTTATTCTTACTACTAACACCCTGTCTTTCTATTGTTTTCAGTTTTCAGAGAGAAGCTACATGATGACTGGAATCCAGGTTCCCTTTAAGCTGTAGGTTTCGTGCTTATTCAGGTTGGTCCTAAAATAAAACTTATTTCCTTCTATAATGTGTATTTTAACAGAGATAAAAAATAGTATAATTCAGAAACCAATCTTTCATTTACATTTGAAATAGTTTTTTCCCCCAAAAGAAGAAAAATTGAATGATTCAAACTTCCATTTAGTCAATGTCCCCACAGTGTTACATGATGGGAGAATACTGTGGAACTAAAAGGCTTAATGGATAAGATGAGAGAAGCTGCATGATGACTGGAATCCAGGTTCCGCCTTTTTCAAGTCCATCCTGAGTCAAAACTGCCATACCCATATCTACATTAAACTGCTCGTTGGTTGCTGTACTCTGTATGAAATTCCCTTTTTGTGCTTCCACAGACACAGTTACCTGGCTAATGAATACACAAAGAGGGAAATTTGTAGTAAAAAACAGTTTGACTTTGTTTGACACCCAGTTGATTTCTGGCTAAACCTTCGAATTTATTTCTACACAGAGCGAGGATTTGGTCCCCCTTTATATGACCTCTTTTTGACCAGCAGACAACAACTCTTTCAAGGTACTTGCAGTCATGTGAGTATTGTTTTAAGATGTGAAACTATCCTTTATCTAATCAAAGTCAATCAAAGTGCTTTCCACACATCTCCACCCATTTCAAACAGACATTTATGTATAAACATATTTGGTACTATCTTGTGGGCCTACAGTAATACTCACCTAAAGGGATTTTTATAGCATTCCATACAAACATAAAAGTCGGTTACATTGTGTGCAGTGGCATCAGATATTACCTCAGGCCTTCCACTTCTAATGTATGCATCATAAAGTCAGAACTGCAGAGCATTAAAGACAATGAAGGACAGATTTTTTCTCTCTGATACTTAACACCAGTTTGTTCAACTTTATTTTTCTTAATATCCAGCAGGTGGTGCTGTATGATAAGTGTTGAGAGCAAAGATGAATTACTCTTTCAGTAGCACACAGAAATAATACACAGCTACCATTGCTATTAAACGATGAGTTTAAATGGTTCATATATTTTTAAGGTTGCTAATTGATACTCTACAATAGGGCAACTACCTAATGCCCACACTGTGATGTATTGTACATGTGGGATGCAAACCCAGGTGTTTCTTCTTATAATTGTCTGTCCTTTATCGGCCATCACAAATCATCTAAATTTACTGGTTTACTGAGCAAATGAAGCGCATAACTCCATATTAGCTCCAGATAGATGTGGAGAGCGGATTAAATGTAACGCCGTGCTCTTTGCACATCCCCGTGGCACACCGGTGGCTGCCAAGGTGAAAAGAATCGTTCCACAGTGACCTCTGTGTACCTCTGCTTATCCTGAGCATGCCCTACCTCCCCTGTCCTCCTCTTCAGGCCTGGTAGCCACTCACAACAGCTTGTTAGAATGCCACTGGCGCGGCTGCACAGTTGTCTTCCTTTTCCCTTTCATCTTAATGGATGGGCTTCTCCACAGCTGCCACATGAAAAAAAAAAAATGCCTTATCGGCCACGACACGGCCTCTCAATTGTCAATCTGATCGATGTGTGCAGCCTGCATCTAGGCCACTGCATTAGTTGTGGAGGCTCCTAGCCGCTCACCATGGATACACATTGCTGCTCACATCTTGTTGCTGTTGTGGTGTTATTGTTTTGTTATGTGGCTCAGACTGGGTATAACACGGTGTCCGTTTAAATGTTGACATAGCAACATTAAGGTCTGCTTAATGTTGGTGATGTTTGCTTTATGTCATCGCGACCAGACACACAATGGATGATCCACCTACAAACAATCTACCATCAGTTTGTGAAATAGTGTATTAACCTTTAGTATACATGATACTGAGTAGCTAAAATACATTTTTGTTCTGTGTTGGTGTCTGATTTGGTGCATTACGTCATGTCATAGCAACATTTTTATTATTTAAGTGAAACCCCTCTTCCATAACTCATTTAACAACCAACTATGGCTGTCAGATTTAAGAAAGCTGTCTGAAGAAGGCATTTCAATAAACTCAAACGCAAGTTAAAAAGCTGTTGCGGTCCTTTAAGAGGCACCATGATGTTTTGTATTGATGGCATGTAATATCTCAGCAGAGGTCCTCCTCTTCCACCACCCTCTCCTGCTCTCTCCCCTGCCAGCTGGAGGCCAAAAGCCTGGGCTGCCATGCCAGTCCTAATAAATCCTCAGCTGAGAGTGGCGGCGGCAGCAGCAGGACTACATTCTTCAGGAGCCAGCACTTCCCCTAATCTGCCCCGGAGATGGAGCAACAGTTGGCCTGACTGGTGCGGAAGGGAGAAGAGAAGAGTGAAGGGGGAGAGAGAGAGCAAAAGGTGGGGGGGTTAATGCTTTCTGTTGGTCTCTGTGTTAAGCACAGGACGCCACACAGAGACCAACAGAAAGCATTACCCTACCTGCCACACTTGGTTTTTCGCCATAGTGTTCGACACTTTGATCCCCTCTGGTGTGTTTGTGTTGGAGAGAGCAAAAGCATGAAAAGAGAGGGAGAAGCTCGGAGGCACCGGACTAGGAAATGCCTTGCAGATGTGTGTAGAAATGTTGCCACTTGCGTCAGCCAAGAAATTTTTGTTGGCCCTAAGCTGAACATAATTCTACGTCGTAAACGGGTTGAAGGGTTTGATATACAACATGGAATAGCTGAAACCTATTTGCCTCTCTTTATTCGTGCAGCCCGTTAGCAGACTGTGAAGGTGATTTACAGACTGATTGTGTGACAGACCCTGGTCAATAGGTGCGGTTTTGTCCAGTTATATAGCTGACACAGCCTGTGCGGTCTTTATATAGGAGATCAGGCCCCCATGAATGAATTCCTCTCTGCTGGTCTCTAGTTTCAATTGATTGCTTTAATTTGGCCCATAATGAGTAGGATGCCTCCTGCCTGCAATTAGTGTATGCGTGTGTATGTGTGTGTGAGTGTGTATACTTGTGGGCTGTGTTTAATTACTGCAGTGGATGGATGCTGTGTGGCCTAGCAGGAGCCTGCAGGAATGGGAGGATCCACGACTGCACTTGGCATCCACTGACACCTCAACCCAAAGTGTGTCAGGGCCAGGACTTTACTAAATGCCTTCCTGTCTGAGGAAAGCTGCCAGATTTTTTTTTATACCTTAATGCCATGAATTCCAGTATTTAACCTGGTGAACTGAGCTCCCATAGACAGGAATCTGAAGTTTCTGAGAGTAAATCGGGGCAAACTGTGTGTTAGTAGAAATTTCCACATAACTTTACCTTACTGTAGCAAGCAATTTGACCTCAGTTGACAAAGATCTGGAATATGTTTATCAAAATGGAAAGGAGGAATTGCCCTGAAAAGTAGGAGGTGTGTCCTGCTAGTTCAGTTGGCTAGACCACAAACCACACACTCTATGTCGTGGATTCAAATCCACCACATGTTTCAGAACAACGTTTAATGCTACTTTAAGCTACTGTAACACATTTCAGAGGGAGATGTTGTAGTTTTCACTGCATTGCAGTTATTTAACAGCTATAGTTACTTTTCATATAAATATTTTCTACAAAACATCAACACATGATACGCTTTTAAAATACTTTGTATTATAGATTAAAGCAGGGGTTTCTAACGTTTTTGGCCTGTGACCCCATGCAAAGAAGCTAATTGGTCCCCATGTTAAGTCTTCCTTTTTGTTAGCATTGAGCATATATTTAACGAAAAACATAAATTGAAATCTATGAACCAGGATTACGTTTTTCTTCTTTCCTACCTCATTAATCCTCTCAGATATATCTCTTTATCCTTTAGATGGACCCGACCCCTGGCTAACTGTATATAAAATAGTGACAACTAGCTTCATCTCAACCAGCAACAACTGTAAAATGCTAATTACGCATTGATGCTACAATGTTAATCTGAATGTAATGCATTCAAAAATATATGAATCATCGGGGGGGACCACTTTTACTTTGACACAAACTTGCCAAGAGTACCACTTTTATTTATTTAAACCCAAGGACTTACTACTTTTAACTTACTAAGAGTATTTTTACTAAGTACTTAGAGTACTTATTCCAACACTGCCATAGATTTGATGACCATTTGTCATCTCCTTGTCTACCTCCATATTTCCTCATAACGTGTAACTATCTCTACATCTATGACAAAATAAGTTCAACAGAGATCAGGATCTCCAAAAATATACAGTGAATGTGTCAGAAGTAATTGTTCTAAAAGTTGAATGCTGAAAAACAATTCATGTAAAATATATTCTGGTCAAGAGAAAGTAGTAATACATAGGTATACATACATTTTAGGCTGTTTGGTCCTTTAAAGAATGAATACCATTATTGCATACAGATGTCCACATAAAGATAGTGTATCTGTTAATGTAGTTAGGGTTAGTGTGCTCAGTTTTGAGTGCATGTGACAAAACAGGAGGAAACTAATAGACACCAACAATACACAATTGTGAAACTGGCATCCAGACATCCAGATGGTAAGCTACCAAAAGAGCTCATGTCCTCAGCATAATGAAAACAAAATTCACCCCCAGACACCCTCCCTCTGTCTCCAATTTGTCTCTCCATTGCTTTTTTTTATTTTTATAAAATCGTGCTTGCTCATCAGCAGAGGAGGCCGGGCGTCCCCTCTTGTTGGGCGATAGCAGCAGCAACAGCAGCTCCCTTGGGGCATGATGGTGGTGGTGGTGGTGGTGGGCTTGGTTCGGTGTGTGCCGCCGCTGTCGGTCTGTAGTGAATGCAAATGAGGCTTTGCTCTCTCTGATATAGTCTCTGCGTATACCAAAGCACTAACTCTATCTCTTACTATCACGCTCTCTCCCTCCCTGTCTCTCGTCCCATCTATCTCAAGGTCCCGAGGGTGCACACACCCTCCTCCACCTTTGTTTAAATCATGATGATAAGGTGCACTTAGCACTTAGCTGTCACACACACGCACAGCTGAAATGGTGGCTTTATTGCACTAGTAGGCATGCAGATTACTATTACAGACTGTGATCGTGTAGATCATGAATGGTGTTGCCTGGCAAGGGTGCAGTATAGACCCCGGAACAGGCTTTCCATTTAAGTATAATGTAAAATGTACATGTAATGCATGACTCCTTGTTTTCATCATTAAATCCCAGGCAGCAGGGCATTTGGTCCCAGGTTCAGTTCATCAGGTTGAAAACTGATGTGATGATAGTTAAGAAAGCAAAAATGCGACTGTGACCTGGACTGAGTCCTAGATTGGATTTCAATGCTCATATTAGCTGAGAGCAAGTAGACCTCTTAAGCATGAGTCGCCCATCTTAGCATGTGGAAATATATATTCAACTTTGCATGGTTGTTTATGTCTCATTAATAAGCGACTGTGATTATTTGTTCACAAATCTCCTATCTCCAGTAGGCCTAACCTCCACCTCAACTTAATTATCTTCGTGCTGTTTCATGCTAATTTGAAGTGTAAAGCAGACTTCTTAATGATGTTGTGTGTTTGATCGCTCCGAAGCTCCTCCAACAGTTAGATGGATACCATTTGTTTTCCTCAGTCATTAAGCAGATAATCATATGTTGATTGCCAAGAGCTAATTACAATAGCCAGTGCTGGAGTTTTCTGTGTAGTATAGAATAAAAGAGCCGAACAGGTAGAGCTGAAGAGCTTTTAGCGTAGTGGCCCTGCTGTTCCGCTATCCACATTCTCTTTATGATCCTCGTAAATATGACTTATTGTTTCCAGACGAGAAGGAGACCATATAGCTTTTTTTTATTCACTGCTGCGCGTCAGCAGTGCAGACTTGATTGACCTTGCATCCTAATGTCTTTTCATAAGCTAATCCTACAGGGCCTTAGTGCCAAGGAAAACTAAAATACCAATCATACAACAACAGGGATGTCAACTATTTAGAGCCGGTACAGATTGTATGACAGAATATGACACAAGGAAAGCATATTGCTGATGAAAAACCAAGCTTTTCCCCAAAGCTGCTGGTTATTGAAACCATTCCTTATGTGCATCAAGAAGTCTTGGCACTGTTGTATTTTACAGTGTGGCTGTTTATTTGCCACACTGAAGTTAAACACATAAGTCAGAATAGAAAAAGTCTGTCTCTAATAGGTCTCTCAATGCCTATATGCCTTTAATGCAGAGAACATTGTGATTTGAGCCCTCGGTTTGAGGCAAAACATCCTTTATGCTTCACAAGAAGTTGAGTCAGCTCTAAAATCTGATCCTGTCCTTGTACAGAGTGTGTTCCTCCGCACCACTCTCACAGGCTGGCAAAATGACAGTATTAGCAGTGACCTCCAGTCATACCTGCAGCTGCTCCTCGAGAAACATCGTTGCTGCAAATTAAACTGAGGGAAAGAATAAAGGAGGGAGAGGAAGAAGGCATGGCTGGCCCTGATGCTTTCAACTCAGGCAAGCTGTAAAGTCAGTGATAGGAAATTCGAATTACCAGTGAGACGGTTCTTTCAAGGTTTCAAGTTCTTAATCAATGTTTTCGCTGTTGAAGTAGGATTATGCTTTTGATCTTGGTAAAATCAACTCTAATCAAATTTTGTCAGCTATCATCTTCATATGTTGTCACAGATTAGGAATGATTTTAAGTATATGATGATCGTGTTTGAATCGCTTCTTTTTTACAGTGTAAAAATACTGCTGTCAGCATCTCTTCGATCCTCCTCGAGTGTCTGCGGTCATTTCAGGACATCCCCCAGCAGCAATTCACCTCAGGGTAAGTCTCTCTTACTGTACTCGCTAAAGACAGTCACTTCCAAGATGTCTCCACGTCCCCCTATTTTACATTCTCTATGTGTATGTCATCCATTTATCCCCCTACTTCAATCCCTCTGTGTCTATCCCATCATAATTGCTGTTATTGCCCTTGGCCTCAGCTGTGGTGGCAGATATCTCTGAGATAACAGCTTACTCTATCTCCCCTCCTCCGTCCTCAGGGACAAACACAGACTGATGCTCCTGGCCCTGGAAAACACTGGCTAGCAGGATGGTAAACATTCCTGTTAGTGTGGCTTACCTCTGTTACAGATAAGGGCTACTTAGTGTATTTATATTGTAAGATGAATCACACTAACTAGAATGGATTTGGAATGCATCCCTGTATCTAAAGCATGAGGATAATGCATCCATGCAGGTGGTTGTGTAAAGGAATGCAGCTATATACAGCAACACTGCATTGTTGCACAAATAGTCAGAGGTTGAGAGTGTTTGCAAATGAGCCCACACAGCAAAAAAAAAAGAGCAAATTAGGGTAGGTGTGTGTGCTTCTGTGAACTTGCACTTGTGCACATGCATTTGTCTTTGCCCCTGTATGTGTGTGTGTGTGTGTGTGTGTGTGTGTGTGTGTGTGTGTGTGTGTGTGTGTGTGTGTGTGTGTGTGTGTGTGTGTGTGTGTGTGTGTGTTTGTGTGTGTGATTGACTTCTTTCGCCCTGCTGTGTTTGTATAAGCTGAATGTTGTTGCCTCTGAGACCTGGCCCTTCAGCGCCTCCAGCTGTGGGCTTTAGCCCAAGTTGCTGTTGGCTGTTTGACCCACCACATCAAACACACACACATGCATGCATGCATCTTTAAACACACATCTTAAGATTCAATTTATGCTATCACTGGTCTCAATTTACATACATTACCATAGATCATACATGTGGAGGCTGCTTGCAAGGTCACCACTGAAACGCTCCCTCCTGTTAGAATGGGAGGATAACATGTATGATGGCTGCAACAGTATATCCTTGATTTATTTCAGGAGCTACTGCCTGAGATTACTGACACGCTATGCGCTATATGCTTCTATCTCTTCACATTCCTGCACTAACCGCTCAAGTAGATGTGAAATGCATAGACCTCATTACCACATAATTGCTGGGTGCACCAGCGAGGATGTCTCTCTTAGCATAAGAGCCCTTAATGCTAAACAATGGGCCCTGTGTTTCCTCTGTGGAGGTATGTAATGGCATGTAAGTTGGTGAAAAGGGGAGTGGGCTGGAGCCAGTGATGTCTCCCTCATTCCCCTTTTCCGATCCCTGCCTCCCTCCCTTTCAGCTGGTTAATATGCATTTCATTAGGCGGCCTGCTGTTGGGGAGCCGTGCACTTTTGGCTCGTCTCCTGCACTCGCAGCGTGACTTCCTCCAGAGTCGGACATAGTGATTCTCCGAGATGGCAGCAGGTTCGTGCCCACTTTCCACTTTGCATCCAGCCACAGAGAAAGCTGTGGATAATTCACCCTCTCCTCACTCCCCTGTCTCGTACTGAGATGGATGCAGATGAGCTTTTCTATACCTCTCAGTGTGTGTATGTGCGTGTGTGTGTACGTGCATGAATGTGTGTAGGAGGCAGTGTGCCTTAAGCAAGAAATGGATTGGTCTGTGTCTTCAGACTGGGCCCGGTGAGGCAGGCGGAGAGTATAATCTGATTTAAAGCATGTCAAGGATTGTGAATAATTTCCTCATTACCCCCACCCCTCCCGTCATTTTCAGGGCATATTTAATTTAACAAGAAGAGGGCTTGTGTGTGTGTGTGTGTGTGTGTGTGTGTGTGTGTGTGTGTGTGTGTGTGTGTGTGTGTGTGTGTGTGTGTGTGTGTGTGTGTGTGTGTGTGTGTGTGTGTGTGTTGTGTGTGTTTGTGCATGTCTCTTTGTGTGTATGTCACGTCTATGCTGAAGACTGTCTCCTATCTTCCCGCTCTAGGAGGAAAGAATTACTCCTTGCATACTCTCTCTCCGTCTCTCACGTTGCCTCTCTCTCTCTCCGACCCCCTGAGAGCTACAGCTGTCACAGTGTCACTTTTCCCATCCATAATTGAGGAGTGCGCACTGCACAAAGCCCATGAAACCATGTCAACCACTTCCAGTTGCTCCTGTTAAATAATCAGGCAGAACCAACAGTGCCAGGGGGGGATCTGCCTGTGCAGCTGCCTGTATCACTGGCTTGTGCAATCAGTCCACAACTTCCCCCTCTTCTATCTTCTCCAGCCGACTGCACCCTGCACTCACCGACCTACCCTAACACGCACCATACAAACACTGGCCCAGTTGCTACACTTATCCAGTCAAAGTTGGGACACAGTGTCATGATGGAGCTGAACAACAGCTTTGTTAGGTTTGTAAGGAACAGCGGGAGCAGAAGTGCCCAAGAAGTTCAGGTTAACCTTACTTGTATAAGAGAAAACTTTGACCCACCAGTGAGTCGGAAAGTCAGATAATAACAAAATTAATTCTAATTAATCCTCTAGCAATCTTGGATACCTATAACTAATTTCATCGAGAAATTTAATCTGAACCACATAGTGGCGCTAGAGGAAAATTCAGGGGATTACCAAAGACATTAGTCCTCATCCCTAAAAAACACTGAATGTCGGTACAGAATATATTGTCAATCCTTCTAATATCTAATATCTCATACAGTCTGGACCAAAGTGGCCGACCAACCGACTTACAGAACGACCTTGGCATCCCTGTGGCCATGAAGCTAGCATGGCTGAATATAAGCCATGGATGCTACCTGTGCACATTGAATGTATTTACTGTCGCAGCACCATCAAAGACGAGTGTACGAGGAATTACGCTGCGTTTTGCTTCAGACACTGCTCTCTACAGAGGCGTTTGTCATATTTCAAATGAAGTCTGTGACAATTAGATCCCTATTAGCTCTCTGATTAGTGAGCCACAAGGTATGCTCTCTCTGTTCCCATTTCCCTCACCCCGCCCATCTTCTCTCCCGACCCCTCCTCTCTCTGTCTCTCTCTCCCGATGGCAGGTTCTCCCTGGCATCTCGCAGTGTCAGGAATCAAAGCAGGCAGAAAAGCTCCCAGGAAGGCATATGGCGTGCTGTGTAACCCCCCTCCCTTCTCGGGTCTCTGTATAATTAAGCATCACCACCTTCACTGTGGAACTGCAATGACTCACACTGCTCACAGATACAGCAGCCATTAGTATAACCCTACCTACCCAGATGAGTATTTGACACACACTTCACTTTCATGGCGAGGTCGTTCATTGGAGTGCGTGTGAAGACAGGTAAAAAAAAAAGCCGGTTAAGATGTGGTGCCGTGCAGCTTGACATGAAAGCAAACATTCAAACACTTCAAAACTACAGAGCACAGCTTACATTTAGAAAATAAGCGGTGCTGCTAAGATAGGAATTGAATGATACATTAGCCTACGTACAGAAATTGTCCAATAAGTGAGCGTCTGTGCCGTTTGATCACAAGAGCTGTCTGGAAATGTACACCCTCTACAGAAAGGTAGAGTATCGTGAGGCGTAGTAATGAAAGATCTGTAATTACTGAATAGTGAACAGCAATGGTAAGCTCCCTCTCCACAGGCTTTTGACAGCCACACAGCTCTCTCTGGGGAGCAGGGATTGCTTTATATAACATGGCTCTCTATACTTCGCCAGGCCCAGTTGGAAATTAACAGTGAATACAAACTGGGTAGGACATTGGACAAGCCTGGTGTCCGCCTCTGCATTCCTGGTATAAATCCTGAACACAGCTGGTACAACACAAACAGTTAGGGAAAGATACGTTTACCTGATACGTTTTTGGTAAGACAGTCTTTATAAAGAGTTTATAACTTCTTACTTAACACTGATTTATTTAATAGTTAATACGTTATTTTAAATCAATATGTTATCGATTAGTAACTAATAAGAACATAGGTTGCCTGGTTGTGAAAAGTCCCTTTTTCTGGGAAGACAACTTGAATGGACAGTTCACCCATGCAGAACTGCAGAGAATCCAGATCTAAAGTTATTTATTAACCCATTTTAAGAAATTATAAATATTGAAAACCAACCAAAAAACATATTTTTTTAACTTTTTGATTGAAAGTTATGAACAAATAATTAGAGGATCGGTTAACATTTTTTTCTATCTTAATGAAATACACTTGTTATGTCCACATGGTGGACCATGACTAAATACATTAACTTAAACAGGCCCTATTATGCTATTTTCCGGGTGCACATTTTTATCTCAAGTTACAGTTACAACATGTTTACATGCGTTAATGCTCATAATCCGCCTTGTTTTTCTCATCCTGGCTGTCCTGCAGCACCTCTTCTCACCCTCTGATTCTGCTCTGATTGGTCAGCTAGCTCACTATGTTGTGATTGGTCAACATTTCACATTTCAAAAACCTATTCCTCCGGAGCTTCAGCTCCGTCTCTCTCTTTTGTTGTTTGAGGGCGGGCCAAACTAGCCGGAAGGAGTTTTACGTCACTTCTGTTACATTGTGACATCATAAAGTTACGGAAGTGAAGGAGAGAATTCAATCGAGCCGTTTCAGGCAGCTCAGGACTTCAGGTTTTACACTCTACGGACCTTTTACATGTAAAAAAATATATATAACACACTAAAAAAATGGAAAAGCATAATAGGGCCACTTTAAGTACAAAGTTGAGGTACTGCTACTTATACTAATTATATTCTTCATTTTAGATGGAATTATCGTACTACTACTACTTTCCTTACACCTTATAAATAAACTACTTACCTTACAAACGTGAAAAGTTGCACTCAATAGAGTGCAGATCTTCACCAGGTGTGTCTGCAACAACCACTGATGATCTGTGTGATTGAATGTATTAAAATAGAAAAATAAAAAATGTAAACTCACCAAGCTGTCTGCTGGCTTTGCAGCGGCTGAGGGGCGGTGCTGTACTCAGCAGTCTGTGTTCTTGTAGTTCCATTAGCTATTAGCCAAACACACCTTTTGAGAAAGTGCAATTTAATAATAAGGTTTTCTCCTTTGATTACGAATCACTTCTGCATTTGTAAATGTTTATCATTTATGATTCATGAAGCAATAATGTATTAATTCAACATTTATAATGTAATTCTCACAGTTGATAAAAATACAAGTTTTATTAGATAGTGGTGGTGTGTTTTCTACATTCAGAAGAAAGACTGCACTCATAGTTTGAACTTAAGTGAATATATTGTTTGCTTTGGTTCAGAACCTTTATGAGTAAACATTTGAAAAAGCTGTTGTTTAGTGTCCTGACTCTCAACAAACTGTAGCATTTTAAATTCTATGCTTCACATGCTTAGTATTTATTAGTAGCATTGCCATTGCGTTGAATTGCATTATATGGTGGTGTTATTTTGTCTATCAACTGTACAAACCCACCTGTAAGCCTCCCAGTACAACTACAGTCTACAGTTGGTCAGTAAACAGCTCCACTGTGGATCCAGTGCCTTACTTAAATGCTCCTGTATTCATTAAGAGAACATGATTATTGACCAAGCCACGTTTTTCTAGCAGGTCCTCAGAATCAAACCAGCTGGCTGCTGCTGCTTCTCTTTCCAGTAAGGAACAGATTTAATAACTCCACTATTTGTATATACTTAACATCTCTTCCAATGTACCACTGTCCCTACTGTTCCTCTGCAACAAATTCCTCCATGATCTACTCTTGTATGTTAACCTGAATGATGATGTGTGGCCCACAGTGCCTCTCTTCCAAGCTGCTGCTTTGTTGTTATTTGCAGTGACACATGCAGGGACTGGAAAAGGTCAATGGCTTCTCCCATAGAGGGCATAACTAGGGGCCAGTGAGAGTAACTGTGACTCGCTTTCGTGGATTTATTGACTAGCACACAGATCTAAATGGGGAGTCATAATTGTATGGCGATGAAGGAATCCAAGCAGGCTATATTATGTTAATGTGGCGTCTGCTGGAAGAAAAGAAAGGACTGTGGAGTAGTATTTGTGTTTTCCTGCCACTCAGAGTCTGCATCTCATGAAAGCAGTCAGCTTCAAGGTTTTCGCTCTCTGTGTGCACTAACCAGAGCTATTCATAGCTTTGATTGCCCCTGAGCAGAGCTTTGTCTGTGTGAGTGACTTACCAGACTGCGCAAGATGCCATGTCTGAGGAATGGCTGTGTTTGTGTGAATTTGTGTGTGTAAGAGATTTTTAAATAATTAATTCATTTTAGTAATTCTTTTTAGGAATCAGGAGTGATGGTTATTCCACTCTGCAAGAGCGACAGTTTCTTTCTTACAAACAGAGTGATTGGAGTGGAGTGAGTCTGTGCGAAGCAGGGCCCTGATGGAGATGTGGGACTCTGACCTGAGATTGCTCCTCTACCTTTCCCATGCAGACCCTGGGCTTGTTGTTCCTTTAGCAATGACTGAAAGGCAGCCGTTGTCTCCAAACCTGCCAATCTGCATTACTGGCTGAAATGGAGTAAATTGATTGGAAAGATATATTTTTTTCTTGAGTGAAAGAACTTACTCCCAGGAAGCTGGTTTAGCATTTTACAGACCTTGTGTGTTAATACATGTTTGTGTGAGGCCTTTACTGTGTTATTGCGTGGTGCCGTAACTGGACAAAATAATAACACCACATGAGAATATATTGTTGAAAATATAAAAAAGAGCCAACTTCAATCACTCATCGGTAGAGGAGCAGGAGTGATGTGGAGATTTGATTAAGAAGCCTTACAGAAGGTTACATGGCTTGTTTATGAATCAATATAAAAACGTTGGCAGGTAAATCAGGAAACATATCTGAATCTTTATCTGGTCTTTTAAACAGAACATAATGTGTTTCATTCAGAAAATACTGCCCTTACTTGCCTCCCTTGGTTTTTATCTTTTCTTTTTTCTTTCCCATTTATCCAATCAGAACACACCCCCTGGAAGATTGCATATAAATGATTGCAGGCTCAGGTATTTTCTCCTGATTTTAATATTCTAACCCTTTTTTTCAAAGCTCAAGCATCCGTTGATTGCATCTCAAGATGTACCCACTCAGCACACCACTGTCTTTTTGGACTTGCAATTCGTACATTGATGATTTTGAGGCTGTTGTTAGATTGCATTGTGATTTTGTCCATATACAATGCAGAGGAGGGGGATTGAACATAACCAGAACACCCTGTCTTGGTGACACCCTCTAGATGCTCATATTGATGTGTCAAAAGTTTTCATCTGACTTTCATCTGTTTATATATTGCTGACAGTTTATATATTGCTGACAGTTTATATATTGCTGACAGTTTATATATTGCTTATTATATATATGCTAACACACAGGTGTGTTACCTAGATTTCCTGTGAGGTACTAGGTGTAGTCTGGCCTCAGGAAAAGGCAGATTGGGGTTTTAATGTTGTATAATGTGATTAAGTGAAACAGATTGTGTGGTATGTCACATGCTGCGCAGAACACAAATATATGCACAGGGCACAAACAGATATTCTCCCTCTGTGATTTCAGGGGAAGCCTCTTTACAGTTCACGTTGCTTCACAGCCAAGCATTAGGCAAGCTACGTCTGTGTTCCATGTGTGGGATTAGATGACATGGCGGCGGATGGAGGGGATGTCATGGTGATTCCTCTTGCGTTGTTTTTTTGTGTGTGTGTGTGATCAGTGTGTCAATCGGGAGGCTGCTGATATGTTGGTGTTATTTAGAGGTCAAGTTCTATATCATGAGGGGTGCTGCGGGGGCCGTGCACAACATCATGACAATCTGACTCAAGTGTTTTTTCCTCCCGTGGCGACAATATCTGAATGTCACATAACGAGTGCTTCCTTTTTTACAGCTTACTCTCTGCTCATGCATTGCCCTCAGGTAAACATTTCTCATCATAACAAGGCAGTTTAGGAGGATTATTTTGCCCCACACAGGGATGCTTTCTTGCTGAGATGTTTGTCAGGATCCTTCTTAATGACTTCCTAGTGTTCTCAATGGCCCACCAGTCAGCGTGTCCTTGACTCTGACGGCTGCTTAGCTGCCTGGAGAACATAAGGAGAATATGATCCTCTCCGTGTGTGTGAGAGATGCGTTTGAGAGACAGAGAGAGAGAGAGAGAGAGAGAGAGAGAGAGTTATCTATATGGAGTGTGTATTCATGCTTAGTGTACATGTTTGTCTCTTAATGCCCCTATGCTTGTGTTTGCCTGTCTGTCCTGTGTGTGCAGGCAGTGCAGCAAGCCCGTCCTCCAGCACGGCCCAGGCTCTGCTCTTCAGACATCTTGTGCGTCTCTGGTGAGTAATCAGGTAATTGATCATAGAGACAGGTAATTATTCCTGTGCCAAGCTCACTGGCAAATGAAAAGTCCGGCAAAAAGCATCCGTCTCATCCAACACAGCCTGGAGTAAGAGAACAAGGGAAGAGTAAAAATGGGACTCTGGGTGGATGGATGGCAAAACAAAAAGGCCTTAAACCACAAATGTTAGAGGAGTCTGTTCCAGATGTTCATAACCACAATCCCTGTGTGAACAGATTAAAAGGGGGAGTTTTTGGGTGATTCAGAAGGGATTCCTGTAACTTGAAAATACATTTCAGTTCCCATGTTCACCTTTTAGAACAGGGGTGGCCAGGCTTTTCTTGATTATGGGCAATATACAAAAAAATATAAGGCCAAACGATAGTAAATGCTTAGTTTTCAATCAGTTACACTGCAGGGAAATCAGCGTTCCTAGATCAAAAAACCCTGTGTGCCATAGAAAATTAATTTTCTATCAAAGTCTAATACAGTGCATGGCTTAAGTTCCAAAGTATTATGATGTTATGTGTATATTTGTAGATAACAAAAGTTAAAACAGGAAGATGCATATTTAAATGTAATATAGAGTTAGTTAGTTAAAAATAGAACAGACAGAAATGGGAAAATATTGGTTTCTGTACCAAGAGGTTATTACAGGGGTAATTTCTCAAACTTTTGTCTACATTTAGTGTTTGAACTAGGATGTGCAATGTAAATGCAGTGCAACCTATTAGAAATACCCTCAAGCCACATCCTATATTATTTTAAAACATTCACAGCCCGCCATCTAAAAACAGGCTGCAGGCCTTTGTTGGCCCAATGGGCTGCAGTTTTGACCACCTCAGCATAAGATGTTTGTACACAAGCCTGAAACAGTGACGGCAGCAATCCAGTGATTAGAACATTTCAATGGTCATGTAGTGTGTTTTGCTTGGGCCTGCACTCTGTGGGTTGTAAAAGGTGAGCTACTGTCGGCGTGACAAAGTGCTTATAGGCAGAATTTTACCTCCCCCTGCATACATCTGTGATCTAGAATGCTTGCTTCATTGGTGTCATTTAGGTTTGTTCTGGAGCAGTGAGTAAACCAATCTTCTTACATACACCCCTGTCTGCAGTTTGCCTTGATTTATGAACAGGGAATAACCCAGCCGAACTTGAGGCTCATTTGTCACCTGTCATTAAGATGTACTGGTAAGGTGTTTTCCTGTTACAAATAGCCCCCCTCAGCCCCCTCAGTAGTTGTGCTGCTGCTGCTGCTTCTGGGGCTGTGTTTTGTGGAGAGCAGTGGAGGGAGAAGAAGACAAGAGAGGAGCCTTGCTGCCTCTCCAGCATGGTGTGTAGCTCATACAGAAAGGACAGTTATAATGTGTTGTCCGGTTTGTCTGCCCTAATTGCATCGGCGTCGACACCAGAGAATCTCGTTCCCCTCACGGCGATCACTCATTGTTCTTTTTTTTTTATCTTTGCAAGTGAGTGTGCACTGCCTCTCCTCACCTCCCTTCCTCACGCACCCCCCCACCACGCACAGAAGTGGTTGCGCTCTTGTGGGCTGAAACTCCCACTGGAGACAGACATTTATTTGGCTCCAGGATAAAGCTAGATGTGTGCTGAATTGAAATGCTAAGTCTAGCATGAAACTCTGGGGCCATGGGAGACTAATCAGTTGTTGAAAGGCAAATAAATAAATAAATAAGGGCACGCTGCAAATCAAACGTATCACGTATGCTCCTGCCTTTTTGCCTTTTTTTGTTAGCCCGACTGCTGCTGAAGCCTTAGTTGTAAAACACAGGGAAGTGCATCACTTCTTTCCCCCTTTGTTTCAGTGTAGAGTGCTGGAGGAAAGGCTAGAGGAATAGGAAGGGACATTAGCCCCTGATAGGTGACGTACAGGAGGAGGGAGGGGTGAAGCTGGTTGAATGGGTGAGGTTCAGAGAGGCACAGTTGCATATTTGTCATTAAATATGTATTTCCCTCGGCAGAAATCCCTCTAAACACACTCCCTGAACTGACATTCAGTTGGTATCCTCCAAGCTGTATGGGGGGGAGGCGGGTGGAAGCAGAGAGACAGACACACAAAGAGATAGAGACACGCAGAAAAGGAGTAAGACAGGTGAGTCTGCTTGACAGTAATGGGAAACAAAGGCAGGAGAGGCTAAAAAAGATGACAAACCAGTAGAGGTTGCTTTAATCAAACACGATAGTGTTGAATATTAAGAGAGAAAACAATGATAGACCTCAATTACGAATGGGAGCAACCAAATGCAACTTCATATCTTCCATCATTTTCTTTCCTGTGTAAGCTGAGGCTACTGTTCCAGGATAGAAATAACTGGAGCATGTGTGACAGCTAAGATTACACCTAGCTACCCAGCTAATTCTCATTAATATATGAGCCTAATTATAGCGTTAAGAATTGAACTTGTTGGCTTAACGGTCTATTTCCAGAGAGACTGCCGGTGTGTGTTCATTTACCTGTTCACACAGCACAGAGGTGCTACGATGACTCAAAACAGAGGCATTTATCAGGGCAAACTTCAAGTGGCTTTTAAAGACATACAGACGTGTTAACAGTTAACAGATTAATGATTAATCCCTCAGACTCAAACAGCTTGGGCCTCCTTCCGGAATTATAATTTTACATCAATGTTCAACTATCATGCACAGAGAGATAAGTCATAGAAGATGCACAGAAATTAATTTCTCCACCAGCAGTAGCCTCAGTAGCCCAGAAGGCAGAAAAACTATGACAACATGTTGACTTTTGAGTAATGGGACACTGAAAAACCCTGACTCTTGTTCTCACCGTCTCTCCTGCTCTCTTCACCTTCATGAAAGACAACAGCTGAAAGCAACAGGTTGAAGTTCATTCTTTTGTATAAAATCTCTGACATATGTTGAAGGAAATTCTAATGTCAGCATGCTATCAAGCTGTGATAGCATGTTGATGTTTAGCAGGTACGGTTTGACCATTATAGATTAGCATGTTTGCAAGCTAATATTTGCTAATTGGCACTAAACACAAAGTACAGATGAGGCTGATGAGAAAACTTTTGCAGGTATTTGGTCATAAACCAAAGCCAGATCCAGTCCAATTGAAGTAAATTGCATTCTGGTGTCTATTAGAGCATACTTTACATATCTGCTCTGTAAATCACTTGTCCTGTGTTCTCCCTTCTGAGATCTGAAAACAAAAGACCAAATGGGTCAAATTGTTTTCATTATTTAGAGCAAGCTGTCTAGAGTTAATTTATTTTCAAAAGTTGCGGGAACTACATGAACTTTGTTCCAGGTTCACTCCAAAAGGTAGGCTACGTTTACAGTAATCACTTCAGGTGCAAGCTGTAATTCATTTTAATCCTCCAGTGTGCTTTGATTTGAGTAGAGCCTGACTCACTGGCAGTTATAAAAGTAATTGCATGCAAGATTATCAGAAAATGTCCACTTGTCCTTAAAAAAGCTTCGTAGAACACTAAAAACTTTTCCTCTAAATTATTAAGCACTTACTCCGTTCCCTCATCTATTTCTATGGGGAATTAAAATCTACATTCTGCTGACAGTATAAACCAATATTTAAAATGCATTGCCACACACACACACACACACACACACACACACACACACACACACACACACACACACACACACACACACACACACACACACACACACACACACACACACGCACATACACACACATATTCCAAATCCCTGCAGTGAGCTAAGTGTTGTATATCATCCATTAGAAAAACGGATATCTACAACCTTAATTACAGAGCTGGATTTGTCATTCAAGCAATGCAGGGATATGTCGTATTGGCTTATTTAAAGTCATTGAAGGCTGAAGTTAGGTGCTGCTATCCAGGGAATTATGTGACGTCACAAACCTCTATGTACTAATACGAATGATAACTGGGTAAATTGTCCCGCCCGCACAGGTGCAACAAAGCTAACAGGAGACATGAATGAGAAGTCAATCAAGCCCAAAATGTGTGTGTTTGTTAACAGGCAACATAACTGAAAACACCTGTGTGGGTGCTTTAAGACAGATGTTTGGAATCACATTATTCGACTATTAGTATCTGCCTTCCAGCACCGTGATCTTTTCAGCTGCTGCCTCCAGATGAAAGATCTTTGTGTAAGTCGTCACAAAGTGGCTCCGTCACATTCAGCTGTTATGTCAATGATGGGGATCGAATGGACAGCAGCAACCAACAGCCAGCGCAGAGCGTTTTTACCGCTGATCATGTGCGGGCGGGTCTAACTCCTCTTACTTTGCAATTCCTAAAGAAGGCAAAGTTGGGGATACTTGGTCTTTTCTTGTTATCTCTCAGAATGATAGGGAGAAGCCGATAGACTCTACCACTGTTTACCTCAATACTGGTACTGGACTTTTCACTGCTGAGCTTGTCAAAAGAGGCTTGAGAAAGCCAGTGAACGAGGATTTTTAAATTCTGTCTATAGGCCAGTTCCTGTTCTGTGAAGGGTTAATCTTGAGCTGCAGCAAGGCCTCCTTGACTCAAAGCCGGAGCGCACCCTGATGAAGGCAGGTAGTGGGCATCCAGTTTGCATTGCCCCCCGCTGTGACTGATGGTTGGAGAAACATGGAACTTGCATTCACAGGCTCCCCGGGAGCTGCTTCATCCTCCCTGTTGGTCTGATCCCACAAGGTCTTCAAACCTTAAATGTTAAGTGCCTAAAATAGCTATTTTTGTTGCTTTCTTCCAATCCTCATTAAATGTGGAACATAACATATACACTCACATAACATGGTGATGAGCCTAAAGGCTTTTCATTCATGTTTCTATGATATGCCAAATAATTGGTGACTAAATTTGTGTAGGTGTGACGTAATTTGTACAATTACAACTACATTGTATTCAGCACAAGTAGACTGTTTGTCAACTCTGGGTGATTTTGCTATATTTGATGGCATTTCACCTATTGACCTACTGATTTATATATATATATATATATATATATATATATATATATATATATATATATATACAGCTCTCCAAATTTTTCTTAAATCAGCATCTCTACGTGTATGGCAGCCATTCCATTCCAGTGTCTGTTGAATTCCAATACAGGCACACCTGATTCTACTTAATGAGGTACTGATTAGGTGATCACCTGAACCAAATCTTATTTAATGAAGAAAAATATAAAAACCAGTGCTGTGGTCATCACTATCCTCTTGCAATAGGACCAGCTGGATGGCAGAAACAGTGCTAGTAGTACCTTAAAAGTAATTGGAATAAAAAAAAGTGACTATTGAGTTAAAAAGAAAAGTTTGTGTGAGGAAAAGAAGGGTTCAATTCTGGTTTTACTGGCAGAGGGATACAGTGAGCGTCAGGTTGCTTCCATCCTAAAAAATTTCAAAAAGAAGAACAAGGTCAAGCAGCAGACATTAGGGACAACTCAACAACCGGCAGAGGACGAAAACAATCATGACCGCCAACTCAGAATGACCTCCAAAAAGAATGGCAAACTGCAGCTGGGGTGAAGTGCACGGCGAGGACGGTTAGAAACAGGCTCCTAGGGGCAGGGCTGAAGTTGTGCAAAGCTTGGCACATGAAAAGTAACCCTTCATCAACATGCCGAGAAGCTAAAAGAAGAGCCAGGCTGGGAGGGTTTGCAAAGAAAAGGCTGAGGTTTGCAAAAAAAGATAAGGATTAGACCATAGAGGACTGGAGTAAGGTCATCTTCTCTGATGAGTCCAATTTTCAGCTTTGCCCAACACCTGGTCGTCTAATGGTTAGACTGAGACCTGGAGAGGCCTACAAGCCACAGTGTCTCGCACCTACTGTGAAATTTGGTGGAGGATCGGTGATGATCTGGGGGTGCTTCAGCAAGGCTGGAATCGGGCAGATTTGTCTTTGTGAAGGACGCATGAATCAAGCCAAGTAAAAAGTTGTCCTGGAAGAAAACTTGCTTCCTTCTGCTCTGACAATGTTCCCCAACTCTGAGGAGTGGTTTTCCCAGCAGGACAATGCTCCATGCCACACAGCCAGGTCAGTGAAGGTGTGGATGAAGGACCACCAGATAAGGCCAGCCCAATCTCCAGACCTGAATCCCATTGAAAACCTCTGGAATGTGATCAAGAGGAAGATGGATGGTCACAAGCATCAAACAAAGCCGAGCTGCTTGAATTTGTGCGCCAGGAGTGGCATAAAGTCACCCAACAGCAATGTGAAAGACTGGTGGAGAGCATGCCAAGACGCATGAAAGCTGTGATTGTAAATCAAAGTTATTCCACCAAATATTGATTTCTGAACTCTTCCTTAAGTTTAAACATCGTATTGTGTTGTTTAAAAATGAATATGTAATTGTTTTCTTTGCATTATTCCAGATCTGAAAACACTGCATCTTTTTTGTTATTTTGACCAGCTGTCATTTTCTGCAAATAAATGCTCTAAATGACAATATTTTTATTTGAAATTTGGGAGAAATGTTTATAGAATAAAACCAAATAATTCACATGAAAACACATGAAACTGATAATTGTGGTCTCTTAATTTTTTCCAGAGCTGTGTGTATATATATATATATATATATATATATATATATATATATATATATATATATATAGTTTAGCTGTTGTTTTAATTAAGAATAGCCTTGTAATATAAGTTTCTACCCTGACCACAGCTATGGATCTGTAGAAAACCTCTAAACATTTTTTTTTTCAAAGTGGTTCAGTTCTGCTTATCTTGAATTAGTTCTTATTCTGAAGATCTAATGAATCTGAGAAAAAGTGAGTCAGAGAAAAGGCCAGAGTGAATGATGTGTGCACTGTATTTGTGTTGGCAGTGGATTGAGGTGCCAGGAGTACAATAAAAGGTTTTAATATCTCCTCAAAACCACATCAACACAGAGCCCCTGTGGCACAGACTGCAGGGCAGATGTTTATCTCTAATCAATATGAACACAAAGAGATTACAGCAAAGTCTTATCATCTGTCATCTATTACAGCGTGGCTCCTGTAAATATGCTGCCGTCGTCCATGCTACCTGTTGTGGGAGGTAAAACCTGCATTAGAGGACTGACTGAGCAGCTTTGAGCTTCAGTGGCAGTGGTCCAGTTGAAACTGCGGTGTGGATGATGATGAAGTGATCTCAGCTGACTGTGCCCCTCCCAGGATTAGTAAGTGGCATCATGAAAGCACTCGAACATGTAAGGGCATACCTGATTTGCAAACCAAATGCCCTCAGCCAAAAACGGTCTCTTCCAGTGGAATATATTAAAGCAACATTTGACACCTAATCATATCACTTACACTGTGTATACAGGCTTTTTAACAGCTGCCACAAGCTGCAGATGAAATTACAGAATGATGAGTTAAACATGTCCATTAGATGAGATCAGGGTGAGGGAAGCTTTAAAAAAGAGAATATTGCTGCTGTAAACATGCTGTGGTTTCCTTGCTCTGTTTTTTCGTACATTAACTGAAAGTTCACATGATCAAGGCTGACAATTTGAAAACATGCATTCCCTGAAATTAACTTTTCCTCTTTTTCAGATATTGATCATTTTTGTTAAAATAGTGATGTGAGACACTACAACCAAAGGGGGGACTCTTGAGTTTATGTTCAGTAAATCCCATTCAGTGCAGGAAACGGTGCAAGCTGATCAAACACACTACAGTGTGCCAACCATATTGCTCCTCGGAACAAGACACTCTACACAGTAAATGTAAGACACAGATGCAGACATGCATAATGCATGAGTGTTGAGCAAGTGTTCACATTGCGATGCGAGTGTGCTATGTTTAGAGTATTTATGGCATATTGCAGCGGGAATAATGGCTCAAATACATATGTGCACACACACACATTTGCATGTACACCAACGCTCATACAGCTGCAGACACACACACTGAACAAACTAGAGTGTGCTGCCAGTACAGACGGATGTCTTCTTGGCAGCTTATAACCCGTATCAAACTACCTGCTTGGCTTGCACCGAGCAAGTAATGACATGTACACTGTATTATTGCATGCATTAAAATAAATGTACACTGCAGTCCTCGCCTTGACTGTCAGCTATATTCTGTGTTAATAATGAGAACTTATTACTATGCTGTTCTTTACATCCAGAACAGATTTAGTGTACTGCATCTATTGATCACTGAGCCGAGGAGGATACTGTTTCTGCATGTTTTCTCTGTTGGGAAGAAGCTGCTCACAGAGGCCTTGGCTGCTGCACTTGGTAAGTTATTGACCAGTAAGTAGCATGTTCAAATAAACTGCTCATGAATATTAACCAACATCCCATAAAATGTTGAGGAGTCTGCTGTGCTTGATCTTTAGTTGTGTGTTTTTTTGTGTTTCCTTGCAAATGCATGGATGGATGGAAGTCTTTCAGTGTATTTTCATGAACGTTGCAGTCTGCTGTAGATAGTCAAAAACTCATTCTTTACTGAAATGAAAAATGTATTAATAGAACTTTGAAGTTGTTTCCCAAGCAACAGTATTTGAAAACACCCTGCAAAACCTTAATTTCTTTTCACATTTCATTCATCATTTAATGGTTCAATGGTTATGTTTATTCAAAATGTAATCTTCATTTACAGACCTAATGAATCCTGAAGTATTCCCTGGATATCTGGTGATTTTCATTAATGCAGCAAAGCTTTCACTGAGAAAATTATAACTACAAACACAATGTGACTAAGCAAACTGCTAAAACAACTATCACAAATACAAATTTAGAAAAGGTCATTAAGCATGTAATCACCGAAATTCAATTCAACTTTAATAACTTTTAATTAAGATTACAATTATAAAAATGTATGAATCTGTTTTCAAGAACAAAGTGGGAGAAAAATTAGATACTCTTCTTGCTTCTAGTGTAAATAAACTATTTAATAGGTTTTTCTAGGCTTTATTTCATAGATGCTTTATATACCGGTTACGTAAGATATAGGAGTATTATTAATATAACTTAAATTCCAAGTTATAGTCAGTTTTCAGAATGATAGTTGTTTAGGGACATATGCTTTTAGTTTTAAATGATATAAGGATATAAATGAATGAAATTTATGCAAACTTTATATGTATTTAAAGGTCCATAATACAGGAGGGAGCATATCTATCGCCTCTCAATGGCTCTGAACATGGCGACTGTTGAGCCGGCGGCTAGAAGCTAACAATGCTAACAGTGCAATCTACAGCAACAGCGCTGACAGAGCTGTCAGTGTTTACCTGAAGGGGAACTGGATGTTGACTGCTACACTTCCGCCATGACGGTGTCAGCTATGATTGCCATATGAGCACAGTACAGAGCGCCGGCTGTGAGCTAACTAGTCGGGAGGCTACATGCGCTAAATAGCAAGTGCGGCTGGCCTACTCCACTTTAATTTTACACAGCAAATGATTTTTAGCTGAGATATTAATGCTCTGAATCCCATATGATACACCTTTTAGCACCTAACATAGTTTGTGACATAAGCAAAAGGGTCACATGACGAAGATTTAGATATGATAGGTATAAGAGCTTTGAACTTTTTATGAAACATGTACCAACAGAGTCCTCATCAAGCTCTAAATGTATGCAATACATTGACTGGACTTGACCCCACTTGTTTCACAACCTACTTGTGAGTTGACTTAATTTGGGTTGTCACACTAGAGCTCACAGTTTGACATTTATGAGCTGGGAATTAGATAGAGATTCGGACCTCACAAGTTAAGTGGGTCGTTGCGTTTCGCATCTGTTGTTTGTTTGAAATAGAGGTCTGGCGTAACCATCAATCACAGTGCTACTTTAATTTACACATTTCTGCAAGGGTTGCAATTTTTTTCCCAGCATGATCAACTAATGTAATGAGCCTAATGCAGGAAGCTCAGGGGCGAGGTTGGAAGGGGGCGGGGTTGCTGATGTGTTGCTGATGGGGCAATGAAATCCCATCATGAGGACTGGAGGCCTACTGGGTGGTAAACAGGCCTCTATATCAATCAGCTGAGGAGTTGAGAAGAGAACACTGGAGCCTCCTCCATCCCACACACAGCCTCCAATTAAACAATTAGGGGCAGAGGCTGCTCTAATTGGAAACATGGCTGGTCCTGTTGCACAAGGGCCTCCACTCCATCAACAGCCCCTTGGCCACCCTACTCCAATGCCACTCAGAATGCCCTTGAGTTGAACTCTAACATACTGCCCCCTCCTGCTCCTCCTCTCTCTGTCTGCTTGTCTCTCTTTCTCTCCCTCTGTTTCTGATCTAAATGCAGCAGTCATTTAGCTGTCCACATGGATGGTGGGAAAACTGCAGTGTCTGCAAACCTGGGTGTGTTTCCTGTGGCTGCTGTGTCCTTTATGATGGCACGAGTGTGTACGCTGTAATCCAAAAGTAAGGTCTCAGTTCTGCACCGCACGAAACTTAGTGTGTAGCTTCTTGCATGTGTACTTTAAAATTTAGAAAACTATTTTCCAACATAGAAACTATCATGACAAATATCCATGTTCTGGGAAAAATAAAAAGAAGCACACGTTGTAAACCTGAATAATCACACCACCTTGAAACACAGTGTGAATGCTGCTTCCTCGACTGGGTCCCATTCCCTCAGTGTCACTGTGGAGAAAATGACAAAGCACCATGTCGCAGAGGAATGCCGGGCATGTTGTAGCCAGTCGACCAGGTCAGCCTCCTGACAGCGGGCCAGTTTTATGGTTTAGCTGACTGCTGCTTTTGATGGTGTAATTGTGACAATGATCTCATTCTCTCCCTCTCCCTGCCTGGTCTCAAGGAGCTCTGTGCTCAGCCTTCTTCGCAGCGACTGGCAGTCAGGAGGGAGAGGTGGGGGTGCACATTTCATTAGCTTTCAATTCATATTGAATTTATTAATCCCATGCTGGTTCTGCAGGGTGGGAGGCTGCTCAAGAAGGGGGAAAATATCTTCGATACAGACACCTTTTTCCTCCATCTGCTTGCAATGTGTGCGCAAAAGTGTATGAAAGAGAGGAGGGAAAGGAGGGAGGGAGGGGAGGAAAGGAAAGGAAAGGAAAGGAACCAAGAAGGTGGGAAGGGAGAGGGAGAATAACAACGACAGCCCTAACAACAAGGGCTTGTGAAAAGACTGCAGCGGGCAAAAAGTGTGTCAGATCATTTACCAGCGGGGATGCACGACTCCGTCTCTTAAAAGGCAGCAGCCCTGCAGAAAAGCTCTTGTCTAGTCAGCATTGCAACAAAGGCACAGCTATGGCTTTATTTACGCGCCTGGAATGTTCCTGTGCGCACAGGGGCAGCACCCGAAACAGCTAACCCTCAGCTCCATCAAGGGAGGGAACATGGCACCAACCTCGGCCAGACCTCACCCCAGATAGAGAGGCAGAGAATTTTTTCAACAACTGAGCTGACAAGCACGTCACACTATTTAACTACAGAAGTGACTCAACAAAGAGCAGCTCTCTGCCTAGCTGCCTCTGAATGACCCTGTTTGACGTCGCTCTGAAGAGACTCATGTTGTAGCACAGTGGTCCTGTTACAAAGCAGGCTGCAGACATTTGAGCAGGTGTCAGCTGAGAAAGAACTGAAGTTTACACATCCCTTGTGAGGACAGTTTACAAGCAGACGGCCATTATTTCTTCATGTTATAATGCCTTGTTGACCCGCAGAACTACCAGGAGACTAGTTTTTTAATTCTCTTTGTTAAAGCGCCCCTGGTACACAATCTGCTCTGCCTGACCCCTCACTCAGCAAGCCTTTACACACTCCACCCGGCTGCTCAGATGGAGGCTGAGGGCACGGAGCCAGCCCCTCTGCATCCCCAGCACTCTGCAGCCCTCTCAAGCTAATGACGAGGGCTGCTCCCACTTTGTCATATGGAGAACTCTCAACGTGCCATTTCTGTGCTTGTGTCTGTATGTGGGAGGTTCCAGTACGTGTTTGGGTGGTGTCAACCCTTTTTACAGTGGCTGCAGAATGAGGAATGATCGTAGAGTACGTTCAGAACCTGCTGTTGCGTCATAAGACCTTTTTTTTTGCACACCTAGCCGATCAGCTGCAGGCCTCCAGCTCACACTGGTAGCCACCAGTGCCAGATATATTTCATTTCATTTATTAAATCATTATCAGGTCTCTAGACAGGGTTCCTTGATGGGGTTTTCTACTTGAAGGTGAACAAGCCATTCAAAAGGAACAAAGTTTATTCTTTAGGGATCATGAAGAGGAGATGACTGCATCTTTATAAATGTCTTGAAAATTTCCATTTGGGGTTTGTATGAGTGGAATATTTCTGCGCTTCCTGTGCATATTTTTCTCATGTATGTGCGCTAAGATAATAGCTGTATTTATAATGAACACCAGTCAATGCCAAAATATATTTTATCAACAGCGCCACGCTGACACCTTGACAACTTCACAAATATCCCGTGCTCTGTTCCTGGTTACAGGAAACCTGTTCACTGAAACTTAAAGAACACCATTTTAAATACATCTGAACTTGAGCCACACAAGAGCCAATTAAATGCTGTACATGATGTTCTCTGTTTCCCTTAGTTCACAGGTCAAGTTTTATTTCCCTTGCCTGGCTTACTAGCCAACTGCGTCATTATGTTTTATGTTGTAGTACAAGCTAGATTTGCTCTACTCTTTCCCACATGCAACTTCATCGGCAGACTCTAGAACTTGTGCTTTTTTATAAAAAAAATATTTTTCAGTTTCCTCCTTTTAAAAGTGAATTTCCTATTTAAATGTAATAAGTAACTTTTTCACAGAAAAAAAGCTGAATATGTGCAAAGTGGTTAGTTGCCATCCAGAGAATATGAACCAAATAGAGTAGGTACTTGAATCTCATGCATTATTTTTTTTCAAATCAACCCTGTGGTTCCTAAAACATCATTATAATTCAAGCTCAACCTTGGCTCTCAAGATGTTTTTATTCCACATTTTAATAACTTTGTAGTCAGGGCCAAGTGCCATTATTTGAGTGAATGAACGGAACAAGTGCTTGTTCTCATTATTTTTGAAAGCTCTCGTCAATCCATCTTTGCAGACTAGGTTTGTGGGTGCTCAATAAGCAGTGTGTATGTATATGTTTGTGTGAGAGAGAGGAGGAGAGGGCACAGCAGAGAGAACACGTCTCTGCTCTTCAACGTGGGGGCTGGGAGGAGGTCTACTTTATTTGAACATGGCACGCTTGTTGACCCTCTTCATAACTATTCCTCCTCTGCAGTGGCCAAGAATGGGATATTACCACTTAGCCTCTGTAAACACAACTTCCACTGTTGAACTATGGACCTCGGAGTCTCGCTCTTAACTGCTGGATGCCTCGGCTGTGTCTGCCAGTGAAGGGAAAAACCTCTCCTGTCTGTGTGGTCAATTGAATTGATTTGCAGAAAGCTTTTCAGATAGGTCACGTGTTTCTTGTGATCTCCTAAGTAGCAGCGCTGTGTTTGCCCCGTGTCTAAGGTCATAGGACATACACAGCTACACATGAACACACAAACACATTGCTTCAAACTGCATTCTCACATTGAGATTTGAGCATGTTAAATGAACACAGACTCATTTTTTTATATTCTTCTATCTGATCTGATCACAAGCACTCATTAAAGTCAGCCCAGGTTCTCTTTCTGGCTAAATCTCAGATATGTTATTCCTTTTCTCTTGAAGGATTTAGTCACACAACAGTGGGATGGGGCTCTCTGACAATTGCTCGTACAGCAGAATGGCAGGGACCACAGAGCATGTCAAATCAAATGTCAAAAGAGCAGCTGGGCCAGCTCCAAACTATCTTGCACTTTCATTTCCCCAATATTCTTGAGTGCTTCTGGGATGGAATATATATACGACAGAATGTCTCCGTGGGACTTAGATAAGAGGGAGCCGGAGATAAGTGAGAGAAAACCATCACCAGATATGATAGCAATCTGGGATCCACATTAGTTACCCTGCTATGACAACTGTGCTCATCGGCTGTGCTATTATAGATGTTCTTTTTTCTGTTAAACAATCTTATACAGATGGTATCACGCCACAATTGTTTTTCTTTTTTGTATCAGGGAGAGGGGTGATAAAGAGTGGGAAGCACCGAATGTGAGATTATCATTCATTCCTATGTGTAGATTTAAGATTGAGAAAGCTGCTTGATCCTTTGGGATGAGATGAAAGCCACAAAGCTCATGTCGCAGGGCCTTGGAGACTGCACAATACAAACACAAAACTCTTGCCATACATTGTGTTGGTAATTAGTTCAAAGTGATCAAATAATTAGCATATCTATACTGAATCATCATTTTGATCAGGAATGTTTACTGGGTTTTTTTTCATGTGAGGAACAGACACTTCTCTGGCTTTGGAGCAGTTTGGACTGTATGTTTGCAGTGGAAGAAATACTGTAGTTGAGGACAATGTTGCCTTCATGTGTCCACAGTGTTTCCATCCTCTGCAAGTCATGTTGGTGAAGTATCCTCTCATTAAATACTTGGAACAAATTGATCACATCACTTTTTGTTGTACAGTATCATCCCTCTTCAGGCTGGCACACCTTTATGACTCCATCAGCGTTTCAGCAGCAGCCAGCTGTTTTCTGCCCTCAGGACCTGCTGTCATCACCACCTTTAAGGCCTGGTTTTCCCAACTCTCACATTCAGTTTTACAAACAGGAAATGGCACTTATGATTCTATGTTAATGTATAATTCTGGGCACAGAAGAAAATATTTGTCACATCTTGTTGCACACAGCCCTGATTTATGGGAACACTGCCATAAACTGCTTTTACCTTATTAAAAAAATGACAAGGCAGCAATGACTTCATGAGAATAAAAGCTTATGATTACAGAGACATTTTGTAATACTGAGACTACTTACTTGACAAAAGCAAAGGTTTTACTCGTAGAAATTACTAAATAAAAGTTGCACTTTAAGGGAGAGTGATTATGCACTAGTGAATCAAGGGATAACAGGATGAATTAAAAGAAACTACCTTGACTAAAGACAGCTTACATTGTATTATAATTAGGAGGTTTTGCGCAATGATGAGACAAGGACTTGTTAAAAACTCATTAAACCTACAGCACTCACACTAGGAATTAGAGGAAGTAATATTCTGGCTGAGAGTGTGCCCCGGGGTAGAAATGGAAGAAAAGTTCTGTTGGCTGAATTTAGTTCAAATTCCCGGCTTTGCCTAAATAATTAATTATATAGCACAGAATCTTTGAACCTAGATAAATAAATAAGAGAGATAGTGATGGATGAATTTGTTTAACTATTTGGTTATGTGCATTATAATTTGTAATAACATTGCATCCACAGTAAAAGGATTTTCTTTCATTTTTGAAAAGAGCTATACATGTCAGCTCCAATAGCACAGTAACAATTATTTGCATGCACAGCCCACGGAGGAAAACTATACCCGGTGGTAACGCAAATTCAACTGGACACAGAGGCCCTCTGAAATCAGTTAGCCTTAAGCCTAATGCTGATAATGCTGAAATAAAAACTGTTTTTATCTGGTTTATTTCTCTTGCAGTTTGCAGCTGTAATTGAAGCCATTTTGGTTTGGCCCAACACCAGCTTGGATGGCGGTTGTATGAGATCAGAGGTGCAGTTCTCAATTTGGTAATGTTTTGCAATATTTTGGAAAAATGATACATAAAACTAAGAACAAAAAAAACAAAAACATGCGGTTAAATTATATACAACTGTCAGGCTGCAGCAAGAAGTTATTTTGAAGGAAGTGCTGGCTGCAGCCAAAACCTGCAAAAAGGAAAAAAAAGGAAGATAATATCCCGAAGACAACCATCCATCCTGCTGAAGTGTCCTTGAGCAACATGCTGGTTGTGTAGTTGCTGCTCCAAGACAATGGCAAGAAAAATTAAAAAAAGATTATATATATATATATGTGTATACTTGTCAAAGCTTAGCTGACAAAAGGTGGCCGATTAAGTTGGATTGATTTCTGTTGTCCATAACCGTTAGAATGAAAACATAGAAGAGTTATAATCTTAACTCATCTATAAATTAAGATTATAAAAAATCTTTAAAAAAACAAGATATTACTCTTGAAACGTTTGGTTTAATTTTTCTTCATCTCAATAAAGAGTTATATAAAAGTGTTTATTTTAGATGTGCTGAAGTTGTTATGACAAAGTAACTGATACTGTGTTGAAGTCAGTGAAAAGCTGCTGCCTGTTGTGGCACTTACAGAGACATTGACATGTATATTTGTATATGTCATATCTTTGCCCTTTTATTTTATTCACCGTGAAGTGTATTGTATGTGGCGTTTTCTATTGCAAGGCTTTGAAAAACACTGATACATCCTTTCTGTAAACGTGTCCTCAAACACATTTTCTCTATTATATGTTGAACTCAGTTTGTCATCTTGATTCAATTGCTGTGCACATTTTTCTTCAATAATAATATGCATTTGTTTCATCCCAACACTTCTGAACCTAATACATGTTTGATTCACACTGCTTCTTTTATCTCACACTGGGTGGATTTTGGGTTCAAGTGAATGTATTTGATAGGAATTTAACAAAACAAAGGTGCACATCAATGCATCTTGGTTGCACATTTCAATTGCAAGTGCAACATCACATGCACTAGGTGGTGCACTGTGTAAGTGAGCAAGTTTATGTGGTTTGATCATTGGTAACAAAATCTGTTGCTCAGTAGCGCCACTTGTGCTGGCCTAGCGGCAATACCCATCAGTCTCTGTTATTACAGCCCTCATGACCACGACAGTGTCAAGCCAGCCCTACTACAACACGGAACCAGCTGTCAGGACTATCAAAATAAAACGAGCACCTTTTTTTTTGCATGTAATATAATCTTTGTATGACATAAAGTGGTAAAATCAAATCAAACACATTATTTAGTCATTAAATCTATTTAACAACTTCAAGTTTTCCCCGCAGCAACATTGATAATATTAATCATAATATTAAATAAAAACAATGCTTTTATTTTGCCGGAAGTGGTGGCTACTTTCCGCCGTGTGTGTGTGTGTCTTCCGGTGGCTTGACAAAGCTTTGACCACGAATGAGCCAATCGGCAGTGGAAGGCAGAGTTGTCCCTGTGGCCGCCATTAAAGAAAGGAATCCATGAATTCAAATGGAAACCAACAGGAACCGAGAAATAATGACCGAAATAATCGTTAAAATATAGGCAGACGCCAGAATTCGAGAGGTTTTTACAGGATGTGTTTCGTTTTTAGACACGTTTTTGGGATGGAGGAGTAAGAGGGACGTCTTTATTTTTTTAACAGAGAGCGTTTTAGGGCTAAGGGGGAGGGGGAGAGTTCTTCTTTGCTCCTTTTCTTTTTGTTTTATGAACATTTCCCTCTGCCTTTACTTAGTTTTAACTGTGTGTTTTGAGATGTGGACGTGAAGCCCACACAGCCTCCTTTACGCGCTTTTTTTTTTTAATCCTGGAACTGCAATCGGAAAGGTTGTTGAATTAACTATCCTCCAGCCAAATGTTACAAAAAAAAAATACCTCCTTGATTTGAGACTGAACATCTTTTGAAAAAAATTCGACTTCTTTATTTTCCCGGGAAGTGAAATGATGGAGAGCTGGACCCCGCAGTGAAGAAGGATGAGTTCTTGTTATGTACCAAACGGGGCCAGCTTGGAGGATTGCCATTCCAATCTATTCTGTCTGGTAAGAGATTTAAAACTAAAGGAAAGCAGCCATTTTTAACCAGCTGAACGGGGGCTAAGCTAACGTTAGCCTCACAGCATCAGTTGATAGGAGCTTAGCCAGGCTTACGGCCTGTCGGGCTGACATCATTCCATCCCAGCTCTCTTGTTTTAACACTAACAGCCCGTCTATCACACCCTTCTCTCTGTTACATCTCCACTTGTTTCTTGTCGTTAAACCACACATTCAAGGTGAATGCCTCTCGCTTGTTAAGCTTCATTCACTACGTTTCTCTGGATGGAAACATGCACAAATGTTGTGCATTTTGCTGCCAGAAGCACGACTGTGTCTCCCTGTGAGTTAGTTGTTGTGGCACTTTCTGTTTGTTTATTATTAACTTGCTATCTCCTTCTCATTGCATTTCCACTATGTTCTTATCAAAGCAAACAACTCATGCACTTCAGTTTGCAGAGTTAAGTTCAGTCACTGAGCATTCACTGTGAAATAGTGTGTATTGTTGCTTAAGGCTGACAACTCCTGGAGCCCAGAGAGCTCCTTTTGTTGTTGTTGTTGTTGTTGTTGTTGTTGTTGTTGTTGCGACAAGCATGCAACAAGATATTTTGTGCCAACAGTATTGGTTTGCAAACGTTCATTATTTATGTAATTTCTCATCATCGTGTTGGTCAGTGCAGGTTTAATCTCCTTGGACTGCATTTTTTTTAGTATTCACACCAACTAGGGCACAGGCCCCAGTCTGATTATATAATCTTTGGCATGCATTACAAACATCTAGGTAACTACATAAGCTACACCGTCTACTACTCTATTGATTGTGGCAAAGCGTAAAGTGTATTCCCCTCACTCTATTCTGCATCCAGCGAGTCAGATTGTATCATATGTTGTCAGTTGTGGCTTGTTGACATTAACCTAAATACTTGTGAGATAAGTAGTGCAGTGAGCATCCACTGTGTAGACCACAATCGTCACCCCGGCAGCATATGGAAAGGTGTTGCTTGCGTGTGCTGCTCCTCCTCTGGCTGTATAACCAAGAACATGGTTGGAATGTGTTTGTTGTTGCAGTTAATAGGCTTGTCAGCAGGCTTAACCACACTTTGACTTGTAGGTTAGCTTAAGAGTGTAATGCCTACCTGCACGAGCTCCTCAGAACATCCTGCTTCCAAAGTTGGTAACTTGAGATGTGTTTTTATCCAAATGCTGAAATGTCACTCTTACAAAAAGTAGAGTTATGTTATAGATTAAATGACACAGGACCACTTTGCGGTACAGTGCCAGACGTGAAAGACCACAAAGTACATTGATCCTAGATTGATTTACTGTGTATGCAAAAAAATGTTGTTAAAAGTTAAGTGAGGAGTGAGAGTAGAAAGGCCTTAGTAGTAATGTTGTCAGTGTAGCATAATAACAACATAGCGAAATACTACACCGCTCATGCCACAAATTGACACAGCTTCCAAGCTGTCCGCCCCCTAAAGGTAACATTTTATTGCAGAAAAATCCCCACTCTCTCAACACTACTTAGTTGGGTCGATTGTGTGTGCTGAACTCGTAATGACAATGTTTACGACAGCACTTGAAGGCAGCTTTGGCCACAGTGGACAGCAGAGGTAGAGGCTGGTAGTTGTGGTTCTGTGCCTGTCTGGCTGACATTTTCCTGCACACTGAGACTAAGCATAACACCACTGCTGTTATGACTCACTCACTGAACAGACTCCACTTTGTGGTTTTATGGTGAAAGAATGCGAATACATTGTGGGACTTTTTCCCTCTTCATTTTTCTCTGGATAGTCTTCTCTGGAGTATGGTACTACTTGTTGCACACATTGTTTTGCATTTAAAGTTGGCTAATTTGGAATTAACTTGGTGTGTTAATTTCGTTTTATCTGTTTCTGTATTATTATTATTATTATTATAGACCTATGTAGCTGACATTTGTAGTTTGAGAACCATGCATTTCAGCCCCGCAGGTTCTAAGGCTTAAATGTCGTATGTGGCATTCATTAAATTAAAGAGAGCTCTGTATAAATTTCAATTCGAATCCTCTTGAACCCAAAATGCAAACACACACTTGTTTAGTTTTATGTTTGCTCAATGACTGGGTTAAAACTGAGGGAGAGGTGACAGACATGAAAAGAGACTTGGTAGAAGAGGAGCATCTGCAGCATGATTTGAGGGGCTTCACCTGTTGCTTGTCTCAAATTGTGAAAAGCAGGAAGGCAGCTGTTTTGACACAGCGCTCCCTACTGAGACCCAGAACCCTAAGTGGCCAGAGGGAAGGTGAGCAGCTGGCAAAACCAGGGGTCGTAACCCCCACCCAAGTACGTGTCACCTCAAGGAAGGAGCACTTCCTCCCTCTATACAGCACCTTTGGCCTTAGGTTCCCGCTCAACGCAGCTGTATGTTATTTTTGGCTTTGGAATATGAAAGATAAAACGTCTCATGACCCATAAGCAGTTGCTTGCATTTACTAAGGCGCAAGCAGGTGGCAAAACTTTCAAAAAAGTTTCATAGCAGTGAATCATGTGTGAGAGGCTCACCCGTGCACAAAGCCTGGAAAGCATGGACGTTTTCCGTGGCACCCTCTGCTTTTGCACACAGGCTGCCACTAATTGATTTTGAAAGGACAGACTGAACAACTGCAGAGGCACATTTATCCTTGATAGAGCAGTCTGCCTCGTGGATATTGTTGATGAGGATTGGAGTACTGACGTGTAACACAAACTCTCACTAATTATATCTGCGTCCAGTTGATAATGTGTGAACACAAAGATAAACGTTCAGTCTCTTAACAGGGGCGTTTGGTTTTATTCTTTTGTTTGTAGATCCATAGATTACATAGACAAAATTTCAGTCTTCATCATTAGTTACATCCTCTATGAATCAGTAGGTCAAATACTTGGCTTAAGTCTTGTGTAAACAAAACAGGTAAAGAGAGCTGTTTAATGAAAGTGACTTCAGACATTTTTTGTGTAATTAATAATAATTAATACAAACTAGTCAAGCTCTAGATCTACAGATCCTTACTGTCTCACTACTCTTAAACATGATGTCATACTGTAAACTTGGTAAGACTACCAACTGACCGAAACCCCACAAACGTCTGCGTTGTCACTTTTAAACTTCATAGAGTTTCGGTTTCTCACCACATCCACACAGTATTGAACTCAGCGTCTCACTGGGATTGTGAGGTAAAACTCGTTGGCCTTTTTGCTCTCTGGCATCCAAGCAGTGCAGAAGAGAAAAGACTGCTCTGAATGTCAGTGAGCACTTTTCAGCTCCAAACTACAGCTGGTCAACATCATGCATTGCATAAATTGTCCATGCACTGTAACAAACCTTTGCAGCAGCACTTTATTTTCTTCTGTGAAACTCTGTATTAATGCTGTAATTTCAACACTGAAGCCCCTGAAAAGGACACTGTTGATTTAAATGTCTCTTTGCCATAATTGTAATAACTGTGCTGTGTGAGATGCACCTGCAGTGATCATTATTGTAGAGCAATGATTATAAAGAATTGAAGTAGATGTGATGCTTTAAATATCGATCTAGTTCTCTAATCTCAGATGATAGACAATGCATTCAATAAGTCATTTATTACTGAGGATTCTTGTTGACAGTAACACACCTGTATGCTTCAGTTGCTGTAATGAAGGTTTGTTTTCTAAAGGAAAGATTCATAATGTACTCAATTGCCTAATTGGCAGAGAAACTGCAGCATGGATGCAAACGTCCCAATGGTGGCAAAAACAGACCCCAAAAAAGTGATGAATGGAACTGTAATGTAAGATGAATAGTCTAGCCTTCTGCTCATGTAAACTGTTGTATTTAATGTAAGATGAATAGTCTAGCCTTCTGCTCATGCAGACTGTTGCATTTCATCCGCACATTAACAGCAGCGGCGACTGCTACTACAGCAGCTAAATCTCAGAAACGAAGCAGATCAAAGTGTCTGTGCCCACAGGATGTGGTCAGTTGGTTCAAGTTGCCCTACAGTTAATGTAGTCAGTAACAACAAGCATGTTAGTGTTTTCTCTGCGTGCCATTTTAAAAGTCACCTGACACCAGGCTGCCTGTTTAATAAACTATTAAACCATCTCTCGTTCACATGCACATAGAGTAGCTTGTTTGCTTGAATTCGGAGAGTGCCTTTTTTTCTCCAATTCAACCTGTTTGTCAGCTGAGAAAGTGTGTAATTCTCAAATAGTTTTTTACTTGAATAACACAGTTAATTGATTATAATAAGTTGTGATCAGTTGGGCTAATGTTCCTTTGATTGACTATAGTAATTGTTTCGCAACAGATTGGAGCTGCCTAATTGCTGTACTCAAGTTTTATTTAGTTGGAGATTGGATAGAAAGCAGGTTGCCTTGCTCTATATTCTTTTGTTCTCTTAAATGTAACGTTTAAATGAAAGATGATACAGTAGGAAATGTTAAGGGTTGAGTGGCCCCTTAACTCTATCTGTATGTGTCATGGCTGTTTGAATTGACTTATTGTTGATGCAAATACCAAACAGTTGTGCTGTGTGCAGCACATGATCATGTCAAAAAGTGTGATATCGAAATGCGAGAGGAGGAGAGGCTCATAATAAAATCCGCAATGCACTTATGAACACAGCAGTTTTACATGATGAAATGCACGCCTCACCATCGGAGTCTGGTCAGTAAGATGATGGGGGTGTTCACGTCGCTAATTGCCTCTCTGCACTTCTTTCGGTCTGGTTTCACAGTTAACCGTCGTTCTCACCCTCCCTTTGCATTGTGTGCACAGATGTTTCCTTGCGAGATGCAGGTGTGCTGTAGTGCTTCTCGCACTCCAGCAGGAAGGAGCAGCCTCACTGCTGCATCTCTGTCGTTGCACACAGACCCAGCTCTACTGTCTGCACCTCAGAGCCGTCCTCCGCATGAGTAGCAGCTCTTGAATTCCTTAGGAGTGTTCATCAGAGCTCATGATGTTTTGATCATGCTTCCAGACGACTGCTGTGTGAAATATGTGGATGTCCAACCAGTGCTGAAGCAATAACTTCCTCAGTGCGTGCTATATTGACCTATAAAGCAGAGGTCTTCTGCCTGCAGAGCTGTCCCAGCAGTGAGTACATGTACCAGGATGCATTGCTCCGAGCTTCTGACGCCGGAAGGGTTCCTGCTGGCCGTATCCTCTTGCACGGATAATGCAGCCACAACCTCTTCCTTTCTGCGCTGCCTAGCCGCCTAAGGCGGAGAGTAGCAATCCAAGCTGGAATAGCAGCCTGTAGCTCTTCCTTGCATGCAATAACGTCACTTCCACGTCAAATGACGGCGCTTGGATGCAGGAAGTACAACAGATTTTTCAGCTGCAAACTCAGCTTTCAGGGTCAATATAGCGTGCACAGAGGCATTTATTGTTTAGATTGACAACATTTACTATCGACACTAAATGGACATCCACATAAAGAAACAAAGTAATGATGACATCTTGGGCTTTTGTATGCTTGCCCGTCTCTTATTCCCTTGAGTTAGTGGTGAAGAACAAATTAAACACTTCTATTTATTGATGATGCATAAAGTGCATATTTCATTAACAAAGTATATTCAAAACTATTCTAGCCTCAGGCTTATTAATGATTTGTCCATCTGTGTGTGTGTGCACTCACTACATCTTTATTGCTTATTAACTTGTTGTTGTGATCCAGCTCTGCTCCAGCTGACACCACACAATGCTCTGTTTTGATAGTCCCCAGTCTACCCCCCAACCCCGACAACCACCACCACAACTAACATGACAAATCTCCCAGCTTATCCCTAGGCGAAACACCAGCGCATCGCCACGACCAAGGGTAATCACTTGTTCGGGCTCAGCGCCTCTGCACTTGAGTTAAGATATCCCCCTGAATTGTAATGGATTAATTGGTTGAATATTCAGCCTGAACAGGATAGGACTAAACGGCATGAAAATGAACAGTCCATGTTTGCACAGATTACTTGAAATGTCTACGGGGATGGATAGAGGACCAAGATTGCCAGCGGAAATGTGGATGTAAGCCTAAGGCATCGAGCGTGTGTGCGCACACACATGTGTACATGTCGAGGTAGACGTGGGTTGTCTGTCGGCGCATTGGATGATTAGCAGCAGTGCTAGCTAGCAGCGGAGCGTAATGTTCCTGCTTTAACACTTAATAACCCCGCCAGTGATTTACTGCCTATGAGGCTTTTTCCTGCATGTTTTGTTCTCTCTATAAAAGCCAGACAGCGTTTATAGAAAGGCAAAGCACCCAACTAGCACTCACCAGTAATGAGGATTAAGGTGGTGAGACCACATTTACCAGCATTAGTTCTTTCCTATTTGGGTTTTGAACATGTTGTTCTTGCTGATATTGAAAGCACCAGAGGCACAAGTACACAGTTCTTTGCAGAAACAAACAGAAAAACATCCAGATTTTTAAGGGCAATTTCTCTTTTCTTTTTTCGATCAATGCACAGTGGGGCTCTGTTTTGTCATTTACTTTGTATCTTTCAATCTTTCCCTCCCTTTCCCTCTCTGTTTTTCGCCCCCTGTTTTTGACAGCCCAGGTGTCTTGTTGTCAGAAGTAGTTGGTGGGTGAACGGCCCCATAAAAGAGGATTAATACCTACTCTTTACTCTGTGCTCAGCACGTTTACTCCGAGATGCTGAGTGGATCCTGAAGCGGCGACTCTGCACACTGACAGTCTCTTTCTCTCCCCTCTCCCCCCCTCCCTTCCTGCAGGCGGACTTAACAGGGATCAAATGGAAGAGGTTTGTGTGGCAGGGACCCACCTCCGCACCCATCCTCTTCCCAGTGACGGAGGAAGACCCCATCCTATGCAGCTTCAGCCGCTGCCTGAAGGCCGACGTGCTAAGCGTATGGCGGCGCAGTCAGCGGCAGGGGCGGAGGGAGCTTTGGCTCTTCTGGTGGGGGGACGACCCCAACTTCGCCGACCTCATCCACCACGAGCTCGAAGGTGGGGTCCCCTTGGCATATACACATTAAGGGCATGTCATTTTGTAAAGAACAATGCATGTTTTATTAAGCTGTGCATCTACGTTGGCTTTATGCTGCTTTCACACTACGTGGGGGTCAGAGGTCAGGGTCAGGTGCTGAACAACACACAAGGTGCTTGTAGGGATTCAGTGACTGATTTCACTGGGGGAGGGCTCCTTGACATAGAGGTGGTTCTTGTAGTGAAGGGGCAGGTAATCTGCCCTGCTGCTGCATGATAGTTAAGCAGGTAGTCAGCTAAGTACGTTTTTCTAGTTGATTTTGGCAAATTGGATGATTAAAGAGAGAGTGAGAGAGGACTGCTGCTCTATGTTTTAGTCTCTGCTCAGGCAAGAAAAAAAAAATCTATGAATATGAAATCCACCTCCCCTTACCGTTGCACCTTTTGTTGGAATCATTCAAGGTTATAAAGCTAAAAGAGTGATGGCTGTAAAAGATAACGGAAAGTGTGGAGGGCTTGCAGCTTTTGTAAGAGAAGCACTTGAACATCGATCACCTTGACAAGATACGTTATTGGCCGTACAATGAAAAATGATACAGATTTCGCTGCTTGATTGTCAGGTAGGCACAGGGGAGGTACCCTGTAAGTGAGAGCCTCAGGCAAGTGTCAAATCTGTGTAATCTGATACCCCCCTCCTCCTACCCTCCTCTGACTGATAAGATAGCCAGCCAGGCTGGTAGTGCCAACACCTGTAGGGCAACTCCCTCTCACACACACTGGGCATCACACGATCACATCATGTATGTTTGAGTTCTTTATCAAGTCACAGCAGATTAGGCAACACTTTGCATTTTATTTTGACCAAGTAGAACAAGGAATCTAAAGTCACATGGCAGCATTCCACAAAGAATGAAGAATAGGGTATAAGACGCTGAGCTCAGTCCGGTTAATAACTCGAGTGAGAAACACAGGATGCAGTAGCAGCCATGCAGAAAAGAAACAAATGCATCCACCCCCCATATACTTCTCTTCCCCTCTTCAGTAGCAGTAACATTTAGCGATGGGAGATGGGAAAGGCCATCTTTATTCATGCTCTCTGCCATGTAAATTGAACTTTGGAGTCCGAGCCAAGCACAGTCCCTCCTTCATTGTGGGACATTGTACCTGAAGTGGACTAAAAAATGGGAGCCAAAAGTGACGATGGTCTGCTCATTCAGCCCTAACGGGTCCTGGTAATTACCTCAAGCATCTGGCTCAGGCCTGCTAATAGAGTGCGCTGCACTTAAAGCTGGAGAGGGTGGTTTGGAGAATCTATATTTGGAAGTTGTTGGAGTCACGGCTGTGTCCTTAGGCTGGCTTTGGGGAGATTAAACGTGATATTGTTTGTGTGCGAGGAGATGGAAATTACATAATTGAATATTGACCAGAAAATCTCGGCGGCATTTTTTCTTCCAGCTATTTTAAAACATAATGATGAATCATGTTTTGGCAGGTCTTGTTTTTGATGTGTTGCTCTCTGAATTTTTATTAAAACACCAAAGCTGGAGCACATCTATTCCTCTTGAGAGTGATGTTGACTTGGACAGTCACAGAGACATGCATCCCCAGCACCTGATGAGCTTTTTCACATTCCCCACTCCCCATGTTTCTCAAGTGTTTTGCACCCTGACTCAACCGTGTCTCGGTGTGAATGGTTCCCAGATGGGCGGTGCAATCAATGTTTCCCGTTTTGGAAGCTGCGGCTCCCTTCTCTCTAGTGGAAGGCGTCTTCCTCCTGCTTCTTGAGCCTTTCCCCCTCCTGTAGCTGCTCTGAGTGCGTGTAGCTGCTGTGTTGCTCTGCCGGTGAAATGAAGCAGAGAAGTCCCTCTAGATGGATCTAAAGACAGCCAGAGGGTTCTTTTTCTCCTCCAACCTCCACTCTGCAGCTGCTGATCAGTCTGTTCAGGACGGTGTGTCCTGAGACCTAATAATGGGCTGAGACAGGGATGGAGGAATGTCAGGACCTCTGTCTGGATATACCTGTATATGTGCACATGTTTGTACCACTAGAGAGGGGATGCTGCTGTCCTCTTCCAGAGCCCTTTAAGGCACAAGTATGCTGCTTGTTAGACGGCTATATAGCTTATTGAAACCTCTGTCTGGTTATTCCCAAACTGTGAATCTGACATTCACACCCACTTCCCGCCGTGATTGGCCAGCTTTGCCTATGCGAGAGAGGAGCCAGGGTTGAACTTCTCCCTCTAGCTCTGCCTTTCATTCTTTACACACTCCTTTCTGTCACTTCTTGTGAGGTGCTGAATGCTACACTATGAAGGCCTTCCAGGAGAGACTGTCTGAAAATGTGCAGTTATCCCTGTATTTAAACAATGTTGCATCTCCTCCTCTCTGTGACAATCAACTGTTCACCCTGCCTTGGAGTGTGGTCGTTCTTAGAAGCTATGAACACTTTCATTTCCAACTTGGTTGGAGAACACGTCATACGAACCAGGTCTTTTGCTCTAGAATAATTCCTCCCTTGTGCAGTGGACCGCAGTCATTTCTCCTAAAACACAGATTATTTCCTGTTGGGTTTCACTCTGACCATCTAATTGAGAGTAAGGGGATGTCACGTGAATGCTGATAGAATTAGGTTTTCTTCGTCCTTTTTAGGGATGGGTCACAATATCAAACTTTCAAATAGTCATTATATTATGTAAAAGAATAGTTTATGCGACTATCGTCTTTGATCTTAAGAAATGTGCAGAGCATGCGAGTGAAGAGGTGAGCAGTTTGAGTGGAGTGGGCCGAAGTCTGAGTCGAGCAAATATCGAGCGGAGCAGTAGATTGGAGGGAACAAACAGCGCTGTGCGCGAGGAGTGGAAATGATCACTGATCCACTCATATACCTTGTTGCCTGGTTGGTAAAACACGTGCGGAACACTATGTTCAGCTCTTTTCAGCACGAAGGCATTAAAGCTTTTTCTACAGCGCTGTGAGGTGTGCTATAATGCTGCTGTACACGCAGATGAAACATTCAAAGATGTCAAAAGTCCTGTCGCTCTTTCCCCTAAAAAAATAAAAAATGAGGTGGAGTGCAATCTGGCGGTCTGTTGCATTTGTATACCAGCAGCGTTGGCCAGGCTGACCATGACAGGACCTGCCCAACCTGTGCGCTACACTGAAATGGCTTTGAACCACCGCACACTGTATTTTCCACCAGTTTGCTGGATTTCTTTTTTGCCTTTTTGTCCTAGCCTGTCTTGGGAATGAAAAGCTTCTTCTTTTGGGGTTTTCAGCCTCATTTTAGTTTTTTAGCAATGTTGGCGGTAAACATGAAAATCCACTCTTTTCCCTTTCATTTCGGCAAGCCGAAATGGCGCTTACTCATTGCCCCCACCCCCTTCCACCCTCATTAGATTAGCGCCCTGTGAAAGTCTTTTAATTTTGAGCAAGTGCCATTTCTGTATACCAGCGTGCCAGTAATCCCTTCTCTCTAGGGAGATGAGGGGAGAAGGAGTGAGCTGGAGAGATGAGAGTGGTGAAGGGCGGAAAAACTTGAGGGATCTTTTAAATGTCTGACGCTTAATCACCATTGAAGGAAGGGTAAGGGTAACCACCGAGCCCCCCCTCTCTACACTGTTGGACAGCCCGCACATGAGGAAACCAATTCTAATCTTCCCCTGGCCATGCACAGAAATGAATCCCAACAAGTGAGCTGCTGAATTAAAAGGCTTGCCTCCCCCCTCCCACTGGTTGAGTATAGGCATGCATTCTTATGCAAATGCAATGCTCTCTTCATCGTCATCTCCCCTCAAAAGCTGTTGGAATCTCCTGACCAGAGGCGTTCAAAGTGAAAGATAAATGGCTGTTTTTTCCTCCCCTCATAGATCTTTTTTTTTTGTATAGAAATAAGGAATGGATGTCTGTCTGTGAGGATAATTGCTCTGTTGTACATTTCTTACTGTCCCGGTCTCTTTTCCCACCCTCCATAGCGTCTCTCCCCGGACGAGTCCCACTGGGGCCACCGCAGCTGACAGTCTGGTACCATGTTTCCCTCTTGGGTCCTTCCTAGTTCACTGTTCCTTTATCTGCATGTCACTCTAGAGTGCTTGGCTTCATGCTGCAGTCATTCTTCACCTTTCTGATAAAGTCAAAGGGGAAAAGCTCAAAGAACACAGATGTAGGAGAATTTAGCAAACGTCTGTTTTGATGTTGCTTATTTATAAGTAAGCGAAACATCTATGCATATTGCACTCCCTGAGCAGAAACTCTGGGATTATTAGCTACTAATGGGGAAGGTTGAAAGGGAAAGACGGTCATCTGCTGTCCAGCACAGGTTATCAGCGAGCCATCTACACCGCGGTCCCTGGAGCTCACACATCTATTCATCACTGGGTGTCGGGTTGGACCTCTAGAGGACGAGGACGACAGACAGAGAAACGGAGGGGGAGGGAAGAAGAAGACTGCATTTAAATTGTCTCCCCCACTAGTTGATGAACACTTGGTTTGGGATCCATCCAGTGATGTAGGGAGGGACAGCTTAATGTAACAGCCCTCTGTGAGCTTGTTTTGCAAAATGCTCTTCTGACAATTGTTTTTGTTTTTGCTGGTATGCAGTAATTCTTGGAATTTTTTTTCTAGCTTTGCCAAGTTCATAGGATTTTCTTTTCAGTTCTTGTTTTAGCACTCTCCTCAGTGCCTTTTTGAATCAACGGTGAAATAAAAACAACCCCGCTATGCACCTCAGGGCAGAATATCCAGTTCCAAAGGGCATATTTCAGTAGTCTGCGAGGGCCCTGTTGGCTGAAGGTTTCACTGTTTTTACAAGTCAGACTTATTTTTCCTGTCTTCTGTGAGGAACTCAAAATCATTGAACTGCCCTCATATCTGTGAGCCGTACTCCCTTTGAAGCACTACCTGCAGAATACAGATGTTTGTTGACAGCATATTTCCACTTCATTCAAATACCAAAACATCTGTTGACATTATGTCTGCTCTTTTTTTGTCAGTGCCTCTGACTTCTGTTGTCTGTAACTGTATGCCAAAGTGGTGAATTGATCTGCTGTTGATTTTATGTGAAACAGACTTAAACCCTAAAACAGAGAAAAAGATGTTGTTGATGGTCGGTTCTTTTTACTTGTTTAAAAAAAACCATATGGGTCAAAAAAGTTTGTACCTCACGTAAGGTTTAAACATGCGCCAATGATGGTTAATGTATTGTTTAACTAGAAACTTAGATTTACTCTTATTAAGTAAGAATAAACAAGGTTATTCTAAGGTGGAACATGTTTTTATGCCACGTCTTATCGAGCTTTTATTGCTTTTAAATTAAATTATTTAAAAAAATAAACCTATGCCAAAAATATGTGAATCACTTGACTCAAATCTCGCGAATATAATGAATCAACTCCACTAGCCATCACCTTAATCTGCACTATCCTCATACTTATATTTATGACTTGACAAATCTTGACAGTATAAAAATGTAGCATCTTATTTGTCTATTACAGGGCCACATTCTTACAGCAAAATGTCAAGCCACCAGTTATGTGGTTGTCTGACTTTGCACTCGCAATCCTATTTTAAAGATTGTAAGAGCATATCTGCTCTCTTTAGTAGTGACAGGAGCGATGACACACAAAAATGAGTGTGACACAGACTCAGTCCCACAGTGATGTTAGGCCCATAGTAACACTGCAGCCCAGTGGATGCCCCAGGCAAGGATTCAGAGAGGAGAAACGCCACTCACTCTTTAGAATTTCCAAATGTTATTGACTTGGACAGCCCGAGAGAGTCAAAGGGAATTTTGAAATCTCCCTTCGCTGTAAACATTGGACCGGAAAGTGTCCGGGCAGTGAAATCTTGGCTGTGGCTAAAACCAATTAGAAACTGACTTAGATCACATAATTGGGGCAGGAAACACTGCTTTCTGGAATGACATTTAAAAATCCTGATAATACCGTGAAAGTAGTTTTTTCTCTTTAGTTCTTCTCTAAGGCATATTGTTATTTTCTATACTATTTGATCAATAATAGTTTTAGTGAAGTTTTGTTGGTGTGGCTGTGGTCACAGAGAGGCCATGGATGTGTATCAAAGATAGTTAGTCAGTGATACACATGGTTAACCTTGGCTTAGGATTTGTGCTGATTTCTCTTTTTTCCAACTTCAAAGATGGTTCTAAACTTCAGTGTGCGACGCAGAGAACGATGAATAGATAAACCCGGAGCAGCTCTAAGGAGTAAAAAGCAGAGGAGGCCGATGGCTTTTGTGCTTGGGGATCAATTTTCCAGGGCTAATCGCCTGCCTGTGAACCACCCTCTGCTTTCCTCTCTTCCTCCTGCTCCGTCTTCCTCACCCGTTCTCTCTGATAGATCTCCATTGCCCGGCACAGCGCAGGGACTCCACCATGCGTGCAGCTCTGGCCCATGGGTGCAGTCTCCCTCTCCTCTCTCGCTATCCGTCTCTCTTTTCCCTCTCTTGCTCGAGAAATATTCATTAATTAGTAATGGAGCTTTTATAGAGCACCAGTGGTTCTCTCTCTCTCTTTCCTTGCAGATAAGGTGGAAGTAGTGGAAAAGGAGAGAACCTTCTGTCCAGGCTTGGTAGAATCCCCCTGAGCTCAGTCGATCACAAGGCATTAATCTTGCCGTTTAATGACCGACTGCCACACTAATTGCTTATACACAGACGAGCAACTGGGAGGGGGGGACTCAAGTAATTTTTTCCTTTTGCTTTTACTAAATACCATAACTTTCTTGTTTAGTTTATATGGATTCCAAAAACACCCTTGTGCAATTTTGTGATATTAAGGTGTTTTTCTTGGTGAGGGATAGGCTGAGCCCTGATGCTGCATTGGATTAAGGTGTTATAGGAAAAGGGATTGTGCACTTTTGGGTCTTAAGGGGTTTCCTTGCTGGAGGTAGATGTGAGTGTTCTTAATAGAGCCGCTGTGCACCTGCTCAAGAGCTCTTCTAAAGGGCAGCTCATCAGGGCCTGCTGCACGGTAGGCAGCGACGTCAAAGTGTCCCAGCCATCATCTGAGCTCATAAATCTTTGTCCAAATGAGGCCACTCATCTTACGCCCTGTGTTCTGACCACCGCACAGCGTGTCCCACCCTCCCATCACATGTGGACTCAGATCCGTCTCCAAGCTTGAATTTTGGGTCACCGATAATTTTTTTATATATTTTTTTCAACAATCTTGAATACCTTAAATGTTCTTTAAAGCCATAGATAACACTTTAAAACTGCATGTTATGATGATTAAATATATTTTAAACTTTCGGTTCTTCACATGGTTTTCCATTCAGTTATACAACGCTGCCGTTTTTTGAGTAATGTTGAGAATAAGTCCTCCAAGTGTCTGTCCCGAAGCAGCGATGTAACCTGCCCAGGATGTTTGGTTTTGTTTGGGGAAAATAGTTTTTCAGTAGTTGCATTGCCATTCTCAATGAGTGAGTGTCACGTTGTTTCCATTAGACTCACATAGACCTGGTCCGCAACATTTTTATTTGTCTCCGTGTCTGTCTGAGGAGAGGAGTGTTGCAGCAGGCGTTGCATGATGAACTTGAGGTCGTTAGGAACACTTGATGTAAACCAGACGCCTGTTTGAGAGCTGATTGAGGGAGATACTGAGCAGGAACAAGTGACAGAGAGGAGGCTGAGGAGGGGGAGGTGGAGCGGGGCAGGTGTGGTCTTGGCAGAAAAAAGCAGATGGGATCGCCGTGGCAGTTGATGTAAAATAAGGTGCAGGGAGATTTCTCCTATTTTTACAAAAGAGCCATCATCCACAGAGTACTGAAGTAGGACTGAAGGTTTAATTGCAAAGTGCAAACAGGGTTGATGTCTCCCATGCAAGAGATTGGAGCCCTGCTGCTCTCCTCATTTTCTCTTGTCTTTCAAACGTGATCAGTCCCACTGATCTGTCTCTGCAGCCAGCAGTTTGACCTAAATCCTATTTAGTTTTCTTATTTTCACGTCCCTTCTCTTAATCTGCTGTCAGAGCCTCAGTGCTCCTGCTTTCTTTTCTTGTTGACTTTTTGCCCTCTTGCCTGCCACGGCTCTCAGGACGGCTAGACCAGCTGGCGAATCACTCAAATCAAACTTGGGGAGGGTAAAAGCGGTCCTGATCCTGTGCATACTTCATCACATCCTAATTTACTAGAGTTAAATGCCTTCATACTGTTGTTGATTTCCTTTTATTCTGCAGTTGCTGTACATTTTTAATGGGAAATTGCAGTTTTCCTTCCTTTTTCCTGCCTCTGCCCTGCTTTTCTGTGTTCCCGATCTTATCCGTGTGTGTGTGTGTGTGTGTGTGTGTGTGTGTGTGTGTGTGTGTGTGTGTGTGTGTGTGCGTGCGCGTGCACGTGCACCTGATGAATTAGTTTGTTGCTCTCAATATCATCGGGCATGCAGCCCTCTTTACTTGGCAGCTAGCCTGAGGTTGTTTTCCCCTTAGTTGGATGTAATATTTTAAAGGCTAGCTGAACACTCACTATTGCATCCATGCAACATTACCGGCTGTTTGCTCAAACTCAGGAAAACATAAAAGCTCTCAGCATCTACTCAAACCAGATATTCAGACCTGCCAGGCTGGCACTGGGTTCACAATGTCTCTTTTGTTTAAGGAAGGAAATCAATGCAATTTCCTCTTTTGATAGCCTTGGAATCATCCAAATTTAAAATACCTTTATATCTTCCTTGGCATTACAGCAGCAAGCCAAGGACTAACTTAATAATTGAATACGTTTCGATTGACTTGCTCCTGGGCTGGCTCGGGCCTCCCGGTGCCTGCCAAGCCGACACGATGGGTGGGTCACACTCACACACCCGGTATTTATTTCGTTGATGCTCAGACAGAGACGGCACACTTGGGAAGATGTTTTCTGGAGACTTGACTGAAAGGAGCTTAAGTGCTGTAGGATGAGAGCAGTGGCCGTTAATGAGATTATAGAGCAGTGTTCAGGCGAGCGCAGAATGTGATTCAGAAAGCAACTCTGATATGGGTGTAACGGTACATTTATTCTTCCTGAACAGCTTGGTACAGGTTCGGTGTGCGACTGGTCACGGTTCGGTGCGCCACATGAACCAAATAATTACAGTCCTCTGAGCCTAACACAGTCTAATTACACTCTAACTCTTTGCAGGTGTGGAACAGAAACTCAGGAGTGCAAGTTCTGCCCGAGTGTTGGCAGTGTATCACTTTCTGTCTGTTGGTAAACCCTGCTAGTTCGGCCTCTCTTTTGCGTTGTTACACAGTCTTGGACAACCAGTGACGACCATCCCAAATCACACAGTGTTATAAATTATAGCATCAGTGGACAATGACTAACACACTGGGCACAAATTTAGAATCAGCACGGGCCAACCAAAATCTGGTACCATCGTTGTTTCTGGAAGTAGCTACATCAAACATTCCCCCATGGTGTTTAAGCAGCGACTCACTTAAACCGCAACAGTGTCAGTGGGAGACACACCGTTACGCACTACGCGGATATGTTATTATAATCAGTTTAGTGGGAAAAAAAGGTTTTTATGCATTGCTTGCACAGTCAATATAGAATGTTCCTGAGTGTTCAAGATCAGTTGCACATAGCTATTGCTGTTTGTGCGATTGCACCATTTCACCATTTGCAAATGGGAGCTCCTATATTTACAGTAAACCAAAAATAAATGAAATCTTGGTTTTCCTCGCTGTACGGGAAAAAACCAGGGCACTACTGAACTATGAAACCTTACGCTCCTAAAACCCGGTTTCAAAACTCAATGTGTGGAGGGGCAGAAAGCACCTGAAACCTCCACAACCTGAAAGCAGGCAGCAGCAGGTTTCACCCTGTTTGCATTTTCAACACCTGTGTACAATATTTCTGCAATACCATTCCCAGATGTCACTTTAGATATGACTTACTGTTTTGCATTCCAGGAAATGTGCACTTTCTGTATCAAGGTGTCCAGAGTTAACCGGCAGGCCGTTGAAAATGGCTTGTCATGCTTATGGGATTGCCAGAGGGTGACCATATCACAACTCTCCCTCAGTGATTGTTTTTGCAGCTGAAAGCATAAGCTCCTATTCAGAGTTACCTGTGTGTTTGATTGGTAAAATCATCGCTCACAGCAACAGCTCATGAATTCAATGAGAGACATTGTCATTGTAAAACTGTGCTCAGAGTTGATGTCATCCACAGGAGCAGTGCATGAAAATACTACTTGTGGAGAGTTTGAGTTCAGGCAATTTGTGCCTTTTTCAAAATAGAGTTTGTAACTTTTGCTGTTTACTTTCAAGTGACATTTTCCTCAACTAAAAAAAGGCAAAGCTTATTAAATAAATTAGCATTTATTACTTTGAAGCTTGATATCTGTGATACAGTGTAATGTGGCAATATGTTTGGTACGACAGTTGGTGCTTCCATACTTCATCTTGTAAACGTTGAATATCCATATTGGTGACTGTGCCATCTGATGTGTGAGGCTGCTTTACGCTACGCCTCTACCACAGCCAGCAGCATCATGCGCCGTTCTCGCTGTAATAGTAAATGGAGTTTTTGTGCAGTCAAGATTTACATGGTTTGCCCTGGAGAGTTCTTACAGGTTTGTGAAAATGGCCCCAAAACTCTTAGTTTTCCTCTCCGCTCACATTTTTCTGTCTCTCTCTCTCTCTCTCTTCTTCTTTCCCTCTCCAGCCGAGGATGATGGGCTGTGGGAGAACGGGCTTTCCTACGAGTGTCGCACGTTGCTGTTCAAAGCCATCCACAACCTGCTGGAGCGCTGCCTCATGAATCGCAGCTTCGTTCGCATCGGCAAGTGGTTCGTCAAGCCCTATGAGAAGGATGAGAAACCCATCAACAAGAGGTACGTTTGGCACCACTTGTTCTGCTCCACGTTGTTTATCCTTTATGGCACAATATGTTTCTTGTCAGGTTGTGACGTGGTCTGGCTGACCAGCGCTCCAACTTACGCAGGCTTGACAGTTATTATGTGGAGGCCATTGAACCCAGACTTCCAGGGTTAGGGGTTCTGTTCCCACTGGCCACACTTGATACAAATATATGTGTTCATATGGATGCTCTGGACAGAGGCAGATATTAAACAGCATATATTGTACCAGGGATTTCCTGATCATATATAATGTGCCTCTGATCTTGATTCAAGTATCTTATGATTTGATCTCATTTATGTTTCATCTGGAACATTAAGTTCCCAGTGCATGCTTAACCTGGAGTAGGGCTGTCACAATATCAGATTTCCACTACACAATTATTTCATTTCTTTGGAAGTCTGGATTGACCGGCGGATCAGCTCAGGACTTCCCTGCATTGTGCAGCACATTACAGTTGTGATATGAGCTGCTGTTGTGCCAGCACTGTCCGTCTCCTCTCCTTCCGCTCGCTCTGAGTGTGTCTGTATACAACTGAGACGTCCTCCACCTCCTCTGTGCTATCTGCTGAGCTGGATTTCTCCCTTGGTGTCTGGGTTTATTGATAAGAGATGGAGAAGCGGGTAGTGAGGAGAAAATGACCGTAGCAGTTCTTAACCTCCACCAACTCCCCCACTCTCCCTACCTCACCCCGTCTCCACATTTAACACACTGCTATTGTTTGGTGGCTCAAATGGAGTTTTTCCATTTGGTTTTAAAAAATAATAATTGTAGTGTGAGGTGTGACAGATTCTGTGCTTGCATGCGTAGCACCTGCAGGGTGGTGTTAGATGAGGAAGCAGACAGCAGCTTCTAAATTGTTAGAGAGTCTCTAGAATCATAGAGATGGTTGTAAATGCACTTCCATACTGCCAGGTTTATTATGTGCGTGCATGTTTCGTGTTATTGCTTTTGGAGTTGTTGACAGATTTCGCGGTCAGGTGACCACCGGGGCCTCACCGACATAATCTTGCGTATGCACGGACACGTGTGTTTGTTTGCGGTCCAGTTGCTCTGTCCAGAATAGAAATGGCCAGAGCTCTGCTATCAGCTGTCAGCTTGTCTTTATCATCAACCCGATGAGAGGTGGCAGATCAGAGTTGGCGGCGTTAATGCAGACTCTTTGTAGGCCCTGCATTTGTCCACAATGACTCCCACCTGTCAGGACAAGTGTGATAGATTTCCACTTAACTGGCAGAATAATAGAGAAACGTTTGACAAAATAGTACTGAAGAGCAAGCCACTTCTCTTTTAAGCTATATTCATGGCTTGTTTTTTAGCTCTATTGCCTCTTTAACCAGTACACTGATCACAGAGGGCCCCAGTCAAGGGAAAGAAAACAAAACAATGGTCTTTTCCTCTGCTCCGGAATTCACAGGCCACTCTCTGTCTGTGTGTCTGGCGCTTTCCCTCTCTCTCTCCCTCTCCCGCTCCCTCCCTCTTTCCCTTCATCCCCCTCTGCTGTCATAGAGCAGACTGGGCAGGTTATAAATAGTGGTGCAACCACCCTGAATCTTAGTTGTCGTCAAGGATGTTTTTCCTCTCCCTTTGGTGTGTTCCACTGTGCTCCAGCCACGCTGGGATTTTCGACAAACAAAGCACCACAGAACTGTGACGGAAATTTACAAGACCCCTCGTTTTTTGTTTTTTTTATATGCTACGACTGCACCCAGACCAGCTGGTCTGACAGTGAGACATTTCCTGTGCTGTTATTGATGTGGGGCGGTGGCATTTGTAATTATTAAATCACTCAAGTAATGCTGTTTTTTTGTTTCTGTGCGTCTCTTATGCTTGCATTTGATTTACATTTTATGCCTTTTGTCCACATAAAGATGCTCAAGTTTGTCCCACCAGTGCTGCCATGGAGAACTTAGTCTGCACTCCATAGTGATACTTTAATGTCAGTGCTCAGATCTTGCATCAGTCTCAATGACTTGCTGATTCCACAGGGAATGCCATTGAACATTTCCAGGAAATTCCCGCTCTTATTGTCCAGTGAAAACTCTACTTGGCTGTGCATCGCTTCACGCCTGTCATTCTTGGATACATTTTTCCTTCATCCCTTAACACAGAAACACCCATTAAACGGATTAGTTAACAGTGTTTGCCATCACCTCATCTGTCTCCTCTAAGCACCTTGTTCACCTTTCTTTGAGAAGAAGGTCAGGCACTAGTTAGTATTCCCTCTTTGTCTCAATCACAAATGGATGAAGGATCAAGGAAAATTGAACATGTGACCTCGGAATTCTGATAAATGATATTTGTATAATGCAATTGTTTTCTTGAGAGCATTGCCTGTATGGCCATAACAAGAATAAGTGCTCATTAACAGTAGTTCTGTTTATGTGCAACATCACACATGTTGGTTAAGGAGAGAGTCTTGATTGATTTATCAATTTTCTTATCTAAAACATGTAGATTGAGTATTTCTGGGTTTTGGACAGTTGCTTGGACAGACATTTGATGACATCACCTTGGGCTCTAGGTAATTTTGATAGCGATAATACCAGTTTTCTGAACCACTTTATCAACAAATTAAATAAGAGCAATCAGCAGATTAATATATTGTGAAAATAATCGATAACCAAAACAACTGCAGTTTAATGTTCTGTCTGCAGTTCTTCATGAATGCACCCATGTTGCACACTCGTCACTGAGTCTTCTCAAATCACATGTGCTTGTGGGAAACACTGGCTACCTTTCTGATCATCAGGCAACTCCTCTGCAGCATCCAGAGTCTCCAGTTGGTCGAGGCTGTGGCCAGCTGACAGTGTTCATAACCTCAACCCCAGACCTCAGCCTGTGTTAAAATGCTTACATCATCTCCCTCTCTCCCACTGCTCTCCCTTTTAGCATGATGTGTGTGGTGAGCAGCAGGCAGCAAACTGAATTATCACAGTCTTTGATATCAATAAACTCTATTAGTGCCTCCAGTTGTTCTTATCTCCTTTTCATATCGAAGTTATAAGTAATCTTTCATATTTTTTCAGAGACTCACATTTTTGAGGTTGCATTACGTCAGGATTAGTTTAGTTAAAAATAAATATTGAAACCAATGAACAGTTTTTAATATATGTAATATATATTAAATGAATGCACATTGATCGGTTGAGGCCTTTGTTTTTAAATGTATACTACAAATTCAGCAGTATGTGTTGATTCCAGCTGACAGTAATTCTCTTTGTCTGGAGTGCAGGCGGCTCCAAGTTGTGCAGCGTGGTTGTTTCTGTCTGAACCTTGTGCTGCTAGGTAGACTGGCTTCAGGAAACGGAGAGAGCGGGAGAGAGTGCAGGGGAAGGAGGGAGGGAGGCAGGGAACGAGCAAGGCAGAGCTCCTTTTGGTTGTCATGGCAGCAGGGAAATGCACCATGGGATCGTGTGTTTCCAAGGTGAAGCGGGATGCCCACGCTCTATTGGTCAGCTTAAGGCAGACTAAGGCGTTGACTTGCTCCTAATTGGCTGCATTCTTAAAAAATTCAGAGCAATGTTAAATCCAGCCTGCTTTGATGTTTCAATTTGATCAGGACAAAAGGGATATCGCTTCTTTTTTATCTGCTTGATATGCTCTCTTTTTTAAAAGACATGGAGCGTAGTCCCGCTGCGCTGCAATCAGGAGAGCGTTAGATTACTACTCAGCTGTACTTGAATATGTGTAACCGGCTGTGCATTTTGTCGTTGTTGTCAGACTGAAAGCATCATCAACAAATCAAGCTGTTACGAAACGAGGCCGCTCATATTACAAGAGTGAATGATAATGATTGAATGCAAAGCATACTTACACAATAACAAATATGCCTGCATAAACACATGAGACTGTCTGTGTTTTCCTGCAGGGCTGTGTGTTGTGTCGCTGAGCACATTCTTCTTCTATTGTTTTGGCCCCGATGTTGGGAGGTGACTGTGTGAGTCCTGGTGCGCTGTGGCAGGCGGAAGCAGAGAGCAGCACTCTGCTAAGTAGGACAGTGCAGGATAAAGGGCCACTGCCTCCAGTCTGGGGCTAAAGCGCTAAATTTATCCCCTCTCTGCTCCCAGCACAACACAAACACAGGGAGATGGCCACACAAATATATTCGTCAACAATCAGCATGCGAGCTGGTGCACACAGAGGGCAGCCGTAGAGCTGGCACACAAGCTTTTTGTTGGAATTATTGGTGTGAGACACAAGAAAAGCAGCCGGACCAAACTGCGTATTTAAAATGTGGTGTGCATGCAGACTGATGATGCTGATGTAGGTACACCGGACAATTCAGCACCTCTCCCATTTCCCCCCGCCCCCAACACTGGACCCCCCCAACCCTCCCATGTCCTGGTCTCCCGTAAACTTCATCTGTCTCTGCAGCAGGAACTCCAGGGAGTCTGGGCTGTGGGACCATGTGACCCCGGCGCTCTGGATATATCATGTTGCTGGAGAGATCCTGTCCAGAAGATAAATATGGCTATTGTTGGAAAATACCAGTGTTTTTCATTGGCATGTGTCATTTCCTTAATTGCTGCACAATTATGTGTTATTAATAGCCCATTTCCCATTGCTTCACTTTAGTGTTACGATTTTAAACAAAGTCTTTTGCATCACTGACCTTACAAAGACCCTTCAATTAGTCTGCCAATATACTTACTTTAACCCCATGCCCCCTTGGAGCTGTCCGCCTCAAGGCAAACCATATTATTTATGTTGAGTGCACTTGTTCAAAAAGTATTCATCCATTATGTTATAACCTGACAGAAATAAGTAATCATTTCTCATACAAAATTGGTTTCACCCAGTTGACAAGGACGGATTATGTCTTTCTATCATGGTGAACAAGGTACTGCATTTCCAAGCAGGGATATTATCATAAACTGAAACTGAAAACAAGCGGCGTAAAAGCATGTACGTTAATTGAAACCAAGTAAGGATTATATCCTTTTTTAGAAAAACTAAACTGAAATGTTTTTGCTTGGTTTAAAAATAAAAAATAAAAAAATAAAATATATATATATATATATATATATATAAAATCTTTTTTTTTTTTTGCCATGGTGATTGACAGTGGCGCATGAAATCCTGTACATTTTTTGTTTTAATATGTTGCCTTTTTGCCTTTGTTACTGGAGCACATACCGGCTATGACCGTGATGAACTCAACACCATTGGAGAGAGAAGTGTCGTCATTGGATTACCTGCAGTGGACATTGAGATAGTCACTGTCCATGGCATCTTCTGTTCAGAGAGCCCGACCACCTAAACTTGGCTGATGTCTGGTCGCAGGAAAGTTGAATGGATGAAGTAGGATTTGTGCTGGCCCAGCAACGGGAGTTCCAAGACACCCAGCTCCATCGTGGCATCCAGGATTGGTGTGTTCCGTGCTGACAGAACCTAGGACTCCAATGGGACTAGAAGACATTTTAGGAAACGTCGCTGAAGAATTAAATGGCAAGAACATGATTTAAATATGTTAGTATATGCAATCTTTCATTTAACAAAGCTCATTTAACAGCTTATTCAGATCAGGTCAAAAGTTAACCAACTGGGATTCGGATGAAATTGCAGGTAACAAGTTTTCCTCTGAGTGTGGTAGTAAATGAGTAGCCCGCTCCTATTCCAGATGTTGGCTATTCCTACAGTCTTTGATCATGCATTTTGTATGCATGTAGCTACAAAATCCAATAGAAAATCCCTTTTTTTTGTAGAGGAAAACGGTGAGATGTTGACTTCCGGGGTTGGCCAACAAAATACTTCAGCCCTGCAGCACTCTATAACACTGGCATATCTCATGACACTTTGTGCACAGTGAACAAAATGCTTACAACCTTTCAAGTTGTGTGAATATACAAGAGAACATCAGAAAACTAAAATATTTTCCTACCAATTACCCCTAATAGTGCCAGCTAGAGGCCTCAAGAGAACAAAGAATTTATCTCTCATTACCGAAGTGAACAGGCGTCATGGTCTCTTTATGTGTCGTAGTTCTGAGAAACCCTTATTGTGGAATTCAAGGGTAGCGGCAGGGACACATTTCTCTGTTCACGAGGGGAATCCTGCATCCTTACATTTCCTCTGCCTCCTCTCTTCCCCCCCGTGCTTCACACAGCCGCTGCATTCCTCCCATCCTCCTATGTGACCAGAGGCTATGGGGCCGAGCGAAGGAGTCGTCATAGTTAATCCGTCAGCCGTCCCTCCCTCTCCCTTTCCCTCTGTCCTTTTCTAAGTAACTATGATTGCTGTGGTACTGTCTGTAATCCAGAGGTTCAGACAGATGGCCACATTTAAGGCTAATCCCTCATGTGGTGTGCGACCTTTCACCTCATCACTGTAGACTACAAGGTGACTGCATTGTATTAACAGATTTACAGGATCCTCGCCCACAGCGTATGGTAAACTCCGGAGAAACCTGGAAATGAAGTTACTCCAAGCTGTTTAGATTCACTGCATAGGCTAATAATGCAACTAAAGAGTCCTTAAAACACACCTGAGGGTTGCAGAATACATAATCCTGATTTAGAGCCGGGGATCAGGGGCTGTAAGAGATCCTGTTTTCCTCTCACTGTTAAGACAAAACTGCCAAGCCATCAGCCAAAACAACTCACAGTGCATCCTCTAAACTCGATTGATTTTGACATAGGATTCATATTAAGTCTTATAAAAGTTGACCAAGATGATTTCATTTTCTGAAAGTTTTTTGGGGGGTTGAATTTGAAGTAATATCTAAGTGAGTTCAGCTGAGTCGAACTCATTGCACACATGTTTACCAGGAAATCAACAAAATAAATACTGTGAATCTAAATCTGTGGTTGTTACCCTCTGTTATACACTTGTTTATGTGTTATGCTCAGCATCATTTGAGAGTGTGAGTAGTGTAACAGATGTTTTCAAAGTGTCAACAAGCAAACTTCCACTGCCAAATATTTGCATGCACCATGAGAAGTTAATATTGAAGTCTAATGTCCCTACACAGAGTCACCACCTCTGGTAGTTATTGTGACATTTGGCAGTTTAATTAATTTGTTCAGTAAAACATAGGGATTATGTCGCCCTGTTAACCTTTCCTCATTTCTCTGGGATACAGTTAGGAAAACCCACAAATATGGTCAGATCATTTGGTTACAGTTCTATGTCACAGCTGGTGGTCAGTCTTTAAAGCAAAGTAACTACGGTTTAACATGATTTTCAAAAAGCGTTTCAGCTAATTTAAAAGAAAAGAGGCAAAAGTAGGCCTCGCCTTTGTGGGTTAACAGCAGGATCCCAGCTTTAATCCAGGATGAGGCTGACTAATTGGCCATGGCTCTGGGTAATGAACCTTTTATTATTACAACTGCTCATTTCATATCTCTAAGGGCATGATGACCCAACGTGTACATGGCTTAAAACAAACCTAAAATGCCATCTCTACTACACACTACTGTACCATAAAAGTAATTTTTCACTATGCTGCAAAGTTGAGCTGGAGCATGACTTGTTGTCAGGGTTATGTCAGTATTATCTTTAGCTGGATACAGCTGTATCTGTGTGTGGCTATGATAGGCTTGCAGAGGATCGGATCACTCCTCTTTTCATGCACTCGTTGTTCTATCTCTTTCCATTTCTGTCTCTCCCTTCCAAGTTTAATCTGACGTTTATAAAGAGGCTCACCCCTTCTCCGTTTGTGGCAGAGGGAAATCAATTCAAAGTAATAGAGCTCAGAGTGTGCGTAAGTGAATGTGCTGGCCTTAAGAGTTTCGGTTTAGTGTTTTCTCTAGCACCTAGTCTCCTGTGTGAACCGCGTGCTAAAGCCAGAGCTGGTGCGTCTCGCAGGGCCCTGTGTGTGTGTGTGTGTGTGTGTGTGTGTGTGTGTGTGTGTGTGTGTGTGTGTGTGTTACTTTGGCAGCAGACAGTGTTGTTGTTTCCAAGGTGGCCAGACAGTAGGAAAGATATTATCACCCTGGAAATGTGTCCTCTAATTCAATGCTGTTTACCACCTTCGTTCTTTTTTTTTCTCTCGCCCCTTGCTTATTTGTCTTATCACTCTTGCACGCCATCTCATTATTTAATGAAAAATATGTTTATCGTTTTTATGAGTCTGCATGTTTCCTGTCCCATGTCAATTCCTAATGTGGCTTTAATATGAAAGTCAAATTTGCCCTGCGTTGAAATAATCTGCTGACAAGTACAACGAATCACAAAAACCACGCCTCAGATCTTATCCCGGTTTTGAGACACGTATTGGATCAGCAGAAAATAAGAAGAGCAAATATAACTTTTAGTGATGCCCCTGTCATGTTATTTGCTGACGACAGATTTAGCTGATAGTCGATGAATCTTATTGGCTGATACAGATTACATACAGACAGGTTTTGTTGTTTTGTTTTATTGTAGCAAATTAATTAACTACTGTCTGTTAAATCATTTAAACAATAATACAAACTCCATATTTCCACCGATCCTTCCAGGAAATAACATTTGATTACTAACCATGGTTTCTTGGCAAGTCGTTAACCTCACTGTCCATAGTCAAAACAATTCATCCTTGTTCACATGCGATGGCTGATTGTTTTTTTGTAATTCCAGAAACATTGTTTGATAATGTTGTGCCAGAAACAGTGTTCCTGCCAGCACGTCCTGTCACTGCAGCGGCGCGTGACCAGTCAAAACATGTTTACTTGTTACAACAAGCTGCTGCACATGACAGATATCCATGTGGACGACGGGCCAGAGGTGACTGCTGTGTCCAGCGAGGCAAAATGGCCAGAGATGGAGGGGGGTGGGGGGGACTCCTCCCAGTAGTGGGAACACTTGCTGCTGCTGCTGTTGTTGTTGTGCTGAGGAAGTGTACACCAGCTAAACGGAAGCTCAGTTCTTAGAGCGCCGCCGGCCAAGCCCAACAAACATCTGTGGAATGTTGCGGCTCTGCAGCCTTGTTCTTTTTTCTCGCCTCTCTGTCTTCATATCTTTCACACACCGTCCTTTGGCTTTCATTTGACTTTTGATTCACCTAAATCATGTTTTCTATTGCCTCTAGAACTCTGAGCCTATACTTTGTTAGTGTGTGTGTATGTGTGCATTATATGTGATTCCTTAAAACCACAGCGATAAAATATTGCCACAATACCGATAAGTGATTCTGTCAGGATACATGTTAATTAGTTAAAAATGTCAGAGAGGCTTATAAAAACATTTCAGCTTCAAAGCAAACACAAAGAAAAGGCAATGAAAAAAATATCTCAAAATGGGACAGAAACGTGTTTGGTAAATAAGAACAGAACATATTTTAGAACGGTTAAACAAACTGTACAGGACTTGAGAAATAAACTCAATGAAAATGACACTAATACATCAAAAATTGGCAGGAACATTGGGATCTGTGATACAAAAATAAGAGAGTGCATGGATTTATAGCAGCTCAGACAGTAAATGAATGAATTGGGATGCCTTGTCCCTGTAGCTTTAGATGGGCAACTGCTTTTACTGCCATTTGCTGCCACAAAAAGCCACAAATGAATCTGCTGGCAGGCCTTACAGATAACTCGCGGAAGATAATGAGATGTCGCTCACAGAGTCATTGTTCTATTCAGAAATAAACAAATCCTGTTTCATTCCATCATTGCAGTTGTCCATCGTTGCTTTCATTAGGTGAGAAATACTTCTTACAAAAATAAATGTTTAACTCAATAAGGTAGTTAAAGCCAATCAACAAGCTTAATAAAAAGTTGGTTTCAATGAGAAATCTACAGTAAATTAATTTACAATGATTTTGATTATTTAAATATCAATTGTTGATGTTTCAAAAAAAATGATTTTTTTTAAATTTTATTTGTTTCCATTTTACACATTAATGTCCGGACAAAGTGGGAATTTGAGACAAGAAAATAATTGCTGAAAACATGTGAAAAGACTGTCAACTATATAGCACTGACTTGTGGAGTTAGACAGTGAAACTGTTATTTACCAGTTTGGTGTTCAGGACCTTTTGGGCTGGCCTTAAACTCATGGCTGAATGACAGACTGTAGCCATCCTTATTATAACAGCCTCCTCTAACACTATATCAAAACTAGAGCACATAGCATCAGTGGAGCTGCTGCTCAGTCACTCGTTACACTTAATAACCACAGCCTATAGTTTGCTGGCTAGCAGTGGTTTACCGGCCCGTTTGTCTGCTTCCCAGGCCTCTCTCTGTGCCTGTCATTCTGAGTCGTATGTGAGCTTGCTGCATGCGTGTTCCAGTTAAACTTATTTTCATGCTGTAGTCTACTCTGTTGCTACTGTTGTGGCTGTTAAACTGTGGATAAATTGTTTTGAGCATCACAACCCCCGTTAAATGACTTTCACTATCCCATTTTAATCGATTCAGTCCAATAACATTCAGAAAGTCTAGAAGATATACACGATTTAATTATTTTATCTCTGTAACTGTACATGTAATCCCCCTCACCCATAATTTCACAGCAGAGAATAAAGCTCATTTCAAGATTTTGAGTTTTATATAATTGATGAAATTTGAATCATTCAAATATGACTGATTGGTTAATAATACATTTTCTGTGTTGTTACAAACTCTGAACACATATTTATTTTTGCTTTACCTGCACTTTAAGGAATGATAAAAATAACCCTCAGTTGTATCCCTTGAGAGTTTCAGATTTGTGGCCAACAAGCAGAATATATTGTCCAGTGCAAATTACAGATGTTTAAGGAAACATGCAGTCAACTCGTACAGGTACAGTGAATAAACCAATGGATACATTTTGGGTACTGCCAAAATAAAAGCAGTAATGTTTACATACCTTTTTGTAAATAAATGTAATTTGAACACTTTGGGACGATTAAATGGCCGGTCGTTTGTTTGTGTGCTACACAGCAGACCGTCCATGTGACACTGATGGAGGCTGTCAGTCCCACGCTGCTCCCTCCCTCGCTCAGTGCCGCCGCACAGAGCTCCGCTGGCCTTTGGCACCTCATTTCCATGGCATGCCAGCTGAAGGCAAATGTGCCCACCTGCCCTCCTTTGTATGTGGGCCACGCTCCAAATCCTCAGTGGATTATCTTATTGTCTCCTTACCAAGCCAAAGGCCACCGGCCATTTGCATCACCGAGGTGGAGCAGGGAGTGCCCTCAGCGGACAATCACAGTGACGGCGAGGAGAGGGAAAGGAGAGCAGATCAGAGAGTAGCCCGGTCTATTTGCCAGTTAATAGATGGAAGAGCAGAGGAGAGGGGAGTGGGAGGAAAGGTGGAGACAGAGAGAGAAAAGATGATTAAAATATCTTGTGGCTTTTTTTTTTTTTTTTCAGGCTCCTTTTATATTCTCTCTCAACATGACTGAGAGACAGCAATAACAACATGGGATGCCACACATCTCATTATTGAACAGCGTTCTGACAAGTGTCTAGTTGTTTTCTGGGTACTCTCCATGATTAAAATGATGCATTTATTTCCTCTTATAATAGAGCAACCCAACAAGATGAGAAATATTGAGTTGTTTAAAGAGAGATTTCTGCATCCGTCCATTAGCTCATGCACAGCATGCTGCTGACAGGTTGTATTTTAATCACACACATGCATAGTTTTCTGTGGTACTCAACACTAGCCTTGGGTTTTGGCCTTCTTTTTTTCTTCTTTTTTCTTTTTAAATGTAAGCAGTATCTTGCTGCAGGGGAGATGACATTCTAAAATCCCTGAGAAACCTGAGTCTTGAGGCCGGATCGACACACTTTAACAGACAATGTGTCATGGAGAAGGGCCCCTGAGGGGTCCCCAAGGGGTTTCTATGGACCCTTAGGCATAGGAAGGCATAGTTTCTAAATTAATATATAATAATTTCATTATGATTTCATTTGGAGTTAAGGCAGTCTGGGAACGTCACAGGGATAGCTATGTTCATTATAAGGAATGGTTCAGAATGTCACTGCGCCTTGCCAAGACTGGCTGCTCGCTCTAGCTTCATATTTAGTGCTCTGTCTGTCTGGTGTCCATATTTTCATCTAAGTCCTGCGCCCTGTCCTGCCTGTCAGGTACAGCTTGATCCGAGATGCCACAATGGCGTCTGTGACAACAGTCACCGACCTCCCGTTGCTGGATGAGCCCGGATTGTGCTGCGACCGGACTTTAGCCAGGAGCAGAGTGGGTGGTGGCATAGCCTTAACTCCTAGCTGGGTTTGCTTAGCTTCTATCTCAGCTCTCATCCCTCGTCTCCAACGGCAGTCGGACCTTGATCTTCTCAAGGTCAGCTCCCTGCTAATTAATCAAAAGAAAGACAATGAATTAAGACAAAAATATAGTGGAATTCAGGGTAACTACCGGCTGCGGCATATACCTGGGCTACTTCTCTTTGCCATGTTAAATTTGCCCCGACCCGAAGATTGTTTGATCACTGAAAATGAGACAAAAATATTGTGGATTAGTTTGTTGATTGGTGTCAGGACAGTTTTTGTAAGCCAAATGCCAAGAAATCTAAGGAAATGAAAGGACACACCAACACTTAGTTTTTGATGATGCCTGTATTAAAGTTAGAAATGATAATCAATAGGTAGTGAAAACTGTCATTTACAGGAGAGAAATAATACGATTATACCTCATGTGCACACACTGCTCACTTGATCTCAGCTAACACACACACACACACACACACACACACACACACACACACACACACACACACACACACACACACACACACACACACACTAACTTTCCCATAATGTCTACCAGCTGTTTATTGTGCATGAGTTTTGCACAATGGTGCACGTTGTCCCGCGTGTTGACAGGGCAGTGGACACTCTTGTCCACGGACACACTGACTCATCCGATTGGCTCGCGCTGCCGTTTTGTCACAGCACAAGCCTCCCTAAATCCTGCAGCCTTTGTGCGTTGGTGTGTTGGCGGTGAGGAAACGTGTCATGTGCCACTGTTTTTGTTGACGTTACGGTGCTTCCCCGGCCAAGTGCTAACCAAGCACCTGTTGACTTTTGAACCACCTCTGCTCTGTCGGCGATCACTCTGCAACTTAGTGGTTTAAGTGTCCAGCTGTTCAGTTGGTCAATAGTGAATAAAAATCACAGCTTCTAATGAGACTGGCATCAAGGATTATCGCCAGAGTTCCATGTGACCTGAAATATTACGGTTGTATAATACAAAAATTTGATGTTTTATACAAGTAGACAAACAGATTTCAGAACCATGAAGTGACATTTAGACATGTAAAGTGATATGTTTGTATAGAACATGTCGTCCTCAGATCACGAGAGTAATGTGATCATTTATCATGTAATGTCAACAGCTTGCACGTCTGTTAATCTTCTTAACCAATCAGCTGACACCAACAGTATTGTACCAGATTTTAAATCAATTCTTAACTCTGTTCTTTGAATGCATATTGTGTGTGTGCGTGTGTGCGCGCGCATGTGTGTGTGTGTGTGTGTGTTTGTGTGAGAGAGACGGGTTGTACTACTGCCTGCCGAGCCACAGATGGCAGCCCTCCACCTCAAGCTTCCAAGTGACCTGCAAACGCAGATGTGTGTGTGAATGTGTAGTGTCAGCTTTGCTCTGCGTGCGAGAGGAGAACGGTAGACTGCAGATCTGTTGATGTCTGCAGAACAACAGCAACACATTTTGGCTCCTTCTGTTGTAGTCCATGTGCCACTTGCTTCTCCTCTCCTCTCCTCCCCTTGTCGCTCTGGAGGCTAGTTCTCCTCTTATCCTCCCTGTACATAAATACACCACGACGTTAGCAGAATGGCCTGTTGGTCAGCTTATACATTTTTGTAATTGCAACGCAGACATTGCTTGACAGGATAACCAGCCCATGCGTCTCCCTCAAAAATGGTTTATTACTCTGAAGTGAGCCTTAAATAACCCCAGCACTCCTCATCAGTCCGTCTCATTCCAAGCTTCCCACTGCTCCTAGTATTCTGCTCCATGCTCTGCTAATGAGGAAGACCCAAGCCTGGCTACAGTTCTCCAGTTCTACTTTCCATCTTTACTTTTCTACTTGCTGTTACTCACACATGCTCAAGCTGGTTGGGTGACGAGCCCTGCCCCAGGACTTGACGGTGTTTCTCCAACACTCACACAAACCCAAACGCACACCGCAGGAGCCTGGTGTCATTTACTACTTCAGCACCTGGAGCAGTCGTGACACACCTCCCAAACAAAGGCGTCTTTGCTTCGCCGTGTTAACTGTTTCTATTTAAAACGCACACCACAAACACACACTTTTTCTTTCATTAAACATTATTAGTATTTTGCTTTGGGAAGCATAAAGACTGACTATATCCGTCACACATCAGACTTGCATGTTCAACTAAGATATGATATTTGCACTTAAACTGTCTTCCTTTTGAAACTGAAATTAATATTAGTTTCACCGTGATTCTAACACTATTGTAAGATTTAAGACTGAAGCCTAAGTCTTTTTACTGTATCGGTCCATTAATACAATGTGCTGATGTTTGTCGTCTGTAGATAATTCTTGATTGTCTAGTCTAAATTTTACTTCAGTTTCAATAAAAATATAATTACTGGATACACTCTTGTGGCACAAATATATTGAATTTGGAGGATTGGATTGTACTGTAAATTGGCTTTCCTTGCTCAACTCTAATGTTGACTTAGGAAGGAGATGTGGTTCTTGTTTTGTGCAAAAATGTTAATCTCAGGCTTCAGAAGTCCCGAATTAAAGGGCGCTCAAACCAAAAAACAACCCTGCATTAAGAGAAGGTGTGAGTTATTTGGGGGGTGTAACTCAAGCTGAAAGATGCCAAAACACTGTAAAGCAGTTTATAAAATTATTAGACAGAATTTTGCAACTTTGGAAAATCATCACGGCAGCAATACTTTTTTCTTTCATCCTGCCGATAGCGCAGTATGCAGTAGAAATACGCTGTTCATATTATGAAGATATCTACCAGGAATGTGTGCTCAAATGATTTTTGATTGTCCAGGATTTCACATTGTGGTCTGGCGAAAGTCAAATGAGGTCCAAACAGTTCTGCTGGGCGACCCTGCATTATTTGACTCTGAATCAACAGTGGCCTCATTCAAATGAATGAGGCGGCTGTGCTTCCTCATGCAGTGCTAATGTCATCCAAATTGACAAATTAAGTGGACATCTTCCAAAGTTGGTCATTTTAGTGTCAAGCTTCCTCTCTGTACCCCCTTTATGTGCAGCTTAGCAAGGAAACACTGTGTGGAAACCCAAAGAGGGAAGTCAGCACTAAAAAGACCATAACTTTGGAAGAAACCCAGTTGATTAGTTTAATTCAGAAGCCTCATATTGGCTTCTCCCAAACCGCAGAATGGAAGGCTGTTTTCTGACTAGTTTTACAGGACGAGGACTGTGGATTTGTCCGCCCTGACTTACACTGTAGTTACGATAGGACAGGAATGCTCCATTGCTAGTGTAATCGGGACGAGTGATTACAGCGACCAGTCGAGCTTTCAATGCATACATAGGCATGTAAATATTGTATCATGACAGAAATTGAACCAATCCTTAAATTTCCCGGCAATTACAGTCCAATACCTGAATACGTGCATATCTAATCCTCCCTCTCGCTCTGACTCACCCTCATTGGCCTACTTGCTTCCAGCTGTCTAATTTGAATATCATACATTCATAGCCATTCACTAACTAGCACCACCTCATTTTCAATGTAAGATGAATGTGAGGCTCTGGGGGGCTTGGGGCATCTCTCCTCTACGTAGGTGGTATTATCTTATTGAAGTGTGCTCTCTCTTTCTCTCTATATCTGTATCTGCCTTCGCTCTCCCACTCCTGCTCGTCGTCTTTAATCCTCTGCAGAGTAGGCGTGCCAGAGAGAGAAGACTGATATTTGCTTAACCAAATCCTCGGAGGAGGCAACCCTCTTTGATCCACTTCCAAATTCACAGCGTCCACTTTCATCCGCTCATCCGTCATTTGTGCCGTCTCTCGCACTCTCTGCATTTGTGTGTGTGTGTTTTCGGGGCGTGTGTATGATGGATGAGGATGGGCTGAAAGAGAGGGGAAAGCCCGCAGACAACGGCCTGCATTGTGCTCTCTCCTTCCGTCTGCCTCCTCCTTGCTTTCCGTTTCTTCTTCAACTTGTCACTTTTGTTGTGTGCTGTTGAGGTCAGACTGGCACAGGCAGGCGTCGTTGTAAGCAGAGAGAGAGAGAGAGAGAGAGAGAGAGAAAGAGAGAAGCCACTGTAGTAGCTGAGTGTATTGGCTAGAAAGCCAGGGTTAGTCAGGGCTTGCCCCCTTTGTTTTACTCACACTGCCCTATCCCCACCAGGCTAACAGAAGAACACTCACACATACCTCCCCGGGCGCTTCATTGCAGCCCACTGCTCCTCCGGGATGGGTTAAATGCAGAGAAATAATTTCCCCATTGTGGGACTAATAAAGGATTGATTATTATTATTATTATTATTATACCTGTGAGCACCGCTGTGCTGACTTACTTGGATGTTTAAGTCTCTAAACTCAAATTTCCCACCCATATGTGACATTTATTGAAGGGATTACCATTTAACATTACGCTGGGATGATGCACCACTTCATTATTGTCTGCGGCGGTATCAGAATCTAGACTTGTCCAGCCATCAGAACAATTTGACACAGGCTGATGAGGCATCTTTGTATCACCAGAGGGTACACATATTAGAATCATCTTCTTTTACTCCCTCGTGTCTCTCTCTGGCTTAATCTCTTCGATCAGCAGTCTCTGTTTATGTCAAAACGGATTGAGAGGACAGATTCCATTGTCGCCTTTGACAGAAAAAAAAGGGACTTAACATTATATTTTCTGTCTCTACCTCTCCTCTCCCTGCCATCTCTTTTTCTTTCCCTGTGAGCAGCAACATGAACCTGATCTGCTCCCTTTTCCCCGCGCCAGTCACTTCTCCACCTCACACTCTATCGCAGTTAATCATTGCACACATAGTAGTTATTTTCAAAGGGTGCATATTAAAGTAGCGTGATCCAAAATGACTCATCTCTTTTCTCTCTCTCTCTTTCATCCTCACAGCGAGCACCTATCCTGCGCCTTCACCTTCTTCTTGCACGGTGAGAGCAACGTGTGCACCAGCGTGGAGATCAACCAGCACCAGCCCGTGTACCACCTGACGGAGGAGCACCTCACTCTGGCTCAGCAAGCGTCCAGTCCCTTCCAAGGTAGGTCTTTCAGTCCGCACTACACTGCCATTACTTTGTTAGCAGCTCAGCATCCACTGGGAAAAGTCCAAATGCGCTGTTGGAGCTAAAACAATTAAAGCAAACATGTTACACGGCAACAGCAAACACTGCATCCTTCGGGAATTACTCAGCCCCCTTTAGGCCATTTAGAAACAAATACAGAATGTAACTTAAACCTCATATGTAATTATGTGGCCTTGGGTTGTCATTAAAAATGAATAAGAAGTAAGCTTGGTGCTGGTACACATCATACCCACATGTTTCCTGAAAAGCTGATCAGCAGCTCAGTGGCTGGATAAACACATACAGTGTTGTGCTCTAATGTGTCACTTTGATTTGACCCTCAAGCAGAGCGCCACTCAGTTATGGTGAGACACAACATTACCCTCCAAGTATGCGTGTGACAGATGAATAAACAGAGAGTGATTTTTGTGGGAGGGATGAGTACTGCTACTATGTCTTGCTTTTTGTTCCTTCTTTAGTGCTTTGCTTGAACTGCCTTGAAATTCCTCTTTCCAAAACAAAAGGCCGTAATCAGCTGACAGAATCCAGGAGAAGCCCTCTGACTTTTGTTTTTCCTATTAGTTTGTTTTTTTGGGGGGGGGATTTGCAATTTTGACCTAAAATGTAAGGTCAACAGAAGACGATATTTGACACACTGTGGCCTAGTAACAATGCATTTTGGGATGAATTACCAAACGTTAATATTTATTTATTTGGACAAGCAGAATGTTTTAATCCGACCCCATAACTATTTTCATGCTGGCACCACAGCATCCGTCTGAGTATAAACTTTAAACTTTTGAAAAATCAACTGAATTATATGGCTTTGCCTAGCTAAAATAAATAAATAAATAATGCTAATCAGACATTGGAAGGTAATGTTCTAACATCTAGTGGACATGCTGCTGATGCAAATTGAACTAGAAAAAGAAAACCTAAACATGTCTTTGTACGCACATTACCGCTTGCGATTAATCTCAGAAAAAGCATCTTCTAAAACACAAGTTAATCCTCAGGATTGAAGGACCCCACTTAGCTCCACATAACTTAAGGCTGTTATTTAGCAAAGCGCACAGCCTGTTGGCCCAAGGAGATAAGGTGGAATATACTTGAGCAGATAAGGGAATTATGCTTTCAGAAGCGTTTTGCATTTAAAATATGTTCTTGTTAACGTTAAATGCTCAGTGCTTTGAGTTTAGTTTAGTTTTTTATGAATTATATTGGTAAACTGTGTGTGTGCTGTGTTGGGTGCTGTTGCCAAGATAATGTATGTACAATCTTCTGTCAGGCTGTCTTTCATTACAGATTGGCCTGCAGCCAGTAAAAAAAAGGCAAAGCCTCTGTAGTCACTTTAAATTATGGTGAAGTGTAGCTATAAAAATGTGTGGCTCTAATGATATTCCATCATTGGCTCTAAATTCATTACCCCACCCTAAACCAAACACTATATAATCCCAAAACCATTGTTTGCTTTCATTACCCCTCCCACAGAGAAATGTTAATGTCATAAACATTTACTTTGTGAAGGGAAGGAAATAGGTAGCTCTCTGAACAACACTATTAGAATACAAATGAAAGTATCACACACTCACTGATTGTATTTCTAACAAAGTCAGGTATGAATATCTGCCTCAAGCATTATTTGCCTGTACATTGCTGACTTCCCCTGATCCACTAAATGGACCCTGTCGTTGACTTAAGAATACTTTGCCCACAGAATGACCATTTGTACATTAGTAACTCACCCTGTGTTACCTTGAATTCTTGAAGAAAAAAAATAAATGAGACTTGGATTATACTGCACAAGTTGGTTTAGAGTTTGTAAATGGATGTCTTGATCTGGTTTTGCAGTTAGTAAATGCGGCCCCTTTGTTCACTGTAGAGGCATGCGAGAAAAACAGTTTTCTTCAAGAGTTCAAGGTAACACGGTGTGAGTAACTGATATGCATACAGTTATTTTATGGGTGAATTATTCCTTTAACAACAACATGCCAACTGGACCAGACTCAAAATGATACAAACATAGTAAACCCATGTGGTTCCAAATAGATATGCTGCTTGGAAAACTGACGAAGTAGCACATCATGAGAAATTTTTCATTAGAAATGATTTTACTATCAAAATCTTCAAATTCTTAATTTTCTATTTCGTAAGTTTAGCGACACACAAGGAAAAGTGGTCCTCTTTTACTTGCTCATCTTCAGTTAAATAGATGTGATTCAGCCCTCCCCTCTCCTTGCACCCCTCCAGAGTAATAACAGTGATCTCTTCCTCCACTCACCACAGTAATTCCTGGATAGACCACCCATTGACTGCGTGGAGCTCTCCTGAAGGGAGGGGATAATGTCCCGTCTAGTTAAAGACTAGTGCCTTGGATTAAAATAAAACAATTATTGGATCTTGGCGTATGGATTTCTGTAAGGATGGTGATGGGGTTTCCCGGTCATTTAAGATGATCATATTGCTCCCCAGCCACCAACTAGTAGATGGTTACTTATAGCTAATTTTATTGGTCAATGAATGTCCCTTTGCCTTTGAAATTGTCATGTTCCTCCACACACACACACACACACACACACACACACACACACACACACACACACACACACACACACACACACACACACACACACACACACACACACACACACACCTCCTCGTAGTCAAATGTGAGATAACGTTGCTTCAGTAGAATTGCTTGAGAATCTTTTTAACGATTAAAATGATAAAATGCTATAAATTCTCATTTTGATGGGCCAAACTGTAAAACCCTGAGGCACCCCAGAAGGGACATGCCCTCCATGTTGAGAGAGAAGCAGACATGCATCTCTGAAGTGTGTATGTATTTAACAATCAGCACGTCTGTGTTTTTTGTCATTGAGTACGGCGACTGTCAATACACAGGTGTGTGTTTTCACCGCCGCAGTGCATCTCCTCCTGGCTAACCAAGCGTAGCGCCGAGGAAGCGCTGACTTCCACCCCCTTCATCCATCCAGCAGTCCCCCTACCCCCTCCCCTCTGCCAAGCTTGGTTTACTGCGCGGCGGAGCGCTCCGACAGGCAGACCTCTCCAGGATGTGACCTCATAAAAGGGCGCAGAGTGAATGTAATGAACTCTCAGCCCATTACACTGATCTGAGCACATTTGACATGTCTTCAGGGAGCCAGAGATAGGTTCACAGTCAGAGAGAGAGAACCAGAGGGGATGGAGGGGAGGTGATGGGGAAAACGGTAAACCATTTCCATAATTGTGTGGAATTTGATCTCCCTTCTACAACTGGCCTCAGGTTGTGTGTGTGTGTGTGTGTGTGTGTGTGTGTGTGTGTGTGTGTGTGTGTGTGTGTGTGTGTGTGTGTGTGTGTGTGTGTGTGTGTGTGTGTGTGTGTGTGTGTGTGTGTGTGTGTGTGTGTGTGTGGCAAGAAATGCAGAAATGAGAGGGAAAAAAAAGTTGGGTTGGATTTAATTAAGGTTAATATGATCGACCATAGCTGGATGTTGTTGTGTACCGCAACATAACCTTTTGTTCTTCCCTCTGCGGGGTTGTTTTTGCTGAGGCAGTATGTTCTGAGGGTGAAACGTTATTCTGAGGGGCATCCATGATGCATTGTGTCTGGGCAGCGTAGTAACTCCAGGTACTAACATTTGCCTGGTGATGCTCCACAGTGTTCTTACTCCACTACCTTATACCTGCCATTCACTACCTTAAAACCCTCAGAAGTGTTTAATCTGTATCTTAGATTTTTCTTTCAAACCAGTCATTTCCAAACCTTCCCACTTAAAGTTTTAATTCTCAAGATTTCATTTCTGGTTGATTTGTTGACACCTGTGGTTATACCATGGTTGCAACAAGTGTGGTTTAATAACATGGCAAACACTGCTTGAGCAAATACTATGTCAGAAATACAACAGGAGAGGTGTATTTGTTTCCAGTGCAGTCAAACAAGCTCATCTTATTTTAAAGGCAGTCAATAATAATTGTAATCACATTTCATGCTGTGAGTAAGTTTTACACACAACAGCAGAGAAAAATAAAGTGACCACGGAATGCCAAAAATGTCTTGGCCTTGTGTTTTGTGGCTGCAATTTTGATGCACGATAATTAATACATTGTTTCCTGTCCCTGCGTTACAATAATAAAGTTGAATGCATTACATGTGAAGCAGTGGTAGTAGGTAGTAATCGGTTTGCATTAATAATACAGTTATGATATGCAGCTGAGACTGGATGGATGGAAGTGTGCTGGATTGATCCCTTGTGAATCCCTCATGCTTACCAAGGTCATCTTAATCCTGCATAGTAATGGTGGACTTCGCCAGGACAAATGCAAAACCACTATATAGAGAGGAATTTACTAAATTTAGATATATCGAGTGTGCGCAGCAAATACAAAAGCATACCCTAAACAGTATAAAAAAATATGAGTTTGTTTTCGCTATAAGTGTTGTAGGATCTGGGAGTTAATGCATCTCATTTTCCTTTTCCTACTCTTTGATTCCTGTTGACTCCCGCCATATTCCCATCGTGAAAGCTGTCCTTTTGGTCCAGCAGCAGGATCAATACCTGGGGACAGAGGCCATTCAGTCTAGTAATGACACACTAGCGCAGAGCGGGGCCTTAACTAATGCTCACTCACGCACTCAGCCCTTCTGTTCATACAGTAGAACCATTTCTATTCCCCCTCTCCACATTCAAATGCATGATACAGAGAAAGAGAATGGATGCATAACAAGCAGACAGGTTGTGTGTGTTTGTATATTTATATATATATGTGTGTCCAAGAATGATATGCATATGGTTTCCGTGCTCATATGTATGCATTATGTATGTAGTTAATGGTACTATCTGCCTTCTCTGATGGATGTGGGACTGTTCAATAAGCACACTGATGGGCTCTCTCTGTGCTCTCATATGTCTTGTGCAGTCAAGTGTGTTTGCCGAGGAGTGGCCCTTTTTATAAGCCTCTGTTTATGGGCTCTGAGAGGCCACCGCTTGCCAATAATTGGCGTCTGGATTGCTCTCTAAGTATTTGGCGAGTCAGACGGGACCGGCTGGGTCCAGCGGTGCTCTGGAAAGGTCAGAGCGCTGCTGATTAGGCCGGAGATGAAAGCAAATGGGGAAAAAGTAAGGGAATGATGATTTAAGATAAGAATTAGATTGTTGCAATAGTGAAAATGGAAAGACGAATATAATATGTAAAGTAGGAATGCAATGAGGGAAAGGTATGAATTGAAGGTCAGGACTTAAGGAAAGGACATAAGGAAGGACTAATGATGATACTGAAAGGAATTTGGACATGGGGGTATAAGGATAGGATGAAAAAGTGATGGAAAGAAAAGGAAGGAAAGAGTGAAAGGGTAGACATTAAGTTTGTTGATGAGGAAACAAAAGAAGAGATGGAAGAAGACAGAATGAGGACTGTGCAATGAAAGGTTCAAAATGTGAGCAAAAGCTGGAAAAAGAAGCAAGGAAAAGAGGAAAGATTAATGAATGTAAGAACAAGAAACAGGGAAAAGGGAAGTTCAGGCGGTAAAGGACACAGAGTTGAAGAATAGAAGTAGCCCAAATCCCAAATTGAGGTGTTACAATTTGTAAAGCATACGACACCCTCTCAGAGTAGACCTTCAGTCCGGATCAAGAAGAATATCCCTTCTTCTGGGAGTAATGCAGAGTTTAAGATGTCCTCATGCTGACTAACCTTGTCTTGTCTCTCCGTCCTCTCCTCTCCTCCTCACCCTTTCTTTCCGACCAGTGATCCTGAGTCCTTTCGGCCTGAACGGAACACTGACAGGCCAGTCGTTCAAGATGTCAGATCCGCCCACCCAGAAGCTGATTGAGGAGTGGAACCAGTTCTACCCCATCAGTCCCAGGGCCAAGAGCGGTGTGTCGGAGGACAAAGCTGAAGACATGGACTGGGAGGATGACTCTCTGGCCTCTGTGGAGGTCCTCGTAGGTCAGTTTTTTTTTGTAAAATGATTGAGCTGATCATTTTTTTGCAGTGACCTGTTTCAAATGTAGAGGTAACTGCTTTGGTTTCCACTGCTTTGGTTTTGTGAACATCTCACCTTTGCCTGTTCAGGTGGTGTGCGGATGGTGTACCCAGCCTGCCTTGTGCTGGTGCCCCAGTCAGACATCCCCGTTGTGGCCCCTGTGGGGTCCTCCCACTGCACTGCCGTCTACTCGGGTGGCCACCAAGTGCCTGCTTCCCAGCGAGAGCCCGCCATGTCTTTGGTGACCCTCACCCCTCCCACATCGCCTGAGGAGGCACAGACAGGTAGTGGTGTAAACACAGTGTAAATGTATAAGGCCTGTAGGACTATAAAGACTATAAAGGGCATGGTCACTTTTGATTTGATCTATCATTAAGAAATGTTGTCAAATGTCTTTTAACCTTGCTCCTTTCCTCCCCCAGTGGACTCTCACTCGGCCCAGAAGTGGGTTAAGATGCCTTCATCGTCTGATGCGTTCAGCGTGGACAGAACAAGTCACCACGGAGGCAAGATTCCAAGACGGATGTCCAGTCAGGTGGTGGAGCGTGTCTGGCAAGAGTGCAATATCAACCGAGCCCAGAACAAGTAAGTCTGTTTTTTTCTCTGGAAAAAGTATGGCGGATTGATCAGCCGAGCTACAAATGAAAGATGAACCCAAACAATTGTCTTTGTGCATTGATTCGGGCAGCGGTAGATTAAACAGGCTGAGAGAGTTCCCTGTATCTGGGAAAACATCAGAAACGAGCAATGATTGAGAGTTTGAAAAATGAGGTGGGAGGGTTATGGTTAATGTAAATGAAGCACACATGCATTCATAAAAGATAACAAAACAACCTCCTTAAGAACTTCTACTCACCTGTCTTCCCACTTAATAGGGGCACTGTAAAATCAACTGCATGTTCCAACTATTTGCTGACTCTTTCATCTCGGTAGAGAGAACCAGCCAGCCTCTCCTGATGGTACTTGTTTTTTTATGAGCAATCACAAGTTATTGGTGTAACAAGCGGAGTAAACAAGAGCCGGTTGTGCTGAAGTGTTCAAGTGCTCCTTGAAAGTCTCATATTCAGTTTAAAACAAAACAATTAACCCAACTACTTGAACTAGTTCGAGGCTCAACAAGAGCCCAAATGCCTTGCCTGGTTAATTAAATCTAAATGAACTACGGAAGAGGTGAGTGTATAGCACTGGAGTAAAGCTGTTCAATGTTTCGGCACCTGACTGCATACCAGCCATGTATACAAACCAATCAAAAGGCTTTCCATAATGTTCTATTATTCATTATAAACCATACAAAATACCAGAGAAACCTACATGGAAATAATAGTCTCTAGTAATTACAGTAAGGGTTAGCTTGCAGTTTGTTTTGTCACATGGTCTTTTATATTATTCACCATCAGTGAATCTGACACATTGGGAGCAACCCCGGATCTGTTGCCCCTTGACCAAGCACAGAATGTCGGCTGGAGTTAGCTGTTTGGCTTGTCGGCCAAAATATTATTGCTCCAAGCAGGGCAATGAAATCAGCCTCAGAACAAAGCTCTTAACAATCACCACTGAATACCAAAGGAACAGCAGAAAGGGTTGTGCACTTTTCTAGGGTTTTGTGTCACAATTTTAGGATTTGTGGTTAGAAAAAGATAAGAAAAAAGACCTGTTTTTACACGAATAGTGAGCTGAAATACTCACAGTCGAAAATAAGCCATTAGTAGAATTGTGTTTGAAAATGTTTGTATTTTTCTTCCTCAGGCGAAAGTTCTCAGCCTCAACCAACGGTACCTGTGAGGAAGAGTTGGCTGAGAAAGCCGGAGCCTGGGATTTTGTAGAGCATTCACAGAGGTCATACTGCAGCTGTTCCAGGTCAGTCACTTTCCACATGGATATTGTACAGCATGTGCAGGTATTGCTCATATGTGCTCAAAGACATTTTAAAGAGGTTAAACCGAGTCTATGGAGCTTTGAACACCCGCTCAGAGGGCCATAGTCAGCAAAATTTCTGCGAGTTATACCCACGTCTAGACTTTGACAAGCATATTATTCTTCATATTTTTCAATTCATCACTATTTTGTCTAAGTGACAGCCTTGCAGGGGCTGAAACCTCTGCCGGTGCTGCGTGTTTCTGTAAGTCAGACATTTTTATTCCCGCACTGATGGGCATAATTTGAGGGAGAAAGAATAGCTTGACCTCTGATGGAGCACTCAAGAGATGCTGGGTTAGTAAAAAAGGAGCATGTGTGTTGCTTCATGCTCCTAGCGTTGACAAATTAGCTCAAAACATGTTGAATGATGTTTAAATGTCACTGTTGTTTAAATGATGTTTAAATGTCACTAGAGTCTGACACCTTAATGTTAATGATAGTCTTTGTTTGTTGTGCATGCTTATACCTTCACACCAGTATTCAGTATGACTTTTTTTTCAAAATCTAGCTTTTCATTTGCAAAAGCTTGATTTCTGTAATATGTTAGTTTTCTTTATTGTCACATTTTGTTTTAATTGATTTCTTTGAGGCCTCATTCTTTGATGAGGCCTCAAATTCAGCTGTAACCCGCATTCTTCAGTCTTCAGAAGGACGAATACTCTGAGTACTTTGCAGTTAATCTATTAGTCGTTTGGTCTATAAAGGGTGCCTGAACTGTACACAATCCATTAGATTGAAACACAGTTCAGATTTGCGGTTAATGAGCCAGAACTATCTAAACTGATGTTTGCCTGTTAATACATTGCAAGTGTGGGCATTAATCCATTGGGGAATCCTTTGCACTAGGCTTTTTTTCTTCACTGAGGGAGAGGAGAGCCGGCTTGGGCCGCAGACAAGAGCAGAGTGGATTGGGCCAGTCAGCTGGAGCATGCTAATTTGTTGGAAGCCACCCAGCACTTTGGCGACACAGATATGGGAAGCAGTGTGCGTTGCCAGTTTTATTGGCCATTAGCTTTGTTGTGTAGATGGAAGCCTTCCATATGTCTGCTTATCTCGACATCTAATTGTCAGCACACGCTAGTGCCCTGGCCATCAAAGAGACAAAGCTTCCTCATCAACACCCCTAATGTACAACCGCAGAAGAAGGCTGAGCGGTGACCCAGCGACAGAGAGGCTAAAGAAACACTGATGTTGACCCAAGAGATAGACAGTGGTAATGTAGGAGAAGGTGAGCAAAATGGCTTGGTATGCCGGGTGGTCTCAGGTCAGGTAGTCCACAGGACAACCAACAGAGCCTGAAGACCACGGCGAAGCCTTTGTATAGTGTCTTTCACTGTCATGTATCATCATATCAGCTTCATTCTAACTATCAGAATAGGCAATCAAACTAATAATAAGGTATTTCTTTTTCTTCTGTCAGCACTTTTTCGATGTTTTGTAAAAAGGTAATGGATAGGCTTTAAGGAAATGCTTTTTGTTCATGTTATGAGTTTGAGAGTGAATAATAAAGAAACTACGGGTTTACAATGACATAGTGAATTAGATGTTGCAGACAGTCTCACACTCACACAACTTAATTGTTGTAGGTGTTGTTTACTAATTGATTTGAAATGAACAAGTGGGGCTGGAATGTTGCAGGTGAGAGGAATTAAGTTGTTGTTTTATAGACGAAACAGATGTGAGGGTTTAGAGGGAGATTTTACTCAAGCTGCACGAGATCTCTGTGCAACACGACAATGAAACATTCTCATGAGGCATCTTCATGGTTTGATATATTATCCCTGTCTCTGTTGCCGTTTTGCTTGGTGTCACAGGGGCCTCATAGTCTCAAATTTTTTCCCGTTTGTCTTCTACCCTGCAGATACAAATCAGTGAAGCAGCGATCAGGCAGCACCCCAGGCCAGACTCCGTCAGCGGGCCAGCCCCCCCAGACTCCTACCAAGCACAAAGCTGGGGGAGAGAAGCCAGAGAAAGGTGACAAGCTGCAGAAAAGACCCCAGACACCCTTCCATCATCGCAGCCTGACCAGCGACGACGCTTCAATGGAGGCCGAGGCGACAGCTGGCCAAAGGTTAGCCATGAGGGGCCAGGACGGAGGAAGATTCTCTAGTATACGATCCACGGATGTGTCCGGCATCCAAAAAGCCCCCCAGCTCCATGGTGGGGGGGTCAGCGCTGGACAATCAGAACAGGCCAACTCCCCCCAACCCCCACCACTTAGCCCCCACCCCTGCGAGCGCAGTGAGGAGTCAGGGGAGGGCATGAAGAACCCTTCAACCCCGAACAGCCAACACTTTTACCAGCCGCCCCCGGAGCCCTGCCTGGTCGGGGGAAGGGGGCGGCGAGGAACCCGGAGGGCCAGAGGGTCTAAATCAGCACTTCCACTCCCATCACCCCCACTCCCACCCCGGAGCGTCGACTTACTCCGAGCCCCCGAGCCCACCGTGTATGTGGGCGCGGCGGTTAACTTGGAGGAGGACGGCTCCCACGCACCATGGCGGCTATTCAATTTACCCCGCAGGAAAGAAGCCGAGCTGCCCACGCTACTGCTGCCAGGGGACAAGCTGAGGGACGAGCCCTCAGCATCACAGGACAACCTGGTGTCGATCACAGAGTGAGTGACACCTGGCAATTCTTTTTGATCACTATTTGATGCCCTCTATCACACACACACACAACACACATACACACACACACACACACACACACACACACACACACACACACACACACACACACACACACACACACACACACACACAGGGCGATAAGGCTTTAACCCTTTTCAGTTAGGCTTCCAAACCCGTCATTTCCCACCTTTACCCCTGTTAAGAAAGAGGCCCCCTTACTGCTTTCAAGCACTTTAAATAGTCCAAAAAGACTAATGATTCAAAACTCACCTTCCCCCTCTTTCTCATTCTCTCACTTTCTGATTCCCCCACCTCACTCCTCCTCCCTTGTCCCTCAGCTTCAGAATGTTCGGTATAGCGCTTAGCTGCATACAGCATGTTAATCTCTTGCTATGTGCCCTTTTGACATCATACATCACGAATATGCAGGGCCAGCACTACTCATCGATTCCTACACACACACACACACACACACACACACACACACACACACACACACACACACACACACACACACACACACACACACACACACACACACACATTACATTACATTACATTACAGTCATTTAGCAGACGCTTTTATCCAAAGCGACTTACAATCAGTAGTATATTACATATCATTCACCCATTCACACACTGATGACAGGCTACCATCAAGGTGCCACCATCAGACTCTAACTAACATTCATGCAACATCCAGTCCACACCGATGGCAAGCCTTCAGGAGCAACTTGGGGTTAAGTGAGCTCGGAGAGATGAAGGGTAATGTTAGGGTTAGTTGAAGATATACCCTCTTATTGTAATACAGCTGAAGATGAAATAAATGCTTTCAGCTGGCCATCAGTTCGGCAGACACTGGAGAGAGACTTGCACCAAGAAGGAGCTGCTAGAAAGGGAGAGGATCACAGATGGACAGAGCGAGGGGGCTTGTCCAGTGTGAAGGCAGGCAGAGTGACCAGCAGGCCGTGGGGTGGCCAGAGTGGGAATTATCGGCGGGGTTATGCAATCCCAAGGGGCCAGTCGCTTGGAATGGCTATTCTAGTGAGCTGTAATCCCCCAGCCACAGCTCTGAATGGCGGCTAATCTCTGGCCCAGGCCACTGCGCTCCATCACCTCACATGAGAGCTGGACAGGCATGACGAGAGGACAGAGGTCCAGGGAAATGGAGGAGGCAATGAAGGGGAGGGGCACACATAGGTTGGGCCAGAGCAGCCAGTAGTTTTCTTCATTTTCCCTTCCCTCCCTGTCCTGTTGCATATAAGGAACAAGTAGGGCACAGTCATAGCCACATAAGAGATTTCGATGAGCCAAGTCAGAGTAACAAGTGAGAAATGTGTCAGTCTGTAAGCGATGAGCACTCAGTGCTCCAGTCACCACGTCTCCATAAATCTGCTAGGAAATGTAATTGTCTGACAACAAACATGATGCATCCGGTTCCACTGCCTGACAGCTGTCAGAGTTGTTTGCAACCGCTGCCATTTCTGTTCCTGCAGATAAACATGGTAGCAGCTACGACACATGATAGCCAGCAACATGGGGCAGGAAATGTTCCTGTTGGCGAATTTAAAACCAAGAATCATTTTGAAGTAGTTGTTTTCTACTTCTATACACGATTACAACTCTTCCTTGTATTATTTGGTACCTGATTGCGATTATCTTTTCGTGTGTGTGTGTGTGTGTGTGTGTGTGTGTGTGTGTGTGTGTGTGTGTGTGTGTGTGTGTGTGTGTGTGTGTGTGTGTGTGTGTGTGTGTGTGTGTGTGTGTGTGTCAATAGTTGGGTAATGTCTGTGCCCCTGTGTGTGCGACTTTAATCCACCATGCAAGTGTGAATTTGTCCAGAGTAAAAAAAAAAAAAAAAGAAGAAAAAACAGATTCGGTTTGGACCAGTGCATATCTATTTCAAATGGTCTGTAATTGAAATATAGGTCCTTGAGTGTACATTTGGAACGACTAGGTGGTGTCTGTTGCCTGTGCATTGTAAATCTCTGATGGTCGTCCAACACTACTGCAGAGTCTTCACACCTCAGTGTTTCCTTCTTCCCAGGGTGATGTCCTCATCTAAATGGCCACTTAAGGTGTCTGAAGAACGTCTTCAGATGTATCGAGCCAGGAGGAACCAGTACCTATCGGCTGCCATAACGGACGGAGATCACGAGCCGGAGGTGGACCCCTACGCCTTCGAGGAAGGAGATGTCAAGTTCACATTCTCCAACAAGAAGGATAAGGCAGGCGGGGAGCGGGAGCCTGGCAAGAAACATAAGGTAAGCCAAGGGGAGGGGTGAAGAATGTTTCTGACCTGGAGTGTTACTTGTCAAAGCCTTGCAGTATTTAATGGATGTTTTGTACCTCCTTGTTGAAATGGTCCCTCATGCTTATTGTTGCTCTGAACAAGAGTTATTATACCTTCTCCTACATGTGTTTTATCAACTAAATGAAAACAACTTTTGCCATTTTCTTTCTTTAAAAACAAACTGCAGTACAGTACCTTTCTGTATTGGCAAACATTACCGTATTACAATTCTCATTTAACAGCATCTCTTACAACACACGCAGCTCATTTGAACATACTCATCTTTTATTGCACTCCGGTTTGATGCACCCACATATTTTAAATGCTTTTTTTTTTGTCGTGCTGTTTTAAATGTAATTTTTTGCAGTTTAAATGATGACGAAACTAACATTTGAACCTTGATCGTGGGGACCAAATTGCCACATGGTACACAGGCTCTGCCACTCAAGAACAATTAATGCTAAAATCTTCATACTTAACACCACAAATACATGGATCAAGGGTGGATGATATCAAAGATATGCAATCTTAAATTCATCTGAGATGAATCAACTAATGTTGTAGCTATAATTATGGTGTGATTAATACAGCTCTGCTTAATATCTTTGAACTGGTGTGTCCTGTCATAAACTTCAACTTTTCTGCCTTTGTTATGTCTAGATTACCTGAAAACCAGTTCACGTTGAATTCAGCTATGTCAACAGATGAGCCACCGACAGTGCCTGTTCCAAGTTGGTTGATATCAATCCAGTTTGCAGCCACACCCCGTTGGATTTAATAAACAAAAAGGCAGTGGCATCTAAGCGGTGTAAAACCTTGCTAAAAGGCAGCATGGAGAGTAACCACTTCATTTACACCTTCCTCACTAGTTGGGGCACAAGAGGGCTGATTTAAAGATCAGTGAGCAGAAATCTGCCATCATCGTCCTGATCCATGCGATAGTGCACAAAACATAACAGTACGGTTGCCTTCTGCATGCATCCGCTTTCACCGCCTAAATCTTACTGTACAGTACAGGAAGCTATCCCTGGATCTCTATTGTTAGTTGAGCCCAAAGGAACACCAAATAGATTGCTTGTCCAATTTCCTTTAAGTTATGTTTTTCCTATTTGATCCGCCTTCTACCTCCTTCCACTTCCCACCGTATTCCTCTGCCTCTGTCCCTGGGGCCGTTGGCTCCGGCTCCAGACAAAGACCACCTGTTAGCCGCGTAACGCCCGCAGCGCTGAAAGGGAGAACCAATGAATGTGTGTTCCTTCCCCGTCTGCATGTCTGCAGCAAGCTTCACAGAGCCTGGAGTCTAACCACGGCAACAAAACCTGGCTCGCTGAACCATTAGGCTTAGAAAGCACACTCAAATATTTCCCTTCTCCTCTGTCCCCCCGGTCTGTGCTGGAATGTAAGGGTGAAGGCAGCTCTCAGTGGAGGGGGGAGTCCCCAAAGAGCAGACTGTGCAGCGGAGCTGTTCCACAGTCGTGTGTGTGTGTCCCCGTGTGTGTCCCTGTGTGTGTCCGTGTCCATGTGTGTGTGTCCACCACGTGTGTGGGATTTTAACTGAAGATAATACTGCAAGGTACTTCACCTCCTGCCTGGCTGATGTAGAATATAAACCTGGAGCACCAAGAGTGATGAATTTAGTATATCAAGGTAAAAGTTTGAGATTCCAGGAATTATTCTATACAACTTTGCCCAAGTATGTTAGGAGCTTGACAAGCTGTTGTTCAGCAAACTATTAAACCACTTACTGTATCTCACTGTAGAGTACGGAGACCTAGTGTGAACGGTACATGAGCATCTCCAGCGATCAGATTATAAAATCCTCAGACTGGAGAGTTATTGACTCTGCTGCTGTAGGCCATGTGACACATGTGCTGGATGATCATCATATGTCACTGCACAGAAGTGGTACACCTATGTCAGAGCCTGCTGAATTATGAAGTGTAAGAAAAGGAAACCTCGGATAAATGAGGGAAGTAAGTGAGATGGAGGAAATGGGTGATGGGATGCCTTCATCCAGGCAGCCTTGGAGTCGAACAAGCTTTTGCAATATGTGAAGGCTCCACACATGCACACTTTCCCACCCAAGGCCAGGTTATTGATAAGGGGTTAAGGCATCATTACCACCTATAGATTGTGGCCTTGGTGCAAATGTTGTGCGCTGCAGTGGATTGGTCCTGTAAGGGAGACAGATCAAAGCCTGCCTTACTCAGAGAAAAGCCCTGGAGCGTAATGAAATCAATGGCGGGGACATAACATTCCTGTTCCCTGGCCAGAACCGCGCAGCGCAAAGGGTTCACACTACCCGTCATAGGAACACACACACACACACACACACACACACACACACACACACACACACACACACACACACACACACACACACACACACACACACACACACACACACACATACACATACACATACAGAAGGCCAGCCCTCCCAGATATTGATGTCTGCGTGGGGGCCTAAGAGGCCATTCCTTGGATCATGATTTCACTCTAGTCTCACGCTGTCCCTTATTTCTGTTCTTCTGTTTCTGTCCAATTTTCTCCTTTTAATATGGCTATTATCTATTTTATTTTATTAGTATGTTCGCCTTGATTGCAGAAAGGAACCCCCTTTTATAAGTTGGCTGCTTGATGTTTTTGTGTATTTCTGTTTTGTGATTAGTCCCAGCTCTGGTCCAGTCAAATGTATTTGTCTGGTTCTTAATCACAGTTATGGGCTCAAAGGATTTCACACACCCACAATTTAACACCATAATGGAGCAGACTTTGCTCAGCAACCGGTCCTCATTAAGCAAAAGAAAAAGCTTCATCGACATGGGACTGGTGTCATATTATTATAAACAATGTGTCTGTCTAGGCTGTACATTCTGAACATTGTTGAAACAAATATTCACTGTGTGATGGATCCGTCTGGTTGCATGGGTACGTGTGTTTTTTTTCTCGTCCCTCCTAACCCTCCCATCTTTCTTTCTCCACGCAGGGTGAAGATGGAGGAGCTGGACCGTCAGATGGTGAGGAACCTGTGATATTAATACTAAGATAAAAAATTGTAACATTCAGACACCAAATTTATCATTTACATTTGAAATACTTTGCCCCCAAAATAATTATTTATTTATAAACTTACATTTAGTCAGTTTCTCCACATCATAACATGCCAGGGGAGAATACTGTTTGAGCCATTTTCCCCCAAATACCCTTTAAATTTGAATTTTTTTTCCAGTCCAAAAAGAGTACAAATCACACTTGATCATTATTGTAACACAGGAAGCTGTTCCTACTTAAATTCTGCACACACGCTAAGCTTTCAGATTATTTTACCAATTACTGATGATTTCTTCTATCCATATTCAACTGTTATAATATAGTCATACTGCCACCCTCAGAGCACACAGACTGCATGGCCATCGGGTGCTAGTTGCATCTCGGACTTGGCATCCTGAATGAAATTTGGTTACACTTTCAATTCACTCATTTAATATGTCAATCGAAACCGGATTCATTCACTAAATGATGAGCATTAATTCTTATTTATTTTTATTTTCATTCTTTCAGTTTAATTTAACAGATATGTCATGCCTCAAGTATTTCAATAATTAAATGGATATTAAACTACTACTTTCTGAATTTGTTGAATAGAGAGTAAATTGAGCCAACCCAGGTAGTAAGTTAGCATAAACAATCATAGCTCAAAGCCACCTTTTCATTGAGTTCTCAAGCCCCTAATATCTACTTGTGGACATTAATATTTAGGTGTTAACAGTCAGTTTGTTTATGCAGATGCTCAGCGGGCGGCCGCTCACAACCGCATGGCTTCCACCAGCCTGATCCACGAGACAGACCTGGTGGTGTCCATCAACGACCTGGACAACCTCTTCAATTCGGACGAGGATGATCTGGCGGTTAGTAAAGACCTTTGCATACAGTGCAATGAATATGTCACTACACAGAGCGTGTTCTAGCACAGTGTTGTGTGTGCGAGTTGTGTCCTCTGGCCTGCATGTGCCAGAGCAGTGTCTTCACTCTGCCCATCATCAGCGGACAATTCTCACTACCCACTTACCAGTTGCTCCAAGAAGTTGTCATGTGTGATACTGACTTGGAGGCCCCACAGGTGTTAGAAACATAACAGGGATACATTTAGAGCAGTGTTAATAACTGACACTTTCAGTTACCAAAATGGTACAGTGCTAAAATGCTTCTTCTTTTTTTTTTTGTCCACAGCCCGGTCACAGGCGACCAGTGAATGGAACGGATGAGAAATTTGGCAGCAAGGAACCGAAGCCATCCACTTTGGACCCTGTATCCTGCATTAGTATGTATCTCTACATCTGTGTCTACTGATGTCTCTCTCTCTTTTTCCTGAACACTGATGTGCCGTGTCTCTTCAAAGTACAAGGATGGATTTAGCTCAAATGTTAATCTAGAATCAGATTTGTCATACCCATGAGCCCCTTGAAAATTAAGAATGCTACACTGGGATTTTGAGAGAAGCCACTTAAGTTTGAAGCGTAGTATTCCCACCGCTCACAATTACAGCTAAGTGAAACTGCATCATATCCTTTAATCCACTAAATAAAATTAGGGCTTTTACTACTCAAGCATCATTGATGCTCTCTCTTGGTTTTGCCACCTAGTGGTTGAAAATATTTTTGTAATTACCTTAACAGTGCATCAGTGTTTAGCTGAGAGTCTCCCCTTTACCTGCTGTCTTGTCGCCTGCTTTGTTACTGTGTTGTGAGGTTTCTATGCTAACACCAGAGTCTCAGTATTCAACCCTATTTGTTTACTTGAACACAACTGAACCAGACATTATTCTCTGTGTTTATTTATTCAGTTAGTTAGTTATTCGTAGTATTGAGCTTAGGGACACAAATGTCGAGCTAAAGAGAATTTAAGGACAACCTGTATTTTACTGTGAAGCAAATTGGTCTCAGATCAACCATTTTGCTTTAGTTTAATGATCAGATGCTGTACAGTGCTGGACTCTGCCCATTTACCATGAATTGTGTTTGTTAGCCCCCTGGAAGCACCCGCAATTATAAAAGCGGTTTGCAAGTTTGAGGCCTTAGATATTCTACAAAAAGTCTTTGCCCATCTTCACATAGAGATGAACATATCTTTACCAGTAAACATGTCCCTCTAGTGTAGAGTAGAATTATCTTGTGGGAATGAAAGCAATATAAAAAGAAGCCCCTCCTGCTTCTACACACCTTTCAACTTTGCATAAACAGCTCTGCTGGGTCCTGTAAATATTTGCTCTAATATATAAAGAAAAAAAATGCGAAGGAACATGCCAAGGTAACTGTGACAAACTATGTAAACATGTCATCAGTCGTGGGCGAGGTGCCTGTCAGACTTAAAATTTGTCTAATAATTCATCTGTTTAGACTTAACATGTTAGCTGCCTATAAAAAATATCTGCTTGTCAGAAAACATACATCAGCCAAAGAAACAAACCGTTTGAGATTACACGTTTTACATGAAGTCATCCACATGGTTAAATTTAAGAATGAGTTTGTGTCACAAAGTGCTGTTTGCAGAGCAATTAATATATTGGAAACAGAAGTATATCTCTGATATATCTTCTGGACTCTTGAAATGTTTTATAATCCATTTCATGTTTTGATGGGCCCATGTTCTTTTCTCCTACCAGGCTCGGCAGACCTGCACCAAATGTTTCCCACTCCTCCCTCCCTAGAGCAGCACATCATGGGCTACTCGCCCATGAACATGTGCAGCAAGGAGTACGGCAGCATGGAGCATAACACGGGCATGACCATGCTGGACGGCACCTCATCTCTGGGAGGCCACTTCAAGATTGAGGTGGAGGAGAGCTTCTGCAGTCCAAAGCCATCTGAGATCAAGGTTGGTCTAGGCTCTGTAAATCTGTCAGGTCTTATTGAAGTGTCAAATTAAACCTGACTCAACCAATAGGTGTAATTTACTGGTGAAACCAATAGATGTCAAAAGTCAAATTGAATGAGTTATTGATGGATAGGTTTTCTTCACCGTGCTCATTTTGAAGCAGCTAGGTGGCCACATGGTCAGAGGCCGCTCTTCAAATTAGGAATACAGGGTTCAATCCCCCTGTCAACAAGCATCTGCCTAGCTGAAGCTCCCATGAGCAACACGCTAAACCCCTCCCAGCTCCGTGGTTACTGAGAAGAAGCTGCCACAGATGTGTTTATGGGAATGTAAGGTAGCAAAGTCTCAGCCAGGGATGCCATGATGCTGTTCTGCATATTTCCCTGTTTACCTTTATACAGGACAGGAAACAAAAACAGAAAAGACCTAATCCTTTCTCTGCCTTGCTAAATCTTATTTTCTTTCCATCTTGTAGGACTACTCATTTGTGTACAAGCCAGAGCTGTGTCAGCCGTTTGTAGGCTGCTCCATGTTTGCCCCTCTGAAGGCATTACCCAGCCAGTGTCTCCCGCCGGTCAAAATACCAGAGGAATGCATCTACCGCCCAAGCTGGACCATGGGCAGGGAGATGCTCAACCCCGTGCCTGTCATGACCTTCCTCAACAAGGATAGGTAAGCTGCCGTAGTGCTTTTCAATGAGGTTTGTAGTGAGTGGCTGTTTGTCAGCTTCAGATAAGTCCTCAGGTGATGCTGTTATCATGGCTGGCTCAAGATGAGGAAGAGGTGGTACCATCTTGATCATGTGCACGCATGTGCACATGTACCGTCCTGGACCGTGTATGTGCGAGATGGTAGCCCAACTGTTATAGTCAGTGGTAGTGTCCAAAATGTGAACGTGAAATGGTCATCTGAAATTTTCTGTAGAGGTCCCAGTAATATTTGTTCCTAAAGTGTACTGAAGTAGCACATCACATGACATGGTTAAGCTATGTTTGAGAGAGAAAGACCACAAATACTGATAAACATATCTCGTAAAACAATTTGATTGGGCTGGCAAATTATTATTTACTCAACGGTACTGATCTCCACATATTTTTGGAAAACCTTTCAGAGTTTTGTTGAGAGCTGGAGGCGGGAGGACGGCAGCCCATTTATCCTCTCTGAGTATAAGAGAGAGAGTACCAACACAACTGTGAAGGCAGTACCGTGCAACAAGTGAAATTATCCACTTAAATCGTAGCTTAACAGAAGCACATCAAGTGACTCCAGTGATATCAGTGCTGACACCCGTTTACATGCCTTGTTTCTGTGTAATTCCTATCGGGCTCCTTTCAAAGATTCCTTATCATTTTATCATGATGATCTGGTTACTGAGGCATTCTAATTTAGACTTGCAGAAGAAATGCCAGGGCTGTGCTGGCTGGTTTGGGTTTTGTGTGCACAGAAGCATATACTCCTGCTCTGCTCCCTCACTGTCCACACACCCTCTGGTCTCTCCCTGGACACCCCCTCAGCTGGCTGCTCAATTTGCCATGCATGGCTGCCTCAGGCGGAGCAGGGAAATAAGTGTATAATGCCGTCTTGGTGGAAGATGAGGTTTTATCACTGGAGTGGTGAGATGGGCCCCCACAGCGGCTCCATGCCACACCTCACTGTTCATGGCAGCTTGGAGTCTCCATTATATCTGTCACTGTTCCTCTTAACTACACAGCTGCACCTCTGCTACTTTCCACGCACATGGGAATTTCTTATCAGCATGTTTATCATGTTCTATTGATTTTGTGCTTTTCTGTAATCAGGGCAGTAAAATTGACTCTTATTACATTTATATTCAAGGATTATTTATCATCGTTATGCAACACATTGTTTCACAAAAAAATGCAGTTGAAGCCCATTTTCTACTCGAGACAAACGGGACAAACAAAAAACAGCAGGGAATTCCTGCGTTGTTGTTTTTTTAAATTTGCATCAGTAGGATTGCAAACATCAGCAACAAGACAATTATATGGGCATATACTATGACCAACAACTTAACATATACAATTTGAAATCAAAACACATTGTCCATTTACTTTGAATATGATTGAGCACCATTGATAGGAAACAGAGTCTGCCTCCTCTCTGTCCTGATGTCTGCTCGTCAAGTACAGCTTGATCCGGAAAACCATGATGTAAAGTCACTGTAAAGACATGTGCTGACCTTTGCAAAATTCCATTTTCAACGAACAACACAAGCCCTGTCAAGTAATTACTCATTTCTTCAGCTGTGGTAGTGATTGGAAAATGTTTTGACTCATGAGAAAGGCCAGACAGCATTGCTTATGCAGGTTGGGAGAGGTTACTGCACTCTACTAAGCTTGGCAAATGTCCAGACAGCTGTTTGTAAAGATCTTATGATGTTGTGCTGGTGCTGCCTTCATGTCTGCATCCCATGTTGAACGTGCCCTGGCTGCATGAGAGAGAGAGAGAGTTGTGCTGGGACTTCCTTCTAATGGGTTTGTGCCAGGAGTTGTTCCCCACATACAGCTAGGGACATGATGTGCTCACCCTCCCTCCTCACTCTCCTCTCTCTCCCTGCTTCCTCACTGTTGCTTGCCAGCCCAAAAATAACCCTTACCTCAAAGGGACACTCGTTGAAATGTTTGCTGAATGTCTTTCCCTCTGCTGCTTTTTCTCATTCTTGTTCTCTCATGTGTTAACATGTGTGCAGTCTAAGCCCACTCTGCATTGCTTTTGTAGTGAACATGTCGTGCCCGACTGCCTTATTACTCAAACTATCCTCGCAAATGCTGTGAGACAGTTGGATAACTGTATTTTGTTGTTTGAAGTAATGTACTGAACATTGCTGTCCTGGTTTTAAAAAAGACCTGGGAAAACAAGTATGTTCTGTGTACTAGTGCTTCCATTTTCATGCCACGATTAGATGTTCTGGTACATCTAATTGTGGCATGATTTTTATGAGATTTTCCTTTTGCCCTTTTTTTTAATTTTTACTGTGATTGGAAATGAATTGTGTTGACATTTGAAGCTGTGATTAGAGTCACAAGAGTTATTCTTATTCATTGTCTAATAGGGATCATTTCTAATTCTCCAAAAGGATTCGTTGGGTATCACTGGAAGGGATTCTCAAACACTAAAATGTGCAACTGTCAAACATACTGTAGTGCCTTTCATTTAGTTCTTTCTAATTCATGTCCCTCTGTCTGTCTGCCCTCAGTAACATCCCCAGTGTGGGCAGCACCATGGACCAGGAGTACAGCCAGAGCTACACCCCACAGACCCACACACCTTTCATGTCCAACAGTGCTCCCCCAAGTAACAGTGGCGCTGGCATACTGCCTTCACCTGCTACCCCACGTTTCTCTGCCCCCACCCCACGAACGCCACGCACCCCACGCACGCCTCGGGGCCCCTCCAGCGTCCAGGGCTCGCTCAAATACGAGAACTCGGATCTGTACTCGCCGGCGTCCACCCCCTCCACCTGCCGACCGCTGAACTCCGTAGAGCCGGCCACCGTACCCTCCATCCCCGAGGCCCACAGCCTCTACGTCACCCTCATTCTCTCCGAGTCGGTCATGAACCTCTTCAAGGACTGCAACTTCGACAGCTGCTGCATCTGCGTCTGTAACATGAACATAAAAGGAGCTGACGTGGGCGTGTACCTGAGCGACCCCGTCGGCGAGGCTCAGGAACCCTGCAGCTGCGGCTTCAGCGCCGTGGTCAATCGGCGTTACGGCAACGGCTCGGGCCTCTTCCTGGAGGACGAGCTGGATATCATCGGCCGTGGCTCGGATGTCAGCAGAGAGGCAGAGAAGCGCTTTGAGGCACTGCGGCTCTCCTCGCTGGAAAGAACTGGAGTTGGGAGGGGGGACCGTGTCCCAGACGAGCTTATTCTCCTCCTACAGGACCAGTGTACCAACCCCTTTTCACCCATTTCAATCCTAGAGCATGACATAGTGACACGGGGGCCAAGTGGGGCCCCTGTGCCGCCATGTGTGAGGGTGGAGGAGAGGGACTACCACAGCGACTGTTACATGGCACTGGAGCACGGCAGGCAGTTCATGGACAACATGTCAGGCGGCAAGGTGGACGAGGCGCTGGTCAAGAGCACCTGCCTGCACCACTGGGCCAAACAAAACGGTGAGAGATGTGGCAGTCTAGATTTTCATGCATGCCAAAAATGTCTCAGTTGGACACCAAATTATGTTTTCTCAGGCTGTTATTGTTTAACCATAAAAAAGTTAAAAGAAGCTCTGTGCAAGTAAGCATTAATCTAAATAATTCATTCAACAACTGAAAATATTCTTCAAACTAATGAAACAGCATTTCTTAATCAGAAATCTCACTAAATTCATATCTGTAATCTAACATAATTTAACTAATTGGTTCATGTTTATATGCTGTGATTTTTATTTTGTAATGCATGTAAACATTGATATATAGTAGTTTAGTATTTTCAATTATGATCAATTGAGAAACATAAATGCTTATTATTCATGTAAGTCAAACTGGTGTATGATGTTGAGTTTCTCATGTTGTGATTAATCTTAAACTTCTCCTTCACTCGTCTGTTCTCCAGCGGTGGATGTGAGTGCGCTGTGCTCTCAGGATGTGCTGCGGGTGCTGATGTCCCTCCAGCCCGTACTCCAGGACGCAATCCAGAAGAAGAGGACAGTAAGGTCGTGGGGCGTTCAGGGTCCCCTCACCTGGCAGCAGTTCCACAAGATGGCTGGACGGGGCTCTTACGGTAAAACTGGGGACAAACTGGGGATTATAATCCATTGATGCACAGCTCTTTGCTAGCATCCAGTTTATATGGATTAAAGTCAGTGAATCAGGGTTTTCCACCACATATGCAATGGGGGTTTCAAACTACTCTGCCAAGAATAAGATTCTTAGAGAAACTATGAGGGTGATAACAGTAGTTGGTGTTCTTGTGTGTGTGACTTTTGGAAGGTGTGTGTCTTGGGGTAGAAAAACTCAGATCTTGTCAGGTCAATAAGCAGTGTGGTCACTCTGCTGTGGTCCAGATGTCAGCTCTGTTGGGAGGAGCTGTCAGATGGTTCGGCGACATCACATTCTGATGCACAGTGGAGAAAGGAAAGAGGAGGGAGGGTGGCTGACACCTCACCTGTAAACAGCACTCGCTCACTGTTCTTTCTTTCTTTTTGTTTCTTTCTACATCCTTCCACACTTTTGCTTTTTCCCCTCTCTGGCCTCCTCCTTCCATCTCACCCCCACAGGCACAGACGAGTCCCCAGAGCCCCTGCCCATTCCCACCTTCCTGGTGGGTTATGAGTATGACTTTGTGGTGCTGTCTCCGTTTGGTCTCCCCTACTGGGAAAAACTGTTGCTGGATCCCTTCGGCTCCCAGCGGGACATTGGGTACCTGGTGGTTTGTCCTGACAACGAGGCATTGCTCAGCGGCGCCAAGAGCTTCTTCCGAGACCTCACTGCTGTCTACGAGGTAGGGACTCTGGAGAGGGGTGCAAATACGTCATTGTAAACGCTATCCAAATGTTACAGTGCTCTACATCTCTCCACTGCAGGTTTTGCAGTTAATTAGTAATTATCCAGATCACATGTAAAACAACCTAATCAATTTGAACAAGCAGTGCAAATAGTGCAGCTACACTCAAGTTGTAACTTACTATTGTTTAATTTAGATTAGATTCATGTACCAATTCACACACTCATGTTCTTTTCCACTTTTTTCTACAGTCATGTCGACTGGGCCAGCACCGACCCATTTCCAAAGGCTACCCCGATGGCATTGTCCTGGTCGGCGGCAATGGGGCCAAGAACCTGGTGGATCAGCCAGTCAGCGACTGGTTCCTCAAGGCTGCCAGCAGCAACAGCGACGCCTTCACTAAGCTCAAACTCTATGCACAAGTGTGCCGCCACAACCTTGGTATGTTTCATTTACAGCCTGCAGGGTTATGACTGCGTTTTTGATTCTTCACGGTCGCTCAGGCAGCTCTTTGTTGCTGGAGTTCCACCTTCGACCCCACTTGATTATTCAAAAAAGGCTAGCAGGATTGCCTCGACTGTTTGAAAGAGAGCTTGAATTCAGTAAATGTAGTATGTTTTCATTTTCTCAAATGGTGATTGATGTTATTAATGGAAGTCCAATGCTGTGCTTTTTCTCCCTTTAGCTCCATACCTCGCATCACAGCCATTGGACAGCTCCCTCCTCACACAGCCCAGTCTCCCTCCCTCGTCCAGCCAGTCAGCATCCACACAACTGTCCAGCTCCACTTCCAGCTCAGTCAGCCAGCAGGGCTCAGTGAACGCTGCGGGCTCCTCCGTTCCCAACAACAACATCAACAACAGCAGCAGCAACAGTGGGTCGGGAAATGGCTCCGCGTCGTGCAACAGTCTGGTGACCACCTCGGGCCAGCCCGGCAGCGGGATACCGTCTGCCAAACCCAGCTCTTTTCCCCCCTTCGGGAGCATGGGCACCCAGGGGCAGGGAGGTGGCCCCCAGAGTGGACAGCTGGGGCAGCAGGCTGGTACCCAGAATACTGGCACCTCAGGGGACAACTCCAGCAGCCAGACCCAGGGAACCACAGAGCCTCCAGAAAGGTACTGCAGTACACACTAGACTGCACACCATCAACTCGAAAAAAGCAGAATCTGTTTGATCAGTTTTGTACCTGAGTGATTTTTTTATTGCTTTCCTCAGCACTTTGGAACGAGAGAAGATAGGCGTGCCCACAGACGGGGAGTCCCACGCCATCACGTATCCACCCGCCATAGTTGTTTACATTGTGGACCCCTTCAGCTACGAGGAGGCCGACGGTGGTCCGGGGCCAGTGCCGGCCCACTCCAGTGTGTGGACGCTTGGTTTGCTACGCTGCTACCTTGAGATGCTGCAGTTCCTGCCCCCACACATCCGCAACTCTATTTCTGTACAGGTAAGTTCCCAGGAGAGCCACATTTTTATTGCTGACCATATTGTATTTCATTATCATGAAGGCATAAATGAAAATGCATTAATTGTCAATTCAATGTCAGCGTGTCAACGACTGCTTAATGTTTAACAGATTATGCTCAAGTGCATCATTGCTGTCATATCCGTCATCATCAGAAGCAGTAAATTGTTCAGCAAATCACTCAGGGCAGAAGGAAACGGCTTAACAATGTAATATAATGTAAATCAATGCAATACGATAGCTATAGATACTACCAAACTTAAAAGGCTCAACATGTTTGTATATAGAGTTTCGTGGTTCGATTTAAAGGCTAAGCTCCATGGTTGTATTTTGGGAAGTGTTGTGTTTGACTGCATTATATTCAAAGTTGTTTCTCATATTTTGTCTACCTTTTATGGGTATGTTCAATACCATCAAATACAGACTCTGCTCTTGCCATTGCCACATTTAAATGTATCTTCAGATGACTTCTTCCAACTACAAAAGCAATGTACTAGCCAAATGTTTACCCCTATATTCATTCTGCGGCGGTGCACAGCTATTTAATATCTTCTGTTTCACAAAGTGGGGGCTAAACCTCTCAACACACAGAGTGGAGCAGAGGAGAGACAAGTGAAGTGAAGATAACGTTGTCGGTAGCCGTTACAAACAGGCTCGGTAGTAAACGACACGCTAACGTGCTGACGGATTTAGCGTCTCTGTGGTTTTAGCTCAGCTGGACCACATTTGGTTAAATCAGACCGCTGATGCTGTTTTGCCCTAATTGTTCTCTGTGAGGTTTGCTGAAAGTGATATAATGTAGCCCCGGTGTGTTTTATGTGGAGTGAACGCTGCGCCGGACTGTTTAGAAAAAATATAAAAAATTAAGCTTTACAATGCTATACTGCTTGTTAGCAACCGGCCACATGGAAACTTAGGAGCCAATATGGCCATGTGTGCTCCTAATATTTTTACATGCAGTAACACACCAGTTATTTTGTTTTCATAAAAACTCAACTACTGGCTTTTGCTCCTGATGTTTTTCACCACTGTTTTGGAAGCAGTAAATAAAGTGTGTGAGAGGCGAACCAGCTTTTAAAGTGATATATTTAAGTGCTGTGTGGTGAATGTAATGTATGCTGATGTCACTAGTGGTTCATGTGGATTACAAAAAGTAACTGTAACACTCGAAAGTTTCTCTAAATACTTACTCACGTTAAAGAAAACTTTCAAGTGTTAAACAGGCCACTGATTTGTTGGTATTTGGCTAAAAGTGTCATATGTCCCTCCAGCAAGAGTCTTTGTAAGAAAGGGACTTATTTCCCATTAATTCACTATATTTCACCATACCTTCACTATATAAGTATTTAGCTCAGCAAGAGTTGTCTAAGGAGGCTTATTGCATTACCACACTCTTTAAGCACCTTGTCATGTGCCTTTGGTTCCTCCTTTTACTTATCAATAGATACTTAATTTTTTACTTTTTATAAATACTCAGTATTATTATAATATTTCTACACCAATACACCTTACCTTTTTATTATGAGAAATATATTATTTGCTGCCTCCCCTCAGAACTGCCCCACCACACTTAACCCCTCATGTTTAAGACTCATGATTTGATGCCTACGCTCATCATCAGTCATGAGAAAAGAACACACAAAACAGAAAGTAGTCACACTGCTCTGCGTCACTGCCTCCGTTTCCATCACTCCTCTCTGTTAACGTCACAGTTAGTTTTGTAGTTAGGTCACTTTGAGACATGCCTGTTTGTAAAAGGTCACAGCCTGTCGTGCTGTTATCCTGCTTTACTCTGTATGATGACTCAGCTAAAAAAATAAAAGGGCAGTGACTCGACTGACAAGATGAGGTTCATCTCATTCAAATTCTGGACTGATTATTCACTTCATCAACTAATTTAGTTGTACTGGATTGTATTACAGTGTACAGAGCGTTTTATATGTTGGTAACTTTGTGAACCTTTATGCAAATTCTAAATGTATTTTAGACATAACGTGAATTTCAATGTTTCCATGACTCTATTATGTACACTTGCCACTTTTCCCTAGCTAGTGCTAGAGTAGTAACTAGTAGCCAGATAAGGCATTAATAGAAGCATTGTCGGAGTGAGGGTCTCTTGTCTAACGACTTGTCTTTTTTTAATTTTTAACTCAGATTGTCCCTTGCCAGTACCTGCTTCAGCCAGTACGAGGTGAAGACCGTCACATCTACGCTCAGCACCTCAAGTCTCTTGCCTTCTCCGTCTTCGCTCAGTGCAGACGGCCGCTGCCCACCTCCACCAATGTCAAGTCATTGACGGGCTTCGGGCCGGGCCTGGCCATTGACACCGCACTGAAGAGCCCAGAGGTAAATGCAACACGTAGTCGAGTTGTAGCAGTTGCACTCTAATTGTTTTGACATAATCTATCTGTATAGTAGACAGAGGTGTTGTAGTTGAGCTCTGTAGCTGATCAGTAACAGTGTGTTGGCGGCCGTGTTGTCCTCTGATCAATAGGCAAGTAAACATGGGCTGACACTGTGGCCCTTGCAGCAGCATTTCAGTTGCTTTCAGCTCTCGCACCAATAATGAACCCCTGAAAAGAAAGAAGGCAATGAGATAGAGTTTTGAGTGCTAACCATCCTTATAGTTTTTTTCTTATGGAACAGGACTAAGCAAACTTGTAACCCCTCTGCTACTCCAGAGTTTTCTTTCCATTATCTGCTTGGCTAGCTCCCTGAGACCTCCATAATGGGATCTCTACTCCAGGTTTAGACAAAGGGGCACTTTAGATCAGGACTTCCTTCCTTTCACCCAGGGCTACCCTTTCCCTTTGACAGACTGGCAAACCTTGAGCTGTCTTGCTGGGAGGACTGGGATATGGATAGGACAGTTTGAGTGTCACAAGAGACATTTTTGCTTTTAAAGATGCGTACAGTATGAATTGTTTGGGTCAGCCTGGCTGTACAAGAAGAAATTCGGATTGAAAGAGAGGATGTCCTGCTCCTGTGAAAAACCAGCAGCCAGTCATGCATGCACACATTTAATATATCTGGAGCATGTCCAGTTTTTCTGCATGTGTTTAGAAAGGCTGAACATGTATCCTAAATCCTTTATCCGTCACCTCCCAATCTGCAGAGGCCGGAATGTCTGCGTCTGTACACACCTCCATTCATTCTAGCACCGGTAAAGGACAAGCAGACGGAGCTCGGGGAGACATTTGGGGAAGCATCGCAAAAATACAACGTGCTGTTTGTCGGATACTGTCTTTCCCACGACCAACGGTGGATCCTGGCTACATGCACTGACCTGTATGGGGAACTTCTAGAGACCTGCATCATCAACATCGATTTGCCCAACAGGTACGACTACCACCATCCACCTGCTTGATATTAAAACCAGCTTCAAAGTCTTTATTACCAATAGTAGAAATCAATTAACGCAACTGGACCCCTACACTAGTACTGAGATTATTAAACTCTGTGTAGTAGAAGTAGTACAGAAAGAGTTCCAAGTTGTCCTGCCTTAAAGGAATAATATGTAACTTTTCCACCTTAAAATGTTTAAAAACTTCTTGACCTATGTTATATATTTTGTTTAGTTGTGTACTTGCATTATCCAAAATGTTCCCAGCAATTTTCAAACTGAGAGAAATCTTTAATTTTATTCAAGGTAATGTTTGTTTCATTTGGTCACCGGTCAATGGCGTCATGTCCTTTTTGAGCATGTGCAGCATTGTTGTTGTCTGCCAGAGGCCTTCATAGATTGACTTTTTATCTATCTTTAAGCCACATTTTTACAATACACGCTTTACTCTAGATCTTTGTCCTTTTTAACTTTATGTTTTAACGGCATGAAGGTTTTCAGACATATGGACCTTAAGTTATGAGAGAATCAAGCTTAGCCAACGTTTGCGGCAGCTCGGCTCAAAGACCCTCCAGACGTTCTGTGTCTGCCTGACAGCATCAGCTTTTCTTTTTTTTCTTTTTTTCTACGTGAAACTGCTTTATTCAATGTTTTAACAAATTCCGTCTTTTGTTACTGATTTGATTGAAAGACTCCTAGCAACAGAAAATTATATTTTTTGCGTTGAAAGCGATGTAATCCACAGTCTCTACCGTTACATTTTTCTCTGTGAATAGCCCTCATTCAGTCACAGCTGCACAACAGATGTGTGTGACCTTACAGAAGGTGCACGGCAGCTGTCACTAACACTTAAAATGTGTCTGCGTTAAATCAAAACTGTGGTTTTGCGTCAGTTATGTCATGCCAGCTGTCAAATGTCACTTTTCCCTCAAGTGTAAATTAGGCTTTAGAGGGAAAGCACACAGCTGTCAGTCAAGGATAGTCTCTGCACAGGCCCACACATTCTACAGGTTCACCTTCACCTGCCTCAAGAGCTTGGGCTCACACAATGTTAAACCAGCTCTATTGAATGGCAGCTAAGCACACGGTCTGTACTCTTGACTTCCCGCCTTGCAAGTCTGTTAATGTTTGTTCTGCATACTTTGAAAAGTGGTTCTGACATGTGACTCAATGCATATCCCGCAGGGCACGGAGGAAAAAGGGCTCTGTTCGGCGGCTCGGACTGCAGAAGCTGTGGGATTGGTGCTTGGGGCTGGTGCAGATGACATCAGTGCCATGGAGGGTGGTGATTGGCCGACTGGGCAGGATAGGACACGGAGAGTTAAAAGGTAAGGAAGACTACTTAAATGATACTAAAATGCCTTTTCATGCCGATTTAAAAAATAAAAATAAAAAACATTAAAGACATTCATCTTTTACACCAATGTGTCACATGTTCATTCATCCCTGTTGCTCTCCTCTCTTGATGTTTCAGACTGGAGTATTCTGCTGAGCAGGAGAAACCTCCAGTCACTGAGTCGTCGTCTAAAGGAAATGTGTCGAATGTGTGGCATCTCTGCCTCAGATACTCCCAGCATCCTCAGTGTGTGCTTGGTTGCCATGGAGCCCCAGGGATCATTTATCATCATGCCAGGTGCAGTGTGTATGCAAATGCAAAAGATTATCAGTACACCTACTATCTGTATTAACATGCACTTCTCATCTGAGTTGCATTACTCCACCAAGAAAGGTGTGCTCATGTCTGTGTGTGCGTGTGTTTGTGCGTGTATGTGCGTGAGTGCGGGGCGTGATGGATGGCAGCAGCATATCACAATGCGTGTCCCCTCCTTGTCCAGAGCAGATTGATGGCAGGGAAGATCATGTACCTTTTGCTCATAAAGCACTACCTCTCAGATGCCCATTGATCTCACTGCGGGGTGATGGAGAGCCAGATCAATGGGTTTATTTTGGGAAAGGAGTGGGGGATTGTCAGTGCATCATACCAGGATTGTGTTGAGTGATGCCGGGCTGAGGACATCGCCTTTCTAAAAAGCTCTTTAAACTGAAAGAGATTAGCAAGGTTGTGTTAGCCTCAGATGGCTACAACAAGGGAGGGTTTACATCACTGACAATCTAAATGCTCCCAATCTTGATCTTGCACCTGTAATATTCTCATTAGTATATTGTAATGAAAATGAATCAATTAAAACCACTGAAAGGACTAAATTTAAAGATTAGCTACATTATACCTTTTAAGGCCTCCATTTGGTCATTGTTGAGGCATCTCTCTTTGGTTCTCCCTGCTCTTGTTTACCCCAAATTCCCTTCTGATACACAGTAAATGCCATGATATCTCTTATCTAGAGGGAAACTAAACAAATCACAAGGGCTATAAAACCTAGCCACTATGGTTGTTAAAACAACCTTTTCTATATAAATTGTGGGGAACATTTCAGTTATGTCTTTGGTAGCAGAGTTTGTTATATGACGCTCAGTCCTCATCAGTTTAAAGATCGTAGTAGGTTATAGGATTTTGACAAGCATTCTTATTTTGTTTCAGTCTTCTTAGCCACAGTTTATTGACCCGTCGATCTCTCCTTTCTTTGTGCATCCCATCAGACTCTGTGTCGACAGGCTCAGTGTTTGGCCGCAGCACCACCTTGAACATGCAGACGTCCCAGCTGAGCACCCCACAGGACACCTCCTGCACCCACATCCTGGTCTTCCCCACGTCAGCCTTCGTCCAAGTGGCCAGCTCCAATTACACCAACATCGACCCAAACATCGACATTCTAAATGCTACCACCGGTCAGTAGGGCTCCTTCATCTGCCCTGCAGTCGTTGGTTTTTTTAATTCGGTGTGGCACAGCCTAGTTGCTGGACCTTAAGTGAAGCAACATATGTTAAAGGGAAAGGCAGCCATGACTGTGTTATCGCTTTAAATCTGTATTGTTTTTTTTTTACAAATCCTTCCTGTTTACTTTTCCATTCTATTAAGAGTCTGTTTTAAAGTAGTGTTAGCTTACATACTTAGTGCATCTACAGCCCCCTCAAGCGTCTTAAGTTTATCTCTTTAGTGCAAATGTATTTATTGCCAGTAATATGAAACATAGTCACTAACAATCCATATTCAGTAAATAGCAGAATGTCATAATTATTTTCTAAAATGAATATACTGTATATTGTTACAGAAAAATACTTAGTTTTGGCACCCATATCAGGGGGAGGGGAATTTTTGTTAAAAGTATTTTCAATGCTTTCAGAGACACATGGAGTGTATTAGTTTAAAAGCAATCTTACCACTTCTTCACTTGCAGACCTGTGGAAGTATTCTCCTGTTGAATTATTCTCCTGTTGTACTCAGATGGGTCCGATGCTATCGGGATCTTTGACCTGCTGGACCAGGAGAACGAGTTGGTGGACCCAGACATCATCAACATCTCGCCCACCACTTCACCAGTACACTCCCCTGGCTCTCATTACCACCACGGAGGGGATGGCAGTAAGGTGAGTCAACCTGTTCATGAACACAGGCCATGGCTTGTTCCATATACTTATATGTTGCAATATTGAAAGTAGCCTTAGATTAATGTTGCACCGCATGTCTCCCATTCCTCTGTATGTTGTTGATTGAGTCAGAATATAACAACATTAGATAATCTGTCTAAGGATATGCAGTTCATTTTGTGATATGACACATGTAAACGATGCTAACCTTGAGTTTCTCCCTTGCAGGGCCAGAGTACTGACCGTATGGAGTCTCATGAAGAGGTCCCTAACCTCCTGCAGCAGCCTCTGGCACTTGGCTACTTTGTATCCACGGCGAAAGCCGGCCCACTACCTGACTGGTTCTGGTCAGCCTGTCCGCAGGCTGAAAACCAGTGTCCACTCTTCCTCAAGGTAGCAGGCCTCTTACTTCATTATTTAATGGGTTTATTTTAGTGCTTCCATTTTACACAAGTACACAGTAAAAAATTAATTAAACTAAAGACAACTTAATGGAAAAATTAACGTAAGTCACGGTGCACTACAAAACAATAAAAAACAGACTGTAGGGACATTTATTAATTTTAAGTAATAGCTTGTCAATTTGGGAAATATTATGATACCACTCCCATGTCTGTCCATTAGATATAAAGTTACAGCTAGATTCTGATTATCTAATCTTAGCATAAAGACTGGAAACAGGGTGAAGCAGCTACCCTGGCTCTGTGCAGAGGGAACAAAATCCTCCTGTCAGCCCCTCCAAAAGCTCACTTATTAACATGTTCTATCTGTTTTGTTTAATTTGTATAAAAACAGCAAAAATGGCACACATGGTTTTATGAGGGATTATATAGGATTGTTCCTGTTGGCACCACTGATTGCGAGTGAGTGAAACCTCACTGTGACAACAAGACTGCAGGATACAAGAGGACCACAAAGATTTGATATCCTTTCATCCTAGAATGAGAAACAGACTCGCTGCTGCGGTCAACGCTCTGTGAAAAGAACTATAATTATTTATATGAGATGTAATAAAATGTTAATAACTTTGTTATAATGCCATTAACACCATCTCTTTCCCCTCACTCCCTCTTTTAGGCCTCTTTGCACCTCCATGTGTCTTCAGTGCAATCAGATGAACTACTGCACAGCAAACATTCCCATCCCCTCGACTCCAATCAGACCTCAGATGTACTCAGGTAAACGACACCGGAACACACTCCACTACAAGTCAAGTGCACAAAATACTACTACCAACCGGGGGGGGGTTATTGCAGAGTTTATTCATATTAAAGGTTTTTTTTTGGGGATACAGATGATGACTAATTGACTAATTGAAATGGCATTGACGTAGTTTAAAATGCTTTATGGGCACTTAGTTTCTTATGCATTGTGTTAATAATAGCCCATAATGGATCATTTTGAAAAATAAAGGCTAACTTTATTTATTCATATTTTAAAACCCAGTGTGTCACCCTATAAATAACTCTAAATTAAAGAGGAACTGCATGTCTTTTGTATGCCTGAACAGATATGTGCTGGAGCAGTACAACGCCCTCTCCTGGCTGACGTGTGACCCAGCTACACAGGACCGACGATCATGTCTACCCATTCACTTTGTGGTGCTCAACCAGATGTACAACTTCATCATGAACATGTTGTAGCCAACAGCCTGTTACGGGCGGGGATGTAGGGGACACATTTCAAAGAAGAGGAAAGCGACGACTCCAAAAGGGGGCGTCATCAAGACTGAAGAAATCTGCAAGAACCAGACCAGTGTACGGAGCTGGATCCTGCACCAAGATGGGATTAGACGGCTGTTACTGGTTGAGACAGTCCAGTCCGTGCGAATCAAAGACATGCACATAGAGACAAGGGAATAAAGATGAGGGGGGAACCAGACGTTGAGTCGCAAATGAATGAACGTGAGAGAATGACAGATTGGTTGTCATGGTATGTAGCATGGCAGCACAGTCACTGGCCAGTGTGTATTGGAGAGACAAGTCTATTTGTAAAGTTATTGGAGGAAAAGGGACATATATTTGATCGTGGAAAAAACTCAAGAATGGATCTTTGGTTTTAAGACCTGAAATTCCTTTTTATTCCTTTGGATGAAATAGTATCCAAATGAAATGCCTGCATCTATCTTATTTATTGTACGTTTTCAAATGTATAATTTGTCTCATTTCTTAACCTCTTTTATATATAAAAAATGGAGAAGGTTTATATCACCTTCCTGCTTTAAAGCAATTGGTCTAAGATATATGTAATCGTCTTAATTAACAAAACAACCAGGAAAAAAAATCCCATAAAAATTCAATAAAGTCCCCATTAGGTTGCTTTTAGAGTATTATTTTTTATAATGGAGACAGAATATTTGTATTGTCACAATGTACAGAAGAATAAGAGTGGAGAATTATGTTCCATGCCTTTGAGCATGGACGATTTACAGCAAAGCTGTAGCTACAGAGGACTTGTACAGCAATGAACTTCACTGTGTTCAAATAAAGAGGTACATTGTTGTATATAGTATTTTATACCACACATTTAGACACAAAACCAAACGGCAATATATATAAATAATTATATATGAATGCCATGCCAGCAGTTGGTGGTGTGGCTTCTGTTTTAGGAATAAAGTGCGTCAACTTATTTTCCTGTGCTTGTGTTTATTGCTTTGGGGAGGGGACGGTGATGTGCAATTGGACAAGGGACACCAGTAGTGGAGTGGAAGGAGAACTATTGGCATCTCTTGGAGGTAGCTGACCTCAGGTTTGACCTTTTTCTGTAGGTGAGAGAGAACATGAGAGTTAGAATGTGACAACAGTTTTTTAAATGGCAGACATGCAGTGTCCTTCTCAGCACATCCCTTAAGTTTACTATACCTCTCCTTGACTGATTGGCTGAGGTCTGGCTCTTTTGGCACCACTTCTGATTGGTTTGGATACATTTAAACCATTCCCATTTTACTTCAGTGTGAAAGTAAATGTGTGGTGTAAATGAACTTTAACCTGCTTTCGATGGCTGCCCATTGGATATGCAGTGTTTGTGCACTGAGGTGCATCTACTGTCTGGATTTCTCCTGCTTAGAGGGAAACTGCTTATTGGGAAAAATTATTTGCTATTGCTCTTAACCCTGCATATTTGCCAATAATTGTTGGCTTGAAATATTTGACCATCAAAATGTATGTGGTCGTCTTTTGAGTGTAGAAAATACATTCAATATTAAATGAAACCCTGAAAAAAAATTTTTTTAGTCCGGTGCCATGTTTTCTTTTTGAGAAACCATGGTTGTTTGCAGTAGCCATCTGCTTCTACTATACAGTGGGTCTGCAAGCTCGTTACCACACTCACTTTTGTATTCACCAGTGGAAAAGGCAGCGGAATAACCCTGCATAATAAATATCTCACGTGTAAATTGCTGAATTGCCCTGAGGTCGTGTTGTAGCAGCTGGCAATTCATTCTTTTGAGAATGTGTTGCAGTTTTCTTTGCTGTCAGCAGACTAAATACACAGAGGTCCTGTTCTGCTCGCCTGCCTTCATCCCTCAGCAACTGCTGTCAATGTGCCCTTGAAAATGTAGTGGAATTTAAACTGACATGTCAGTGACTCGGCTGGTAAAACTGCAGAATATAAGAGAGAAATGTAATCAGACTCTGAGATAATTGTTTGGCCTTTCATAAAACTGTAAAACAAAGCATGCCATGTCACATAAGAAACTATGATAATTAAGATAAGGTACTTTAATATTGCAACACATTCACAATGACTTTTGTTTATAGTATATTATAATATATGAATATCTGCACAATACCAGATATAGGAAATGATAAAACAATTATTCTTCACATGTTACCAGTACCAAGTCTGATGGCATTATTCAAAGAGCCTAACAACTTAAAAACTCTACTGGAGCCACTGTTTTGTTTTGCAAATGATTCTATTATTCTCTATATAATGTGTAAATATTGCAGCCCAATGTTCATCGTGTTTATAGTGTTGAAGCGTTCCTGCCTCCAGTCACTGCTGTCAGTCAGAGCTGCTCCACACTGTCACACTGACAGTGATCCCTGGAGCTGAAGATGAGCCTCCATGTGGATATGCGGAAACCATAACAGACATTACAGATACAAAGACGGAACAGCCAGGACAAGCTGCTCTCAGTCAGTGGCTTTGGACTCCCCAGTAGCATCAGTGTGTCGGCACACAACAGAGCCGGAGGTCTGGAGGCCTCCATGCTGACATTTATGTTTTAAAGTCCAAGTATCATCCTAAGAATTGAGGTAAGATCATTCTTGTGGTGTTATTGTACTTAGGTTGAATGTTTAAACAGCACATGCGAGTATTATCGCCTGACCAGTTAGCCTAGCCTAGCCTAGCCTAGCCTAGCCTAGCCTAGCTCAAACAGCATCTGGAAAGTGAATGAGTGTTAGCTGCTAACAGTTAGCTGTTAGCTGCTAACAGTTAGCTGTTAGCTAGCGTTAGTAGTCGGAGTTGGCTCATCTTGCGACATTGCTTGTGCTTTAAAAATACATATTGAACGCGTGAATATGAATAAAGTGTTGACTTGGGGTAGGAAATTGCTTAAGTTTAAGTGTTATCTTCCCAGTATTGGTTAGCAAAGGCACCGTTAGCATTGGCGTTAGTTGTCCGCAGTAGCCAGCCTTCACCTTGTGTTGTAATGATAGTAACAACCTTAACATGTATGTAGCAGATGACTAACCAAACCTCTAGGCACTGACTGCACATTACGTACGACCAGAATGTTTATGAACGTTAGTATAATGAGAAAATAACAAAGTTAACTCAGCTTCTTCTGTCAGCTACACTCAGAGTTGTGTTTATAGTGTTTTCTAAGCTATCGGTGCATTTGCTCACACCACACAAGATGCCCATACTAGGTTTGACCAAACCTTCTTTTAATTTTTAAATATAAGCAATATACAATAACTTTGCCAAAATAAATTGTCAAAATGATGGTTTAAATCTGAAACTATGAATTTGAGCAAGCATTTGATGCCAGCTTTCATTCCTTAACAGTTTTCAATACTCATGCTTCAAACACATTTTGGTACCCAGACAAAGAAGTTTTGACATTTGAATCTCCTAGACTGTCCACTTTATGTGCTTAATATTACATGACATGCCGTCCTTTAAATTGTCTGTTTTTTTTCTGTTCATTCAAGGTTAAGTAGCAGAGACATGGCAGACAATGCAGGGCTGCAGTTTGTCAGCTCCTATGCTTTTGAAGCCATGCAGAAGGTGGATGTTGCGCGCCTGGCTGCCCTGAGTGACCCAGAGCTGAGGCTGCTGTTACCCTGCCTGGTGAGGATGGCTCTTTGTGCCCCAGCTGATCAGAGCCAGTCCTGGGCACAAGACAAGAAGCTCATCCTCCGCCTGCTCTCGGGAGTGGAAGCTGTCAACTCCATTGTAGCACTTCTGTCTGTGGACTTTCATGCCTTGGAGCAGGATGCACGAAAGGAGCAGCAGCTTAGGTATATCTGACATATATGTGGTGATAGGAGTATCACTATTATATTCCTTTATTGATCCCCATGGGGGAAATTCAAGTGTTGCAGCAGCTCAACTACACAGACACAGACAATAAATACACATACTATACAACTACACAGACAATAAATACACATACTATACAACTACACAGACAATAAATACACATACTATACAACTACACAGACAATAAATACACATACTATACAACTACACAGACAATAAATACACATACTATACAACTACACAGACAATAAATACACATACTATACAACTACACAGACACAGACAATAAATACACATACTATACAACTACACAGACAATAAATACACATACTATACAACTACACAGACAATAAATACACATACTATACAACAAAATAAAGATAGAAGTCTATCTTTTATCTTTATTACACTTTATTACACTACAGTCTGGTAATGATAATAATTAAGTGCCTCTGTTGTTCATCATGCATATGTTGCTTTGTTCATAAAAAATGTCAATACAACTGTACACAATGTGCTGTCCTTTCCTCCAGGCACAAAGCAGGTGGCTCCAATGGAGAAAGCATCCTGGTGTCACAGCTTCAGCACGGCCTGACCTTGGAGTTTGAACACAGTGATCCCCTCAGGAGACTCCGTCTAACCCTCAGTGAACTGTTGGCTATCATGAATAAGGTACAGTCAGTGTTGTCCCCAAATGATTCAGCATACCAAAGGACATTGGAAACATGAGTGAAGTTAGCTTCAATGGTAGAAAATGGTAAAAGTATATTTTTTTATGAAGTGAATACCAAAACCAAGATAGGAAAAGTCAAAGATATGTGCAAAATGATGCCCAATGAATGTAATAAATTAAATATAAAGATCATTGGTTGATTGATTTAAAGCTAGTACTGGTTATGCCAACTTAAACTACCTGTAAACTAGCACTGATGATAGTTTACCAAGAAGCTGCAGAAATGGGGCAATTTGGTAGCTTTAGCTGCCCGTCTGAGCTGTTTCCTTTTGTATAATATAAGAGACATCTTTCGTACTTGAATATAGAGAGACAGAGTTGTCTAAATATAAGGAAATTAAAGCATGAATGATTTAGTACAAAATACTGAATGATTGAAAATATGCTACTTGTCGAGATGGGTCTTGGATGAAAGAACCAAGATTGCACAGCTTCCTTTACTTGTTCATCAAAGCTGAAGTTTGCATCAGAAATGAGTCCCAAATTTCTGGCAGCTGCTCTCACACTGACTGACAAATTATATATCTGTTTGTACTGCAATTGCCTTTCAAGACTTGCTTCTTCACCCTAATAGAATGACTTGGATGATTGATCCCTGCCATGTTTCACTTATCCCTTGTTGTTTCTCAGGTGGTAGACTCAAATGGAGAGTTTTTCTTAAAGTCCTCTGAACTATTTGAAAGCCCTGTTTACTTGGACGAGGTTGCTGATGTCCTCTGCATTTTACAAGCAGGTACCTGACTCCTTTTATCTTTGTAATAGTTTGCCTTAAGGCGCTGTGTAAGTGGGATGGTGCTGAATACAATGGCTTCTGTAAACATATATAAGCAAACATTAGCTGCATCATTAGCTGTATATTATGAAAAACTACCTAATGGTAAATCCAGCCTGAAATAACCCACCTCAGTGATTTTTGTCCTCTGCATTTGACAAATGGATGTCTAGAATGCATGTTTATTATTTTTCCTTTTCTTAGAGCTGCCTTCCTTGCTCCCCATTGTGGATGTGGCTGAGGCTTTGCTGCATGTCCGCAATGGAGACTGGTTTCTGTGTCTGTTGGTTGCCAATGTCCCTGACAGCTTCAATGAAGGTACAGTAATTTATCTGTCTCACAACACTGCACATGCTGTCTGCTGATAATGTGAGGTAGAGTGGCTGTTTAATTGGCAGTACAAGCTTCATATGGTTAGTGAGTGCACCTGCTGTGGCAGAAATCCGGCCTTACTTAACATTACCTTAGAAGCTTCCTGTGATAGCTTAATTATAGTTACAGGCAGATTGCTATTGAGTTGCCTTCACATGTTCTCTTTCCCAGTTTAGCTGTTTGCCTGATTATTTTAGGCATGCCGCTGGTCCAAATGTGTGTGTATTTGTCTTTGATTGATAAACATTATTGTCTTGCTCTGGCACACAGAGTGTGCCGTGTGTGTTTTTTGAGTGACGCATTATAAGAAAACGCCTGCTGTCTCCAGTGCTTCCTTAACACATAGAGGGTCAGATCTAAGTCAGTAGCTTTTGTGTGTTTTACAAAGCAGTTCAGCATCCTTTTGGCCCTGTTACAGGAAAATACTTTGTTTCACTGAATTGAAAGTGAAATTAATTGATATAAGGGTGAAGTGTGAAATGGGTCTGTCTAGAAGCATTAATATTCTTCATGTTTAACATAAGCTGGTAACCAGACCTAAATCCACAGGCTCCTCTTTGGCATATGCCATTATCCAGAAGTGGCAGAGATGATGACTACTATCACTTCAGTGGATTTCATAGTCCCAGCCAACCATGAATAGTTTGACTTTTAAACTGTCAGCTGTGGAAAAGTACAAGGAGATAGGAGATAGGAGATACGGCTCTGGGAATGCGGTCTTGTGATGACTGTTAAATCTTATTTCCAGACAAATAAACGAGTCATGATTCTAAGGTTCAGGGTATTTATGGAGGAACATGACTTGGCCATGACATTGGAAAAATGATACAGTCGTACTGACTTTAAGATAATTTACTTTTATAAAGCAAACATAACATTATAATATATTAATTGTATAGTATCTCCCTTACTTTCTGGGAAAAGTCTATCAGCATGTTGTTAATAGTCAGCAAATGACGTGATACAGAGTATCAAAATGTAATAATTTAGGAAACTCAATGGTCCAACTTGTGATTTTTAATGGTGCTCTATGCTGCTTGTTTACTTAAATGTGCATGTCTGTCTTTGCAGTCTGTAGAGGTTTGATAAAGAATGGGGAGCGTCAGGATGAGGAGAGTGTGGGTGGTCGACGCAGGACTGAAGCCCTCAGGCAGCTCTGTCAGATGAACCCCTCACAGGCCCTCAACATCAGAGCTATGGTGGTCAGTCACACTCTTAAAATAATCACAAATTTAACACCAGCGTCCTACTTTATACTTAACCTCCCCCAAAAGTTGATCTTTTTGTTTTAATTTTCTTAATTTTGCAGTTGCACCTCAACACCTAAGAAATTGAAGTCAGGTCACTCGTAGTTCTGAACATACAGAGAATTATCACCTAAATCTGAAGCTCTCTGCGACTTACCCAAAGCTTTATAGTAACTTTAGGCTAATAGTTTAGCTGTCCGACAAAACTGAATATATTTGGATTTTACCTGTCAGTGGGACAAAACAACAAACATGTTGGGCTTCATGAAATTAAGATGAGCATTCATTACAATTTACTGACATTTCATAGACCAAACAAGTATTCGATTTATCAAGAAAATAATAAGCATATTTATTGAATTGTGATAGTCTCAGTTTTTCCAGAAACATTATATTCTCTAGTTTTTTCCCACAAACAATATAGTTATATCACACAAACACAGGTTAGAAAGATTTTTGCCTTCACTGATATATGTTGTGATGTACTTTGCGATACTATCCCTGAAGGGAGAAATTTGTCTTCTTGCTCCCCTCCCGCTCTTAAGAAGGTTACAGCACAAGGTCAGCTATCGAACGAGGCCCCAGGAGGTAGTAGAAATTCATTGCCTTCCTGTAGAATACATCATCGACTTATACTCTGCCCAAAACTGTCCTGAGAGCGGTTTAAAGAGCAGATAACATGCAGGGACAAGTGACAAAGGATGCTGAAGACTAATGTGTACAAGAGCTAAAACGATTTGTCGATCAACAGAAAATAATCAGCAGCTATTTTGATAATCAATTAATTATTTGAGTCATTTTGGAAGCAAAATGCCAAATTTGCTTCTCTACATCTTTAATCTGTACTCTCTGAGTCTTTTTCTTTGTTTGATTAACTCAAATAGGATGTGTTACTTTGATTGTGGAGTATACTATAAGACATAAACAAGTAAGCTGTAGAACAAAATACATAGACTTCACCAATTGTCAGTATGGAGTGTCTTTTGTCTGATTTTCGACATAAACATATGCCCTCATAATAATTTACTAAAAAAAAAAAATGATTCACTGGGTTTTTGTTTATTCTGTGTATTCCCAGGTAGAGGAGTGTCACCTGCCTGGTCTGGGGGTGGCTCTGACTCTGGACTACAAACCAGATACAGCAGATGAGGCAGTCAGTCCCCTAGTCTCTTATGTCAGCGGTCTCCTACTGGGTACTAATAGCAAAGTCCGCACCTGGTTCAGCATGTTCATTCGCAATGGACAACAGGTGAGGGGCCAGGCTTTGTTCTGTATTCCATTAATTGTTGTTTAATTAGGCACACACACAAACATACAAGACACAAAACTGGTCGCTGAAGAAGTTTGGTAAGTTAACATAGAGAAGATTGGAATGCAGTAAGATCAATGTCTGATCATTTTGTTTCAGCATGTTGAGCAGAGGCAAAAGTAGTCTGTGTGAGGTGACAGGACAAGATGTTGTGGTTTATTCATGGTGCACGTTACAAGAGTCTCACCATGTTAGGGCGGACAGCTCATCTGATTCTGCTGCATGTAATTGGGTTAAGTTGAACTAGTTCATGTTTACATGATTTAATTTAATGTGTATGTACTAGTAGGAAAAGCATCACCTCAGTCAGGATTTAGCCGGGGCTTTTAATGTGTATGCCATGTAATCATCCTGAGTGTAAAAACTATGAACAAATTCTCAAAAATGTAGGTTTGCCCTTTCTATACTTGTGAGGACCCTCAATTCATTCTCTACCCCATCGTTGGACCTTTGTTTTGTGTCACACTTTTCTGTCTTCCTCATTTTCATATCTTGAATTGAAAAGTGCTAAATTAAGGTAATGTTTAAATTATAACAAAAGATATACATGGCATCATGCATATTTCCATCTGCTGGCAGTTCATGGAGACAGAGTGATACTTTTCACTTTGTGCCTGTCACTGCAAATGGAATCATTTGTTTGTTTCTCTAATGTTTTTTATTTCTGCCGCAGCTCAGTAGAAAAGCCTTTCTGTAGCATTGGAGAATTTTGTTCAAATCTTCTATCCATATTTAGCTTTTTCTGTTTTCTACATTACACCCTGCATCAAAGTTGGTGCTCAAACTTTTTAGCGATCAACAGAAAAATGTATTGTTGACAATTTTGTTACTTCTATTATTGTTTATTGTTTGTCATTTATCATAGAGTAAGCCAAACATTCACGGATTAAAGCCCAAGTGTAAGCACTGGTATGGAAGCACAGAAGCTAACTGATGTCATTCTCTTTGTGCTGCCAGCGAAAAAGAGAAAGCAGCTCTGTGCTGTGGCAGATGCGCAGACAGCTGCTGCTGGAGCTCGTCGCCATCCTGCCACGCTCGCGCAGCACCCACGTGCCCAATGACGGCGATATGGAAGAGGCCAGCTCAGGGTACTCTGGCCTCAGAGAGGAGCATGTGGTGAAGGCCAGCGCTCTGCTCAGACTCTACTGTGCCCTTATGGGCATCGCCGGTCTCAGGTAGGTCAAAGAGGATGCAGAAGCTCTACTGATATTTGATGTGCGATTTCTTTGTTTGTTTTGAGAGTTTGATTCTCAGAAATGATATTAGAAATGGTCCACAGTCAGTGAAATTGTTTCAAAGTATCTGAAACATTCATGTCTTAAAGATAGTATGCTTAATATGATTCCTCTTCAGACCCACAGATGAAGAGGCAGAGCAGCTATTACAGTTGATGACCAGCCGGCCCCCGGCCACTCCTGCTGGCGTCCGCTTTGTCTCTTTGTCCTTCTGCAAGCTGCTTGCCTTCCCTACGCTGGTCAGGTACAAAAAGCTAGACTGTTATTGAAGTTTTTGTTTTATTCAGCAAACACAAAAACATTAGGTTGGGATCACAAACCCTAACAGTTGTCTAGAGTTTTTATTATCTGCCAATGCGTGCTGCCTGCCAGAAGTCTTCTCTGTAGCTTTTGGAATTGAACACTGTCACTTTGTCACATGGTGTGTGAGCATTATTATCTGTGTGTCTGTGTCCAGTACTCCAGAGCAGGAACAGCTGATGGTCATGTGGCTCAGCTGGATGATCAAAGAGGAGGAATACTTTGAGAGGTAAGGAGAATCTTGAACTCTTTTATTTTTTTATTTTTTTTAATGAGAATGAGGCATTATTCCAGAGGCATTACTTTGTGTAGAAACTATGGTTCTTAGTTTGCATGTCCAAATGTATCCTCCATACATTTTGTACATATATCAAATCTATTAACTCTGAGATAATGTGCTGTAGTACAAGGAATTTGCATTTCTCAAAAGCAGTACCTCTCCATTACTGGAAGGTGTATCTGGGTTTGGCATGCATTTTACATTACAGTAAAAAGTGTTTAAATATTAATAATAAGCATCGAAATAGTCGACTAACTTATGAAACCATTAAAAAAAACCAATCATAAAACACTGCTGATTAATACTATAAACCTCTGAAACAATAATGTTAAACATTTGTGTTCACATCATGACTACATTCATGTTGGAATGGTTGCTTTCACAGAATAAGCAATGATTTATAATGTAACATTATGCAATATGAGCAAATATTTTATAGTTATATTGAGGACATATTTTGGAAATTCTGATAGCCATGCTCATTTTGACAAAGATCCCTATATTATTAGTTAAGCACTTTCAGTTAATAGCAAATGAGGGATAACACAATAATACTTGAATAAACAAGGAGCAGTGGAACTTAAATGTGCTAAATCCATGTATCAATGTGTGTTTTCTTTTTGTTTATGTCCACTTTTCGGAGGCATTTGATGTTCCCTCTGAAAATTGTTTGTTCTTTGAGAAAATAGGCAGCAATAAATTCAGCAATGCTTTTGTTTTTATGTTAAATTGAAGTTAATATGGCCTGTCTTAGCAATGACTTATAGCTGCAGTGTAATATATGAATGTGTGTTTGTTTGTGACTCCATAAAGCATAAATCATCAGTCTTAAGTGGCTTTAGGGGCGATTAAATGGATGCAGGCTGATATAAGAAAGTGTGCTGTGAATGTGTGTGGGTTGATGCAACTAGCTTAATCAGTTTATTAAAATTCTGTCCTGTAAGATGCAGGATTAACGACAAGTCGAAGTGTCTTTTCTCACTTGCCTCGAATGCGTTTGTGTGTCCTCCTCCTTACAGTGCTGCAGGCGTATCCGCTTCTTTTGGAGAGATGCTATTACTGGTTGCCATGTATTTCCATAGCAACCAGCTCAGCTCCATTATTGAGTTGGTGTGCTCTACTTTGGGGATGAAGGTAAGGTGGTAGGTGGGAGGGAGGCCGTGATCAATACATCAGTCTGGCTGACCAGCTACTGGCCCCACTCCTCCACTGCAGCAGTGAAGCATAGAAAGACCACATCACTGATAAAACACTTGCAGCATACACATATCTACCAAGACACTCAATACCCTGTGGCCAATTTGCTGTTTTATTACTTATTAAGTGCACTATTGTTTCCTGCCTGTGTGCTAAGTAGTTTTCCTGTCTCAGTGTATTTTCCACTAAGATGTGTAATGTAATTGGATTTAGAGCCTGTTTGTTTCCACCCCAAGGGCAATCCTCTCAATTCAATGTTGCGCCTGCCATGTAGAATTTTTCTTATGAAATATGAAAGAAGGGAATTACAAAATACCGGCACTGTTGCCTGCAGGTTGTTTTCACTCACAGTAAACCTACCATTGATGACTTCAATTTTCTATTTTATTTTTACTTTTTGCCAATGTTCAACTTTCTACAGATTGCCATCAAGCCCAGCTCTCTAAGCAAGATGAAGACTATCTTCACACAGGAGATCTTCACAGAACAGGTACATAAGTTGTCATCCTTGTGCACATTTCCCCCTGCCTATTCTAGTGTCCAATGATTTATTTGTATGTTTGTGTTGGATTTTAGTCAAAAATTTGAAAAATTATGTTGACCAAAATTAAAATTAGCCTGTTTTTATAGATGAAAAAATACTAACTAAAAATAATGATCCTGGCAAAACTTTTTTCCCCACCTGTTTCACCGATGCAAAAAAAAAAAAAAAAAAAAAAAATAACATAAGAAATGTACACAGACTATTCTGGCAAAACCTTCTTTTTCAATCTCTCTAGCATCATAATCACAGGAGAAAAAAAAAATCATCATAAGATGCAGTAAGTTATGTTTGCTCACACATGTTGCTAATGCTAATTAGAGATCAGGAATGTTCCCCTTATCATACGCTCAGTAGAAGATCAAAAGGAGGTTGGTAGGGAAGGAGCCAGAGAAAGTAAATGACATTCAAAGTTGTGCCAGTCTCACTTTAATGTGACGTTGAACTAAACAGAATTTGTAGCTGTGCTTTGTTTATTTTCCATCGTTGCTTTTTAGATAACATGTTTTTCTATTTCCGGTGTTCAGGTGGTTACAGCCCATGCGGTGAGGGTTGCAGTGACCAATAACTTAAGTGCCACCATCACAGGATTCCTCCCAATTCACTGTATCTACCAGCTGCTCCGGAGCAGAGCCTTCACCAAGCACAAAGTGTCCATCAAGGTATGAGGTGTTCACTCGATTGCTCAATGAAGACTAGATGTCTATTTATTTTTGTATTAAAAATGAATTTTTTTGCTGTCCTCATGTGAATCTTCCAGGATTGGATCTATCGCCAGCTTTGTGAGACAACCACCCCCATCCACACCCAACTGATTCCCCTAATTGATGCCTATATCAACTCCATCCTCACTCCAGCATCCAAGGCCAACCCAGAGGCCACCAACCAGCCCATAACTGAGCAGGAGATCCTCAATGTCTTCCAGAGCTCTGCTGGGGTGAGTCTGCCTCAGGGATTAACAGAAACTGCAAAAACCTAAGGCTGCACCCTATCGTTAATTGCATTTGTGTTTTTATTTTTATGGTGTGCAAGTTGTATTACATATCCTCTTGATGATATCTGACAGTATGTGTGTGTATTTGAGGGCAACATTTTTCTCTTGAGTTACCATAATTTCTGGAGTTTGTTACCTTTCTTCAATGCCAAGTTTCAGAATGGTACTTACTCTTTGCTTCCAGTCCCTGACCTGTAGCTGTTGTTTTGCTTTTCTTTTGCTATTGGTTAGCAAGGGGAGGGTAGTCGAGGAGGACGGCAACGCTACTCCATCACCACCCAACTCCTTATCCTCTATTATATCCTGTCTTATGAGGAGAACCTGTTGGCGAGCACCAAACAACTGGGTATGTACAAGACAATAACTGTGTCCCCTATAACACTGCACTGTGACTTCCCTCTGTGCTGTCGGCTCACTTACTTCCCATTTCTTATTTTCATCCATTGTCATCTCCTCCACTGAAGGAGGCATTGTATGTGAGATGGAGGGAATTTGTCAGGCAGTGAGAGGAGAAAGGCAGCTTTTGTCCTCTGTTAAGTTGTAGGAGATGCTCATACTCTGGATGTGCAGTCATTCATCCTTTTCTCTCTTGGCACTGAATGTTGGCCGCCTCATAGAGAATAAATGGAGGGCTGACAAAGAGCCAAGCACAATGGCTACGGGAACTGAGCTAACTAGGACAGCTGTAGGTTAGATTGAGCATTAGCAGTTAGCCTAGTCAGTGTTTATTCTCTCCCATGACGAGCTCTCCTCTTGCCCTTCATTAGGCCAGATTTATGTGAGAGTTTATGCCCATCTCTTTAATTGCTGTGTTTACCCAAGTGCTCCCGCAGCCTTCAAGGAAGGAGTAATGAAGCCCATCAGCAGTGGTAATGAACCCACGTCAATGAAAAATCACCTCCGCTCCTCTTAACGCATCGGCACAGTGGCTCTGGCGTCCTTACACTGCCAAATAAAACACTTATGCTCTGTCTTGTCCTTTTCTTGCTTTATGTTATCACCCTCTCTATTTTCTGTCATATAGTTTCTTTGCTTCACTCAACGTTTTCCTCTTCTTTTTTTTTTTTAAGCCCTGATGCAGAGGAAGCCAAAGTCATACTCAGCAGCCCTGATGGACCAGATCCCCATTAAGTACTTGGTTACACAGGCCCAGGGACTGCAGCAGGAGCTAGGGGGTGAGACATGGACCACATTTTGTTTTACTATTATGGTATTACATACTTGGAGCACACAGGTTACAAACAAGGATTGCAGTAATTACCCTTCATTACACATCACAGTAAATATCATGACTCCACTTGAATAGCTCCCAGTTTGTTTCTCTTTCTTAACTGTAATTGCTGTGTTTTGTGGGTAGTGATAAAGAATGTGAACATTCATCCCATTTTTTTATTTGGAAAAAATGTAAAAAAGCAATCAAAAGAAAAGTAAAATACTCCAAAATATTGTGGGTAATACAAATAACCTGTCTTTCTCTTTCCCTGTTCCCAGGTCTGCACTCTGCCCTGCTGAGGCTGCTGGCCACCAACTTCCCCCATCTATGTCTAGTGGAGGACTGGGTGTGTGAAGAGGAGGTAACTGGTACCCTGCCCCTGCTCAGGAGGATGATGCTCCCCAGCAACACCTGCAGATACACTCAGAGCCAGCTCCACCAGGGTGAGGAGGATGAGAGAAAAAGGGTTTAGGCTGGTAGTTCTCAGCCCCCCATATCTTTGCTTTTTTTTGTCTTTCACCAATCAGAGGCACGTATGTGGCTAAGGTCAATAGAAACAAATGAAAATACAATTCAAATGTAAACTGTGGTTGTTGAGATTGAAAAGATTAAAGTAAAAATTCTTAGAGTTAAGCCAGTCAAACAGCAGTGATAGTAACCGAGGAGCCAGGGTTGTGTAAGTCAGAGAGCAGTTTTTACGTGTAACAGTGAAGAAACACTTAACAGTGAAGAAACACTTAATATTGTATAATACATTTACAGGTGCAAGCCATTATCGAACTGAGATCCTATCTCAATGGTTAATCCTTCAAGGTTTAAGAGGATTATGCTGTAATTGGCTTTTCTTTGAGAGATCCTTGACAAGATGCAAACGTGTGACGGGTACTCAGTTTCACACACCATTATGCAGGTTAATGTGGAGTGTAATTCATGTGTGTGTGTGTGTGTGTATATATATATATATATATATATATATATAATGCAACTATGCACAACTGTGTGTTGACACTTTTTTTTATGGATTAAGGTTAGAGGTCAACATCGCTGTAGTTTTATTTTATACTCACCAAGATTAAATCTTAAAAAAATGTGTTTTCCAGACGTTGTTACTGTCTATTTGAGGCTCCAAAAGTTTCCTTTTTCAATTTAATTCAGTGTGTGCATTTGGTTCACATTTTGAGATTAATTCAGCTGTCATCCCCCAACCCCTTATCCAGCCTTCCAGAAGTTACCAGCCAGCAGTCCGAGGCTGATGCGCATCATGGAGCATTTAACTCTGCTTTCACCTGGAGACCTGATCCCTTATGCAGAGGCCCTCACAGCCAGCATGGCTCTGCTGCTGGAACCCGCTGTGCCCCGCAGAATACTGCAGACACTAAACAAGCTCTGGATGGGCCTCAACACTGTGATGCCCCGCAGGTACATGCTCTGGACACTATTCAATATTGTGACAAAGGATAGGAAACGCTACTGTGACAGCCTCACGTTAGATTACCACCTAATGTCACATGGGAATAATACTTTGTGGTAACAAGTAACACCTGTGGAACAAGAGTTGTTGCCCTTAACCCCAGGCTGCTTGCTTACTGATTATTGTGTGAATAGATCAGAGGCATTGAGCCAAACAACTCTGTCAGCCTGCGCGAACTCTCTGGACAGAAAAGGGTGACCCTCACTCTGCCCCCGGCCCACAGGAGCACAGTTACTAAAGCTCTGAGCAGACATCCTATTGATCCAAAAGTGTTCTGTAACAAGAAGAGCTCAGGGCAGGAAGACCGAGGGAGACTCTCCATGAGGGAGATGTAAGGGATTGTTGCCCCCTCCACTTTTCGCTTCTTCACTCCCGCTCGTGGTATTGAATGTTGCAGAGGGCTGGGGCTCTTGTTTACCCAGCAGGAAGGGAGCAGTGTCAAATTTCACACAGATCCACTGATTGATGCCAGTGCGCAAGCTGCAGGAAGGCTTGGCACTCCAAGAGTACCCTGCTGTTCATAGTTTAGCATCGGTCTGATAAGAGAGATTGAGGGTGAAAAGCTGCCACAGGCTAATAAGTGAGTAGCTGAATTAAATTCCTGACAAAGTGAGTCTCATATTTGAGTAGCATCTGATTTATCTTTCTTCCAAAATACAATAAATCCGTTGGGAAAAAAACTGTTTATGATTAGTTCATCTGGATAAGTATGATATTTTGTCAACTTGCATTTCACTTTAATCTTTTAAAAAGTGCAATAATCTCTTTTATGAGCTGTCAGTCTTTTCAAATGTTAGACTTAAACAATGTTCGACATCTCAATTTGAAAGGAAATTCTTTCTTATTCCAAGCTCTGGGCAAAAAAAACGGCAAAAGAGTGATTAAGGTGAAAGTTTAAACTGGTGTCTGTGTTGCAGGTTGTGGGTGATGACAGTTAATGCCCTCCAACCTTCAGCTAAGCTGCTCAGGCAGCAGCGATACACTCAGAATGACCTGATGGTGGACCCTCTCATTGTGCTGCGTTGTGATCAACGGGTGTACAGGTAACTACTGGGCAAATTCTAAAGGGCCATACATGGACACATACAGCACATGGAGGCACATCTGTTAATGCTACATTGGATGTCTGCATACACAGACCTGTTCCCACCATTCTTGGCGTGAACAGGTATCCTTGTGGGCAGATGTTTTGGGCTGCATGTGTACAAATAACAAGGACATGGGCAGACAACAAAAGATACCCCACATGGAGCACACCTGTCTCTTGCATTTATTTTCACGATATATATAACATCTCTTTAAGATGGCTTGAAAGAAATGTTTAACCTTTTAAAATGATGCAGTTTTTTTTACATTTTAGCCATCAACAAATGATTGTAGCCGTATGTTAGTATATCTAAGATTTTGAACTACCGAGACAAATGGAATTGACAAATGTATTGTTTTTTTATTTATTTAAACAAATTCAGTAAAAGAAAAATAGAAGATTCAGTTATAATAATTTTTTTGCTAGGTGTCCTCCTTTGATGGACATTGTGCTTCACATGCTAAATGGCTACCTGCTGGCCTCAAAAGCCTACCTACACTCCCACCTGAAGGAGACAGCTGACTTTGATCGGCAGAGCCAGACGGTCTCCAACTTAGGCGTGCCCGGACAGCCAGACACACCAGAGGTCACCAGGGAGGAGCTGAAGAACGCCCTTCTAGCTGCACAGGTATTTCAACCTCTTGTTTATAATTTCATGTTGTGGGGTTTTGGTGAAGAATGGTGCAGAAATATAAGAACACCAGAAAAATATGTAAGCGACCTTTCACGTCTAAACATGGTAACTGTCTGTTTCTTTTTAACAGGACAGCGCAGCAGTCCAGATTCTCCTGGAAGTGTGTCTGCCAACCTCCGAAGAGCAGCAGCTGGGGGCCAACACAGAGAGCCTGCTGAGTAGCATTAGGGGCCCCTTGCCAGGGAAATCGAAACGGGGAAGCCCGGGGCCGAGAGCCAGAGGGGGTGTGGAAGAAGCCGAGCCAGAGGAAGGCCTACTAAGTGACTTGAGGGAGGTGCAATGTCTGATCTGTTGTCTGCTGCATCAGATGTTCATTGCCGACCCTAACATTGCCAAGTTGGTCCACTTTCAGGTAACACAATGGGAAGACGATAAAGTGGTCTGTACACTTGATCTTTTTAGTTTTACTGTGATAGTGGGAAGGCTGGCAGGTTTTCAGAGACACAAACGCAAAAGAGAAAGATCTTCCAGAAAAGATCAAGGTTTAAGAGGAATAACCCAACCTTTATAATAGATCAAACAAATACCTATACTTACCTCAGTTTACAAATTAGTTCCACTGGAAACTTCTGCTCTGCCTTAAAGGAACTCAAGAGAAAGAGAGCCATCAAGCGTTCAAATCCAAATTCCAATGAGGACATGGCTCAAAATATATAAATAAGTTATAGAATCCATTGCATTGTATGGCAGTGAGGTGTGGGGTCCCTTTCTACAAAATGATTGGACAAAAATTCAGTTGAAATCCTACATGCAGAGTTCTGCAAAAGTATTTTCTTTGTGCAAAGAAAACATGAAAACCTGTAGGCTGAATTAGGCTGATATTCTGTGTTTCTAAATTTTCAAAAAAGATCGATCAAATTCTGGAGACATGCAACCATGCCTGTTAACATTATAAAGCCATTGCCTGGTCAGACACAGAAAAGATTGGCTGTTGTTTGTTATTCATTGTATTTCATAATCCTAATTGTGCTTTGGCTGCACATGTCAAATGTCATGTCGTTAAAGCGAATTGCATTGAATTGATAATTGTGTGTTTTGACAAGTCTGAATGAAAAGCTAACGGGGGCATGTGTTGTTCAGGCTCTGCTTCTTAATGACAATACTGCATGCTTAGATTTCCTTGCTCCATTTCAAACTGTTGCCATTTAAAAGTAATGTTATCATGCAAGTATCCTTTGTTTGAGGCGTTGAGCGGATAGTGCCATATCACTGAAAATACCTCTGAGTCATGTTGACCCCATTAGTCATCACATTCTGCCATGACATTAGTGGTAAGTGACTGCAGCACTCCCGGAAGTAGCAGACAGCCATATGGTGGACTTCATCAATCCAATCCCCCTCTGTCATTCTAATCCACCCACCCACCAATCCAATCCACACTGCCAAGCAGAAGCTGCTGTGTGCATTTGTATATACACACATGTGTCCTATAAAAGTACTTGTGAGCTTAAATGACTACTTTATTAAATTTGCTGTTTATTTCTTGTCGATTCATTCTTCATCCTAAGATTTATATTTCCGGCTTTCTCCATCTTCTGTGCCTCTCTCTGTCAGGGTTACCCTCAAGCTCTGCTGCCTCTAACTGTGGCAGGCATCCCCTCCATCCATATCTGTCTGGACTTCATCCCAGAGCTGCTGGCCCAGCCCCAGCTGGAAAAGCAGGTGAGCCCTCCCCTCCCTTCCCCTACCATCTTTTTCCTGGCTTTAAATCCCTGACTTGCCCTGGACTTGTGCCAGAGCTTCTCTTACACGTACATGTTTTCTTTAAAGCAGCTCTATTGGGCGCTCTCTGCTGACTGTTTGCATATTTGCTCCATAAATATGTGGGGGAAAAATGTGTAGCTGTTCTGAACGTATGTGTCCACACAGATCTTTGCAATCCAGTTGCTGTCGTACTTGTGCACCCAGTATGCGCTACCCAAGTCTCTTAGTGTGGCCAGGTTGGCCATCAGTGTCATGGGGACCCTCCTCACAGGTTGGTGAACTGAACTGTTCTTGTCTTTACATTTCATAAATTCTTGCTTATGATTGTGACCTCTTTTGCTCATTCTTCTTTTTTTATCTTCTTTTGTAACTCCATCATTTAATTATCTCCCAGTAAACTCTTTGTGAACTGTAACTCACTAAGCAGCTTGTACACATTATATCAGCTGTCATACAGTATGTCTTCATAATTGTATTCCTATATTTGGCTGCCACCATCTGGTCTTCAGCTGTTAGTGCAGTATTCTCTCTCCATTACATAAGTGCACAATGTGTGCCGCCCCTTTTAGCCACTGCGTTCGTTGTTTACACAGTTGTTTTGTGTACTGTGCGTTCTGTCTGTATTTAGTGCTGACTCGTGCCAAGCGTTTCTCCTTCTTCATGCCCATCCTGCCATGCCTGGTGGCCTTCTGCCAGGCCTTCCCTCCGCTCTATGATGAGGTTGCAGGTCTGCTAGTACAAGTGGGTCAGGTTTGTGCCTCCGATGTTGCCACCAAAGCCAGGGACATTGACCCTCTTATCACGCGTAAGTATAGTTAGTCACTTGGGTGGCTTTTCGTCAGTATACAATTTGTAAGAATTTATTTTCATTGTTGTGACCACCAGTGTAAAAACACTGTATCTACATTATGTAGTACACTTCTTTGACAACTCCTAACACAGATTAAGCAGGTGCTGTCCTGGAGGCATTTTTCCATATTAGACACTACTATACTTAATGTATCAGCACACTTAACCTGATGTAGGCCGACAATCCATTTGATAAACTAATCCAACGTTAATCATTATTTCTGACGGATGAATATTTCTTAATTAGGAAAATACATCCTTGTGTACCAGATCACATCCAATTTAATAAAAAAATAAAAATAAAAAAGAAGCCTTGATTAGCCTTAAATACTGACCTTGCAGATTGACTCGGGCAACTCTTACTATATATAATATGTATATAGCTAGTTTTTAAAAGTGATATTTATATATACACAGAATCGCCCCTTTGTAACACCACATGGATAGTTCTACAATTTTTTTGCAATCAAGGTATATAATAGAGAGTATAGTTAGAAAGATCTATCATTGTTTAAGAAATAACATTAATAAGAAGTTTGTCATTTTCCTGCCTCAGGCCTGCAGTACCTGAAGGAAAAGCCTCAGGGCACTGCGGCTCCAGGAGGAGGTTCTTCCAAGCTGACTTTACCCCAGAGGACAGCAGAGGAACTTGGTGGAGCTGACCCTGATGTCCAGCTCTGCTACTGTGTAGAGGCCACGTTTATGGACATCATTAGCTCCATCCTTCATGGACTATAGACTCCTTCTAGAGGAAGAGGAGGGTCTGGACTTAAACCAACAACTCTAAACGCTGCCTCAGAAAGACATTCGTATTCCTGAGAGGGCTTTTTTCAACACATCTTGAATGCATGGACCTTTTGAGACAATGTATGGTTGTTGTACTGTATATCTATGATAAGTCTGGACTGAAAAATCCATTTCACATCCTGTAAATAAATCATGTTTTGCAATTTATTTAGAAATGTATGTCATGTGCTCTGCCAGTTTGTAGAAAGTTAAATACTAAAAATGTGGAATGGGTCCATTTTATTGACCTTTTTATAGGCATATTTTTCTAAGCTGTAAGTGACCTTTTCTCAGCAACTGAAAAATGGAAGAGGTTGAAATAATATGAGGAGCTTTTGTACGGTGTTTGTTTGTAATAAAACAGAAACCCATTCATTGATGTGGTTTATTTGGAACAAAGGGGTCATCATTTGGGATCATCTATGCATGTGTTGTGTCCATCTATCCCTTGGTTGGATATCTAAATCTCTTCTGGTATCCAGATGTTTTGTATTTTGTCTCAAACTTGTCCTGCTCTTGTGGGTATCCCGACTCAGACAGTCCTGTTTTTGCCACACGTTTTGCCTTTTACATTCTCTATTATGGACGATTTAATTGACATTTTTGTTTAATTATTCTTCTGGACACATTAACTCCAAGGAGGAGAGCAGCGGACGTTTTACATTTGCAACCACCAGTCGATTAAGCATTACATTTTAGCAACTGTAAACGGGGGCATGAATGAAAAGCCAGGGAAAATGCATCCACACCTGCCGAGGCTAACGAGGAAGAGAGACTGCTCCAGTGTCAGGTGAGAGGAGACCAGTGCCTGGAGGAGACTTGCATCCCTGGGGCCAGAGCGGGCGACATAGAACCCACTTAAAACTGCTGGCTAAGGGCAAACGTAAATACAGTAAGATTGTTATTCACGTCGGCAGTAATGACACCCGATTACGTCTCTCGTGTCTCTGAGCTCCTTGGGCAGTTCCTTCAACCTCATGATTCTCATTTGTTCTGACATGCACTGTGAGCTGTAAGGTCTTATATAGACAGGTGTGTGCCTTTCCTAATCAAGTCCAATCAGTTTAATTAAACACAGCTGGACTCCAATGAAGGAGTAGAACCATCTCAAGGAGGATCAGAAGAAATGGACAGCATGTGAGTTAAATATGAGTGTCACAGCAAAGGGTCTGAATACTTATGACCATGTGATATTTCAGTTTTTCTTTTTTAATAAATTTGCAAAAATTTCTACATTTCTGTTTTTTTCTGTCAAGATGGGTTGCTGAGTGTACATTAATGAGAAAAAAAAATGAACTTTTTCGATTTTAGCAAATGGCTGCAATGAAACAAAGAGTGAAAAATTTAAAGGGGTCTGAATACTTTCCGTACCCACTGTATATATATATACACACACGCCACCAAAAAAAAATCAAAGGCGTATTCTTTTCTCAATTTATTTTTTAACATTGAGTTCTAAAAGCTGTTTCAAAGACCTTTCCCCTTCAAGCAGGAATACAATACTGCATCCTTTATTTATTTATATGTTGTGTAATGGTTTGAAATACAGTCCAAAACTACTGGAATGATCCAATTAAATACAGAGTTGCGGAGCCCAGAAGAAACCTTAGTGTCCTTAAGGATAGCTTTTGCCCTGATTGTTTGCACCTGTGTGTGAAAGAGAGGATGAGGTCTGTAGAGATTATTTTATTATTCTGAAGTATATTTTAAACTTGTGTGTCCTTGATAAGTGAATCTGAAATTCTTCTGATCATTTCTTTGTAATGGTTTTCTTATGGGTGAATGTGGTTCATTTCAGTGGAGGTGAACCATCTTGGAAACTGGTGGACCAGAAGGTGACATTAAGTGCAACCAGTTTGGCCAAGTGAAGTAAGTCATTTGTATTTGTCTGTTGTGGATGTGTCAGATGGGAGTCCTTGCTGAATGCTCATTATAATTTGGTGGATCAGTAGAATTAGTTTGGAAGTAGAGCTACATTATCAAATACAAATTTACAGGCTGCTCCATATTTTGGAGTAAACTGCTCTACTTGGGATTTCCTGATGCTGCTCTAGTGGATTTTCATGAATGGTACCTTAGGTTAGTAACACTTAACTCTTGAACAACAAAAATATTGAATGGACAATTTTAAAATCCTTCTACTGGCTTTGTCCTGGCTTGCCTGCGGTCAATTGTGGACTTGACATGGATTCAATTTAGCTGGTATGGCCTACAGCCCAGCTAGTAACAAGCATTCACTAGTTTGGCTCATTGTCATATTTAGGAGCGATGGATAGCCTTTGGAAGGAGCTAGAATTGTTTTCACTGTCTGTAGATATTCCACACAAAAACACACAGAACAGAATCATTGCAGCAGAGCATGTGCCAAATGAAACATCTTAAAATACAGAGCCTCTGTTGGTCTTATCTTTGTGGCTCACATCGTAAAAGCATCTTATTGCACATAGCTTTCTGTTGCAAAAGCTCTGTCACCGATAACACTACCACTGACTATATCGTATAAATGTGGCTAATACGGTAGTGAGATTGGCCTAAAGTATTTTCCCCACCATTGTCTTTTGGAGTTTACCATTCAATACCTGCGGTCAATGATATAGAGGGTTGATAGAACTGAAACAGACTGTTATAGAGCCTTATTTAAGCGACTGCCTATTTTTCTTTCATACCACTCACTTACTGCACTTATTACCCGACATATGACTCCATATTATCACAGCTGTGCCTCTGCCATCATATCCTAATAGATATATCGAGGTAAATCACCAGAGGGCAGTCTTGCCACACCTAAACAACAGATCCATCCTGTCAGACTAAACCCATTAATTAAATAAACCTTAAAGAGTCAGCAGTAAAGAACCTGAGCATAGTTTTCAAGTTTTGCACACGTGAATTATAAAACTATCATGGTTATAGAAGTTACAGTATAAGATGGCCTTTGATTTACAGCGGTAATGAATAGTAAGATGTTGGGAGAAAAAATATTTTTACATTTAAAGTAGTTCCTTTCCTCTATACACAGTAATTCACTCCTGTATGAGCAACCAGATAATTCTTGTACATAAGAAAGAATTGCCAAGGAATGACATAAAAAATGACACAGGAAGATGAACAATTTATCAATATTGTAAAGAGGTAATATTATACCATGCAAATAGTATGTAATATATACTATGTTTTGTAATCTTTTATGTACACAAAGCCAAGTTATTCGTTTCTGTCTTCTGTTGTGGCGGCATTTATTTAGCACTCTGCAGTAGTTTGTTGTGTTGCTGCAGTTTCCCAATGCTGTGAGAGATGCCTGAAGCAGGTGGGGGGTGAAATCACAGAGCAGTTTTGTTTTCACTGTCAATACCGCTGTGCCGCCTTCCAACTCCTAGCACACAAAATACAACCCTTTGCAAACTGCAGAAAAGGGTTATTGAGGAGGTGATAGGAGTAAGTGAGAGAGATGTATTTATTCTCTGTTCAGTATGAAGACAGGCCGAGGGAGAGTTCAGGGTTGTCCAGTTAACAAAACATGATTAGCTTGTTGTGTGATGGCGACAATTGTAAGCTACCTTGGAAAGACCTGCTGATGACATCAATTTTGTAATTAGACACAAGCTCTCATGCTGCAGTCCATTATCGAGTTGATTGCATTCCAACATATCAAAGAGACTAAGCTGATTAAGCTGTGAAAGTGAGACAGAACATTGCTGCTCCATTCATCCATACAATGTAAGCAGCAGATCCATCTATAGACCCAGAGTATCCTGCAAGTTTTACACAAAAGCCTGACATCCAGTCAGACACATGACACACTAATCAGGAAATAGCTGCGAGTTCATGTTGACAGAGGATTCGTTGAATATTTATTTAAACAAGAAGCTAAGAGGATCACAGCTAATGAGGAGGCTCATCATTCCCTGATAGTAATATTAAAACTATATATCGTGTCAGATCACTGGCAACAGCTATTTTGTTTACAACATCACACAGTCTGATTAGAGTCCCAATCTTAGATGCATCTCTTTGGAGGAAGTGTAAAGGACAAATAACTTGTACTGATAATGCTCTAAAATATTCTACAGGCATATAAAACATGTCTGTTATGATTAAAGGGTGACTTAATATTTGTTGTTGTTCATTATAAAAATTGAATTGTGTTATTTGGTTATCACAGAGCTAATCAGATGTTGACACATGGTGGTAATTGGAATTCAGTGAGAGTCTGTTGACTTTGAGCTGAATCTCTTGTGGGGCAGTCTTTTGCTTTCCCAGGCCTTGCACTTAAGCCAAGGAAGTGTTAACACTAACCTTATTGAAAAAAGAAACTGTTTCTCAACAATGCTTCTACCTCTTTTAGAAATCTCTCCATGAGCACCAGAGGGAAGCACTTAAATTGTGTTCTTAATGCACTTAGCTATGTATACACCACCTCCATCTTTTTTAATTCACATCACACGCAAGGTCTATTTGCTTCTGTTTACTTGCTAGTAATAAAAGACCGGCTCTTGAGAGGCAGCAGAAAATCCCACTTCAGCTTGTTACAAGAGTCATTGAGGTTAGCAAAGCATTCTATCCCTGTTGGCCTCAGACGCTCTTCAGGTATAATGCGGTAAAACACCCACATACTGCTGTGACTACTGCTAAGCCTTCCACAAGGACAATGTTTCTTTCTCTATTGCTCTTTGGGTATTTGACTTTTTAAAGCCTGCTCTTTGAATTTGGAAGGGAGTATTTTTATGATATTGAGAGAAAACCACCAGATGGCTCATCCGTGTCTTTTTCAAACTGAAAATTCTTGATTGTGCTTTTGTGATTAGTTCTGATCAGCATAGTAAACATGCAAACATGCTAAAATAAGATAGTGAACATGGCTAACATTATACCTGCTTGATATCACCATGTAATCCTTATTATTGTGAGTGTGTAAGCATTTAGCTCAAAGCAGAGCTATGCCTAAGGACAGCCTGGCAGAGCAACAGTAGATTCTTAGGGCCCTATTTTAATTGTGCTTAGACGAGAGGTCTAGGGCACCTAGATTATGTGGACATCTCCAAGAGCTATTTTAGTTCATACATGTGCAGCAGCAAGATGTGCAAATGGGCTCTATGAAGGTGAACAAAAATTGGAGGGTGGGGTATTCAATAAATATGCTTTTAGCCAGTCACATCACTGGTCTCATTGCTGTGGAACAGCTGAACCAATCACAGTGATGCATGATGACAACAGCTCAACAAGTGAAGGATTGTCTCTCCTTAAAATCACGTTCTTGTCAGGATGGGGCAAAGCAGCACAATGTGAACACACAAATCTGCCACCAGAGGCAGATGGTGTTAACAGTTGATTAGTAAAATGGATGATAGATCAATCCTATCCACTATATTACTAGATGAAAATGGATACATCATATATTTAAATGTGACACAGCAGGGTTTGCTTTCTGATGTATTACAAGAAGAATATATGACATCTGTCCCATTGCCTTCTGCCTGGCTGCAGGAATGTAATGAACTGAAGGAGAAGCTTTTCGTACAATTTAGGGCTGGGACACATGCAGCGTTTTTTGCTGTGAGAGATTTACAGTGTGAAAATCCATTTATCTCGGTTTTGACTTTGTTTAGTTTAGTCAGTGAGGCTTACTGCTAAATTACAGTAACTCCATTATCATCACAGCGCACAGGTTTTAGTTGCTTAGTAACGGCAGTTGCGACAAGAGCACAACCTCCCCAGTACCTTAGTAAAATGATAACAGATACTGTAAGAATATATTTTATTTTATAGATCATGCAGATCAATAAAGACTGCTTTACCACTGTGCCTGCTAACACTTATAAGACACATTTTTCTCCCTCAATACCCACAATTGGTTTTGCGCTGCTTCATTTGAAGGAACCTCCCACCTGTGCACCATGCGCACTGCGCACCACTCAAATGGGCATTGCTAATTTTAAGGTCTGGATAAACTGTCTGAGCGCTACTTGAACATGCTGTGGTGGATGTAACTTTTTACACCAATTTTTTGTTTATTGCATCGTCAGTGTATTTGTCCTTCTTTCTCTGCACTTCCACCATGGCCACGGCCACAGCCGGATCTGACCAAAAGAAAAAAACATTAGCTGCTGCAGCATCGTTCTTCTTGTTTTCACTACGTTTAACTAAAAGTTTCCAAACATGGGATTACAGCCAAATTAGAGCCCAAATCAATGTACGATCCAAAAGAGTATGTCATATTTGCCGAGCTGGGTTAGCAAAATGGAAGGGAGTGCTTTTGTAAAGTATATCTTTTGCTTGAGTCTTTCAAACAATGTGTGAAAGGTGGCAGCCATGGACAGTCACAAGCACTGGTGAATGTAGAGCTGACTATGATTAAATGGTATTTCAAACCCTGCTACTATCCTTACTCCGCTTCCTTCAGTGACAGTTGTTTCTGTTCTGGTTGATGTTAAAATAATTGTGCTGATATTTTGGCCAGGACTCTCTCTCGAAAAAAGATTTACATTTCTAGAGACAATCCAGGTCAAACAAATCAAAAATATTGGTGAACATATGGATATGTCTGTTGAACAAATGCCGAGACAGTAGGAAAAGTTGTCTGCTGGACTTACAACACTGTGAAGTGTGTATGTGCCTGTGTGAAGATGTATGCTGGATACAAAAGTATAGTTAAAGGTAAATACACCATTATCCTCATTATGTTTCAATGCTTTAAGGCATTAAAAACATTAACAGGTAGTTGGTTTGGTTGGAATGCTTGCTGATCTTACAGTGATCACAGACTAGAGGTCGATTATTACTGACTGTTTAATTACCAACAACATAACCAAGTGAATGAATATTTGTCCTGCCCAGATAAGCTGGTTTTCTCTTCATCTACATTTCTTTCGATGTGAAAAGAAACTTGTTTTGCCTGATCAAAGAACAAGGGGAGACAAGTGAGACGGTGGTTTCTCTCAGATCTTCCCTCCGCCCTGTCTTCTTCGGCTGGTAGAAGCTGACAGAATTGATTACACGGAGCAGGAGCACTTTGTCAGGCCGGATGCATTTTTCACAATGTGTCACTAGGAACAAAGGGACACTATTAAAGCTTTCGTAACACCCTCTAAAACTTTTGATTTTCCCCTCGGTTGAGCAGAAAACGTCAGGAAGATGGTGATTTAAAATTAATTGGCAGCATGTCAGCGGCGTATTTACATTTTGTTCTTTTAAAGATGCAATTAATTACAAGAGATGAAGAAATCTGCAGAGAGATGAGATGCGGTGCATTGGTTGCCCTCCCCCCTGCAGACTGTCTTATGCTCTAAGGGAGTGTAGGCAGGCTTGCCAATTAACGGCAGACTAAAAGAGACCCAAAGCTCCCATGTTTCAGCAGGTAAAAAGGCCCAAAATTAAAGTGCCTGGCAGGAGATGTAACAGACAGACAGTAGAATGTGGTTTGCATACTCATGTGCTACAAGCTACAGCAGGAAGATGTAACAAAATGTTCTCTTTCAAGAGTTTTGTAACTCCAGGAAACTATAGCAAATTGGGTGCAGGGAAGGCATAAACTGTAAGGGCTGTATGCAATAAGTTAAGGGCCCCTATTTCTTCTGCTTTTATCATAAAATTAGCTTTTCTTCAATGTATAACTAACAAGACTGAACCAGGAAAATGTGTTTTAAGTCACCCTAAAGTCTGTTTGGCATTCATCATCAAGGGAGCAGTTACATTGACATCCCACAGTGTTCCCTGTCTAGACTCTTGGACTATTTATATCTCTGGAATTAATGAAACAGAGTACACATTCAGTAAAATAAATGAGGCAATGAAGCATCTCTGTCTGGCAAAATGTCCTTGTTGATATGTTGACTTCTTTGAGAGCATGCTCCTTTTCTTATTTTGATTAAACTGCAGAGCCCTATATTTGAATTGCAAATGTTTTTTCTCTCTCCAGCATCCCCACTCTTTTAAATGTGGCTCCACTTTTTCTCTTCCCCTTGGGATGCCCCTAATAACCCATATGCCTGGGCCTCCAGCCGCTGGCCTCCGCAGAGAGACCCATGTCACAACAAAGCAATGATTTGGCTCGCTCAGTCCATTTAATGCTCAAACACAAAGTGAAGCTGTCAGAAATACCCCAAGGCAAAATAAGTATTTTTGTCCCACCCCCACCCCCCCAGCGACCACAAACACAGCGACAGCAGGCATGAGTTGCTGCAGAGCTTCTTTTAAAGCAACATATGCTTTTGTACTGGAAATACATTAGTCATACGGGGGAGGAAGGAAAGGGAGGGAGGAGGGCAATTGAAGTTTTGCAATAACATCTAAAATGCCCCACATTTTCACTCTGGCAGTAAGTATGGAAAAGTTTGAGAAGAAAGAGAAAGTTTGATGTAAGAACATAAAAAGGAATAATGCTAGATACCTCGGGAGCTTGCTCGCTTCGCACATTCCTGCGAAGACCAAAGAGGGCCCTTTTAAAAAGCTTGTATAATTGATTCCACCCAGAGGTAACCCAAGGCAATCACCTACCCACCAAAAGTGAACACTAAGCCCTGTGTAAAGAGCGCCTGTTTTTGTGCCATGCTAATGCTCTCTAGTTCCTGCCATCTTCTTTTTTCTTTTTGGAGCTTTCAACTGCGAGTGTGAATAACTGCGAAGTGAGGCAAAGCTGAATAAACATTGTCTGAATAGGTGATTGATGGATCAATTTAGGTCCCTCGTTTCCTCGCACTGGTGGCGGCATTCACATTGATTATGTTGCCTGTGATCGCTGGCCAAAATACAGTCCTTGAAATGAGTGTGTCTGTTGGAAAGCGTCCAGCTCTGCCTCAGCCAAACAGATGGCTCCCAATGCTGCAGTCATATCCATAGTAATGGCGTGATTACAATGCATTACAATCCAGAGATCTTGTCATTAACGTTGTGATTTAAAAAGCAATTATGGTTTTGATTATCCTCCGCTGCAGCTATAAGCTGTGTGTGTTTGTGTGCGTGTTGCTTTGCCGGTGGGCCCGTAGAGATTGTTGATTGATTCCTCAGCTGAGGACTGTGTTTAGCCTCCTGACTGACTGACACCTAATGAGCTTCATCTGCATAACGATGAGAGGGAGCTGCATTGAAGGATGAATGGAGAATATGAAAATGGTCATACGAGCATTATTGTTGGTGAGAATGGATGTTGAGTGAATTTCAACTATTGGATGGATTGCCATGATTTATTTGGTCAAGCATTCATGTTCCCCTCAGGAGGAATTGTAATCAGTTTAGTGATTACTGAACTTTTTATCCAGCGTGATCAAGTCAATGTTTAATTTGCCAAATATTTGGATTTATGTCCCAATACCAAATTATATTCTCATCTGCCTTAGCTCTGCTTTGTGTTAATACTCCTAATGAGCAAATGTTAGCGTGTGAACAGGTTAGACCAAGATGATTAACACACTAAACGTAATACCTGTCTGTAGACTCTGGTTCTCTTACTAGGGCTGGGGCGATCCATCAATATGCAATTGTGTTAGTGCACCAGAACGGCATACGTCATCTAAAGTTGTTATTCTGTTGTTTTATTTTCTGTACTTTAACGACTGTGTCGAGTGAGAAAATGGCTATGGCTAACATTACAGACTTTTGTTACAGTCTCTGACTGTTGTTACAATCTATAATTTGTTTCAGTTATTCTCTTTACCCCACACTGTTTCATTGTGCATATTACTCCAGTGATGAAATCAATACATCTCATAACCATTTTAAGTTAGTACTTAAGTAAAAATCCTGATTGTCCAGGTCAGGGAAAGGGTTGCTATGACATACAGAGAATAAAGAAATGTTTAGCAATCCTTTTCAATGAGAGGTCCAGTATTGTTCTGATCAGGCATCTGACAAATAGGATTTTTAGATTATCTGGTTACATTTGTTTGTTTTTAAGAGAAAATTATTGAATGAAATATTGAAATAATAATCAGACAAGTTTAGGATATTTATTCTGGGTAACATAAATGTTATCTTATTTTAGAATTTAGAATAACTTTAAAATAAACACTAAATTAGTCGCTTAATTAATCGATCATCAAAAGATCTATCACTAAAAGAATTGATTCAAAAAATATCGTTAGATGCAGCCCTATGTTTGACATCAACTATAGTACAGGGAGAACCCCATTGTGGAAGAGGCAGAGATTTAAATTATCCACTAACAATAGCCTCAGTAGACCATGCAATGCAGCCACAAGTCATTTTGAGAACAATATCACTGCTGATCAGTTTATCTATGCAACAAAAAGACAGATGAAACCAATGAGCTCCAGGCTTCACTGGTTATTAAACATCCTGAAATCTGTAAAACAGATATTCAATTCAGTCATTAGAAGGACACAAAAATACTTGTAAATCTACCTCTTGTGCCGAGTAATGTCAAGTGGAGTTAAGTGAATGTAAGACACTGTGTTGCTCTTTTAAAGCGTGTGCTATTTTAAGACCTTGTAAAGGGCAACCTCGTCTTCTCTGATGAAGAGAAACAGACGGGTAGCAGTGTAAAAATTTGATCCCATCTTCTACCTCTGCTCTCTTATTACCTCAGGTGTGAAATCCTTTCCTGCTCATGCCGGAGAACCAAGCGGGCGTGCTCAGCTGTGAAATTGTATCTTTTCTGCTCCCTCCGCCCCGTTCCACCAGCTTCTCTCCTTGTCCTCCAACAGGATGGCAAAATGCCTTTTTCTTTGGCTTAAAAACAAAACAAAAAACAATGCTTCCTGTTGTGAGGTGAAGCCATTCTGCTCCACAGCTTAATAATCACATGCCTGCTTCTGTGCTCTGCAGCTACAAATGAAGGGATCAGAAACCCCTTGACACCGCAGAACAACGGCTGTACGCTGCTGTCACGAGTCACATTACCAGACGACTGTGCTAATGTCGTCTTGTAAGAGCACTTGGAGGTAATGAATCAAACACAGAGCTGAAAAGCTCCATCTGGGGACATTTGAATTGAGACGTAATGAAAGCACAGCAAAAAGGTGCCATCTGTTAGCATTACAAGGTCATTTGAGCACATTTTTAAGTGAAGTTTGAGATGTTTAGCTGGTCCAGTCATGCAGCTTGAGGCCTGCTTGCCTAATCTTACGCAGATCCTCTGTGCCTGCTCCCATGCCTTGACAGCGATGCCCTATTTTCTCTTTGGCTTCCCCTGTGAGAACAAATAGCTCTTCCACACCTCTCAACACTGCCAGGGGGACAAGACAGCAGCACTTTGCCTGGAGTTTTATGGCTCATACAGTGCTGGCCTGAACAATGACACATCACGGTGCTGGAATACATAACTCAGAGGACTCATGTGCCAGAGACTTTATTTGCTTTTACTCATTAAAAACACAATGACTTTATATCATAGTAAGGATATATAAGAATCTGTCACAAGGTCAGGTTAAAGTTATAATTCTTAAGATTTCAGTCCTTGTTGATTTTGTGACCCACGTGGTTACTGGTGTAAAAAGTAAATAATCTGCCTTTGCGGGGCTCCAGACTAATTTATCCACTGGTAGTACTGGGGCGGTCACACCCTTTTTGTTTGTATAGCATGGTCTTTATCAGAGATGGGAAAAATTGTTACATTTACTCTCAAGTATGTAATGGAGTACAATTTTGATGCTACTTTTGAAGGAAATATTGTACTTTTTACTTCACTTCTTTTTTTTATAATGAGTAATTAAAATACAATGGAATTTTATACAGTAAATGAAACCACTCAAAAGTATAACATTTGGTTGCATGGTGAGTACTTATACTTTTACTTGGTTTTTTTAAAATTGTGGTATTCTTCCACTACTGGTAGTAATCAGTGGCACTGTCCCAGTCTGTCTCGCAAAAAAGCATTTCTGCTCGGCATGCACAAATGCAGTCTCGTTAGCAGGTATGTGCTGGTCAGAGCCTCTTACTCACAGGTCGGCATTTATGCATGCGAAGCAGAAATGCAACTGCTAAATACTCGCTTGCTCGTCAAGTTAACTTTGGAGACTTTGGAGGAGGGGATGGAATAGACTGTAGCGGATGTCTCAGCTCCATAATGATCATGATGCACTCACATGAATGTAAGCACCTGAAATTGTAACTTGGCTGCAGTCTTGAACCCTGCCTTTCAATCATGTCATGATTGATCCCGATTGTATTTCATGCTGCACAGGGCCTGAGTAGTTTTTCACACATTAGCCGGGCTTAGTTAAAGGATTTGGTTACCTCACAGAGAAGTTCAAGGTTTGCAGCCTGTCACCTGCAGCTATGCATCTAACAGCCCACTGTGGCTGCTCCTGGCTGTTCCACTATTCCCTGCAATATTTGATTACAATTATTGTCAGCGCTAACCTTTGTAACAAATACTTTGCTTTTCGTAAGACGTTAAAAGCCTCCCTGTATTTCGTCGATTGAATTTTATTTATATGAAGCTGGAGTAGGAAATGTTCGGCTTGCATTAGTAACTTAATACAGCAGCGATATGGCTGTAGGAGAGTAAACAGTGAGACTGATATCAATGAGATACTAGCTGGATTATATGATGCGACGTACCTTGTGAATCACTCATGCGTGTAAAGGAAATTTAAATCCTGCGCAGGATTTGATGGACCCTGCCACTAAATATGAAAGCCTCTATGTAAAGAGGTAATTACAGAGTGTTACATTGAGTGGCTGTTGCTGAAAAATTGCAGACCAAAAATGTGTTTTGTTCTGATTATTACTTTGAGTTTGTTTGCAATTATGCTCACAGTTCACAACTAGATAGAAGAATTTACATTAATAATACAGAATTGAAATCCATACTTGATTATGCAGCAAAATAAATAAAAAAATCACATAACTAATACATTTATACTTGTATATAGACATATACAAATAAAACTATACACTTACATACAACCATGCATACATAAAAAAAGTAATAAAACAAAATACAACACAAACACACTCAAAGGAGAAAATCCAACAACAAACCTTAAGAATACCAGCTATCTATCTTTTGTTCCATTCAGTTCTGTGTTGTACAGCCTGATGCTGAAGGCAGGGTTGCTGCTTCAGGTTGTTCTGCACTGGACATGACATCAGAGGTCAGCTAAAACACACAAACGCTGAACATTGAACAGACACAGCTGTGAAGTCACCTTTTTCTGTGGTAATAGTGTACCAGCAATGAAACTGAGGTTCAAAGTCAAGCATGGATCATTATTATGGCTCGTCTGATTTACCACCTGGAATGATTTTCAAAGTGTGAGCTTAGCCCACTGCTGTGTCTTTCTTGTGTGATTTACTTCCTCTGCAGCACAAAATGTTGGCGAGACATACGGCCTGCTATAAATCCTTTCCCCATGAAAACGTTACTGAGGATCTGTCCTGCAAGTGAAACATAATATTCTAGCCTTTAAGAAATGTGGTAATAACACCGGCAAGTGCATCTTTATGTGATTATAGGAGCCATTATAACTCATTGCGTACAGATGAATACTGCAGGCTGAACTAAAATGATCATATTGCCAGTAAAATAAGAGAGTGACATCAATTGGTGAATGTTAATAGAAAGATACATTTTGCAGATTATTGGGAAACTGGGAAATATTGGCAATGCATCTCTGACCAAACACATAGGCTGTTTTCTAAACCGCCTACTAAATATTACTAGCATACGCAGTATGCAGTCCATGCTGCATACTGTGTTCATCAGTAGTATGCCGTATGAAACTGTTCCCTTTTAAAGCACTGGACAAACAAACTCGTACCAATATTGCAATATTTTGCAAAAATACAACTTATTGAGCTTTTCATTTTTTTGTTTATGACCAACATTTCTATATTTTAGGCCTATAAGATACTTCATGGCCACTGTTGTTGTGATCATAGACTGTGCCGTTCCAGAGCTTTGCTTTGGGATACGGTAGGTGAGGTAGACTGGTCTAATACATACTGGAGATTTCGACAAAAGGGTATTTATGGCATGCTGTAGATTTTCATTTGTTTGCCTACTGGTACTCCATGCTACATTTTGGCCATATCAGTATGTGCTGCTAGTATAGTATGCGGTTTCGAATACAGCCATAGCATGGCTGAAACTAGTTATGGAATAAATTTAAATATTTTGATATAGTCGCGCACCTTTGCTTAAACTATATCTTTGGAAGCCTTTCAACAGGCGACATGATCTCCAGACTCTCTCTGACAAAATAGTGTTTCCCCTCCTGCAGCCCTCAGTGGAGTGAGACCGACATCAGGAATGCCTGCAGAATAATTTAACAGGACTGTGGGGAGAGCCAGAGAAAAGACAAAGCCCTCCAATATGATCTCTGAGGACCCCGCAGCAATCCACTGTTCTCCTCCCGCCATCGCCATTACTGACACTATTGATTATGGCCCTGGGAGTGATGATAGCATTCGGCTCTCCCCCTCCAGCGGAAGCCACAATCACGCCGCCGTGTCTCCCAAATGATAGACTGTCTCGGAAATGAAAGAGGAGGTGAGGGCTGGAGAGAGAGAGAGAGATAAGGGTGATTGAGAGAGATGGGAGAGGGAGGCGGTGGGACTGGAGGCTGGTGAGGGGGGTATTAATATGGCTCGGTTAGTTTTTCATAGCAGCTGAGGAATGTAATGTTCCTGTCGGGGGCACGGTGTCAGAGTTGTGTCGGAGGCAGCGGGGCCTCTGTGGATACATGAAAATGGCGTAATTGCCTCTTTGGCTCTTTGAATTGCTAACAAGGGAGCCTGACATTTTCAAATGGTCCTGATTGCAGAGCGCTCAGGACACCCAGGCAGCCGAGGTTCTTATGTTATCGGTTGCTTTTAAATGAGACAAGAGGCAGCGTGCTTTTGCATGTGGAGAGAATTAGAAAAATGTTATATATCCTCTGGAATGTCTGCATAAAAGGGATTGGGAAGTTTTCATCTCTGTTAGGGCGCACACTGCACGACACACACCAGGTGGCTCCTTGATTTAATTAGCACAGTGGAGCAATTAGCCGCAGTAGTAAATCAGATAGTGCTTTTTAACATGGCACCGAGCTGATAGACCCAGTATGACGGTATCTCCTCTAGGGAAGACAGTGGATCACAGTCTGCCTTCAGTCATGGATTATAGAGAGATTATAAATAGACTTTACTTTTCGAACCACTTCTGTATCTTGGTCCTTGTCTTTGACCTGCAGCAAAGACTCTTCCTGTCAGGCCAGCGAATGGGAGTGTTTTTAACTGAATCATCTTTGGTTGGTTAGGTTAGGTTTGCAGCTGTGACTTGGATGCTATATATTGTATATTCTCTGCCCTGATAGTCGAGATCACAAGAATAAAGCACACAGGATTATTGAACATGCCTGGTCTTCAGTGCACTGTTTCATGTTTGCACAGTAGCATATAGAGCGGTGCAGGGTTGAAGTATTTGTGTAGGCCAACCATGGAAGTAAGCATCGCACTGGCTCCCCAGACATAAAGTTAATGGTATTTTTTCATTGGATTCTGGATTATTGCAGTATATAAGTAAACTATGGGGCAAACACAAGTTAAGCATACCTAACCCTACAAGTTTTGTTCAGCATGATGATCTTCACTAATGATTTTTGAAGCTAGAATGAAATCACCAGAAGAAAAAAGCTAACATGAGGCTATAAACCAACTACACCGTGGTCGTTTGATGCACAATGAGGCTGTAAAGGCGAACTAGTCTGTGTGTGTGTGTGTGTGATGACATTTGTAGTCTCATTTAGCCACTTGTTAGCAACCACCTTTTTAAGACAAGTAAAAGCTTTAAAATTCACAGGAGGGGTATTTACTGACGTGGTTTATGTCTTAGAACTAATGTTGACATCTCTTAAGCTTGTGTTAACCGCAGACCGTAGTTCAGGCATCTAACCAAAAACCCAATCAGAAAACCCATTAAATGGAAGTTCAAAAATGCTGACTCGTTTTAGGGTTTTAGGACTCATTACTGCAGTACTCCATCACGCTTTGAGTCTAGTCTAGTCTAGTATCATACCTATGAATACTTCTTGACTGTAATATACGTCAAGAAGCATGTTGCTGCTGTCTCGTCTGACATTCTCAGAAGAGTCTTAAAATGATATCTAACCTGACCTTCATCACAACAACCTCCCACTCCGCTGCACTCCTCCTTCATGTGTGACAAATCCAGCAGGTACGTCATCAGCAAAGATAAAAGACTTAATCCTTGTTCCACCAAACTGTACGCTTGTTATACCCATTGCTGCACCTTAAGATGCTGCCATTGATCACTAGAAGACATTTCAAGGTTTCACATGTGATTACCATTATTAGCATTACTGTATCAATCAGGGGTTATTCCCTCAAGCAAGGTCTACAGGATTAAAGCATAAAGGGCTCGAAATGTCTGTAAGAGAGTCCTCGTGCACATTGCCAGGTCCTCATGGACTCAAAGGAAACACTTTTGAAATGGGTTTCCTTACGAAAGAAGACTCTGGGATTTAACCTAAGTGCCTTGCTGAAAAACACTTTGTAGCTGTTTGTTTGCAGTTTTTCCCTGTCTGTCTGGATTTAAACTACAACCCATTTGACTGGAATGCAGCTGTTGGTAAAGACAGGGTAGTCTGAGATGGATCTGAGACTGGTCCCCACAGCATGATACTTGACTGTCAGTCCAGATCAGGTTTGAGTGAGCAGGTTCGAGTAGCTTTGGAGACATACTGACAGACCTACTGTATGTGCCATGCACACACACATACATACACACTCTCACTGTAACTGTGTTTTTCCAGATAAATCAGCGATGGCAAGGTTTCCACACCTGATTTAGCTGCCAGCAACCTGAGAGTGTGCGTGTGTGCGTGCGTGCGTGCATGAGTGTGTGTGTGTGTGTGTGTGTGTGTGTGTGTGTGTGTGTGTGGCTAATTGAATTCAGGGACCTTGGCGCAATCAGACAGCGTTCACTGTCTCGGTAACCTTGCGCTGCGTTTATCGTTATGAATCAGGCCAGCGTGTAATTGCTATTTTGACACAGATGCCGTGGCACCATCTTTCTTTGATTCTCTTCATCCACACTTATTTTGTTCATATTTTCATACCTCAAGGCCTGTAGTTCTGATGAGGAATAACAAAACGGTTGGGGGAACACTGTAACTTTACAAATGTGACCTTTTACAAACATCTATTTGCATACTTGTCCTGTTTAAAATGCTGTGACAGCAGAGCTTAGAACAGATTTTGTTATTATGGAGCTGTGTGTAGCAACGATATGTCGCTCAGGCAAGGCAATGTTCCTCTGACATGTAAATGTGCTTGTTGAGCTTTAGAATTGTGTGTTCATTTATATCAAGTTAACTTATATTAGCCTAGTGTGTGTACATACATAGAAGGACTTTGACTCCAGTTTTTCATAGCTCTCACTGTACTTCTACAGAAATAGACACACAGCTAAAAACAAGAATAAAAAAGCTGGACAAAGGTAAAGAATTTACATTTTACTACCATGGACCAAATTAAGTATATATAAAACGGTAAACATAAAAAATGAATGAAAGTTGTAAACCAAAAAATAATGCAAAGGGTGGTAGAAAAAAATATGTATTGAGTAATGTAACTGGTTGTTTATAAACATGAAGTAGGTAGATATGACAGTACAGCATATACAACGTGCCTAGATTTATATTTTACAATAATGATGTGTACATGTAAAAAAAGAGGGTTTTTAAACTTAAGTATACAATTTATGATTTGTATGTACACTGGATGCTTATCGTTAAAAGGTTATTGCACAGAGATGTGACTGATGTTAACTGTTCATTAGGCTGATGGTGTGTGGAAATAAATATAAGACATAAAATACACATATGGTAACTAAAATCAATAGGATTTATTCTCAGGGGACCTTGAATATCCAAGGGAACTTTCATAGAAATCTGGCCATTCGTTTTCAAGATACCTCTCAAAGATGCCATATGCATTAAGTGTGTGTCTGCATCTTCTCATCCACAGCTGCAGAGCCAGCAAGACCCATCAAAGGACGAGATGAAAGGCTGACCCAGAGAGCTCAGCTCAGCTCTCCAATCCAAACACTGACATATGCTGCTGCAGCCACGGTGAAGACCAAGCAGATGGAGAACGGCCTGGAAAGGTGGCATCCACAGAGGTGTGTGTGTGTGTGTGTGTGTGTGTGTGTGTGTGTGTGTGTGTGTGTGTGTGTGTGTGTGTGTGTGTGTGTGTGTGTGTGTGTGTGTGTGTGTGTGTGTGTGTGTGTGTGTGTGTGTGTGTGTGTGTGTGTGTGTGTGTGTGTGATGGTGGGTGGGAGGCACAGACGGGGCTTGATCCTGAGGACTTCAGTATGACTTAAATCTCCCTCTGTGTTTTATATGTGCATTTTCATACACACCTGCCACACTGAGCCGGCCGAGCTGCTTAGGGTTTGCAGATGTTCTGCTTTGCATGTGCGCAACACTCTAATGAGGAACGCTACAGTGTTCTTCCACATGTCATTGAGGAAATGAAGTGGTTGCTCTCCCACTACCAGTCACAAATAACTTAATAATCAAAACTAAAAAATAAATAGTTTAACTACATGAGTGGATTTAGTACCAGGAATTTGTTTATTTTCTACATAACTAATGATAAAAGTGTGTTTGAATCCCTCTTTTAATGGCCTATCGACAAGTTTGATAGATTTATTTTTGCTCAGTGTTTTGGCTCTCCTCCAATATAATCCACAGAATAAGTAATTTGTCATTGCCCTCTAATATGACCCATGTGACCCTATGAATGGCTAGTTGTTGTCAGCTGTTTGTGTTAGCTGGTTCTGTTACAGACAGAAATGTATGCCCTGTTGCCTGCTGAGGTAGAAGCTGAGGAAGATTGTTTGATTTGTTTGGGTGGGCTGGGTGCTGCCAGTGAGGAAATGTGTTTTAGCTTAACATGTTTGTAGCTGTTTTTATGTTGTTACTAGCATGGTAGTGGTTTGTGGTTCACCCATAGGATTCTGAAGAGCTGTTTTGAAGCTCAAATTGGGGTGGCTCTGGCTGGCGCTATATTGGCAGTGATGACACAGCCTGGCTCAAAAAATGGGCAAAGAAGAGGATTATTGGCAGAGCTGAGGTAGTCACGGGTGAAGCAGCAGAGTAGACAGCTAGCAGCAAGTGACCTGAGACGTCACCCACCTGTCACTCAAAGCAGCCACATCCCCAATCATGCATAACTTTTAGCCTTAATGCAATATAATTCATGCATTGAAACGTTTCTGGTGTTTATTTGTGAGCCTAGTGGAACAAGATAAACATTGATGGTGGCTGGACAACTAAGGGGCCCATGGTATTCAGATACCATGCCAGCCATTGCACAGTAGTTTTGCCTAAGAAGATATGATGCAGATATAAGGTTGGGTCAAACTATCAAGCTCTTTGCTTGTATGAGGGAAAGATACAGAAGCAGTTGTTTTTTTGGGAGTAAAGTTTGACTAACCCATCAAAATTACAAACAAATGAGCAAATTGATTCAACTGTCGAAGAACAAGATGGACCTGAACAAAAATAAAAAAATAAATTTGTGATGTCTTTGGTGAAGTATTTTGGTATCTAGAGCTAGAGGAAAATTATTCTGCAAAGCATGTACAACACCTTGATAAGTGACACATCGAGTTCACTAGTTCAAGGTAGCACATCCTACAGAACCACAGGGCTAGCTGAGCAGTGGATCTGGAAGCAATACGAGCAGGCAGCTCATCGACATAATGAGGTCGAGGCTGCAAGAGCTGGCATACGTATTGACTGGCCGGTGAACAAATAGGCAAGATTTCATTATTAGGTTAACATGGCCTGGCAACCACTTTTAAAAGTTAGTGCTGAACCTGGAATGGTCTTCGATCAAAACATATTTTAATATTAACACCGGGCTTCCATAGAAATGCTTACCCAACTTTGGTCACATTTCACGGTGTGAATTGAAAACACGCCCTCCAATCTTTTCATGATCTGCCACCCCTATGGTTAACTCTAAATGTAGGCGACTGAAACCACTTGTTTATGGTTAGCAAATAATTGTGGTCATGCTTAAAATAAATCAACATTAACTGTTGGAATAAGACAGAATGCAATTAATGCCTTTGGTTTTGCAGTACTTCAAGCATCTTCCAATTTTTCTCTGCAACCGTTATTGAGACAGTCACAAGAAATGCCTTGTCTGACAAATGTAAGAGGACTGGAGGCAAGGTTAAGCTCTTTATGAAACAACTAAATGCTGAGATTTTTCTAGTGAGGTAGTCTAAAATTCACACCTATGAGGACTCCAACCTAGTCCTCACTGTATACTAAGTTAAAAGAAGTTGGAAAACTTTTTATGACATTTCCAAAAACCTGCGTGAAACTTAAATTTTAATGACCAAATGAGTACCAGTCAGGTTGTAAAAAGTGATGTGATTTCTCGGATAACACACATTAATATGAATGATGGTGGGTCAGTGCCATTAAATGTCCATCTGACAGGAGAGGGTGGGAGGAAATGGAAGATGTGAGGAGATTAGATGGAGTGAAAAATGGGCTGTTATGAGCAATACTCATACCATGTAAAGTAGTGGATTGACAAAGATGGATTTCCCATAGTTCCCTGCTGTCCAATATATCACCAGGGGCGGGCTTTGTCCTTCACTGTAAATCCGGATAAGTAGAGTACCTCAAAGAGTTTAGCAATGTCACTCAACTTACATTGTATGCCATGAAAAAAAAAATCCATTCAGTTAATGCTTGTAGTTCAACTTTTTGTAATCTATTTAAGTCATAAGTATATGTTTTTCAATGTCTGTTTACTAGTTCTGATTTTTTCTAAAACCCGTTTTCCTTTATTTGGCCGATCTCAGTTAAATCTTCCACTGCTTTGTGTGAAGGTCTGTTTTCCATTTGCTTCCCAAAACCCATATTTAGGTCGATTTGTTCCCATAAAAGCAATTTTTCTGTGACAAAATGATATGTTCAATGAACTTTGTTTTATTCTTTGTAAACATTGTTTTCTGTGTTAAGTTTTTCCTCTTCATCTCTTCAATTCTGTTGTTTTGTTTGCAAGGCGTTATGCTTTCAGGGACAAGTTTGTCCTTCTCCCCCCCAAAAAATGTATGAAAAAGATGAGTCATAATAACTAATTTATTTTGATAAAAAGGGACTGGAACTGTTTTCTCCAAGAGTGGCAGCCACCCTGTGAGTCTTCCTCGAATCTTACCATACCCACTAACTTCTCTACTAATGTAATCTCATTAAAACCAGACACAGAGGCTACTGGCTTCCACCCAGCTGAGTCTGACTGTGCTCCACGCATATAAAGATGAAGGATGCTAGATCACAACAGCTGAACAGACCGAGGCAAAAAACTTTGAGACGAACAGACAAGGCTGGGATAATCACATCTGTGGCTACTTCTATTTACTTAGCTATCCATCTTTGATAGCAGAACGGCAGCTTTGTTTTGACCAGAAGGAGTGGAAAAGCTTCTCTATCAAACACAACAGTTGCTCTCTAAACACAACCAATTAGGATGACGGATGAGTTGCGCCTTGGCAAGTATCCCATGAGAGACATGAACATACAACTCGAATAACAACACAAACAAAGGAAAACAAAGAACAACATCAGAGAGCAAAGTGGAATATTTTTCATCCTGGGAATTTTGGTGCTTTGATTCCCTCCCCTTGGTCGATTGTTCTTTATCACGGCTGACACTCTGTTCTATTTGAGGAGATTTGTTGCGTGGGTTTTGATGCATAATGGATGGGGGCTTACTCTGAGCAGTGCCTTGTGGGAAGCTGGAGGAGAGCTGGTGAGGGCGTGCCGCTGTTGCTGATTACTTCTTATTGAGCCCAGGCGCCCTTGGGATCATCTTTATGAAGCACTCAGCATGCAGAAGCAGCGTACTGTGTCATGCCTTATGCTATGACCTACATGAGTTATACGCAGTATATCAACACTTACTATGTGTCCAAGAAGAGCTCCTTCCCCTGATTTACAATTCAGTAATGCACTATTATCGCCTTTAATTTCACTATCTTCCCTGGGAGAGTTAAAGTCTCCTTGAAGAAATAAACCGAGCTGTAAACAATGTCACGATGAGCTCCAGGAAACCAAACGTGGTCTCACTAAGAGTGTTCTGCAAATCTGTTAAGAAAAGTCATTACTGAGAACTACTGAGCATTACTGGGGAGAAATCTGTTTAATGAGCACTGTTTACCCCGAGGACAGAGTAGCAGAGCGACAGAAGAATCCTTATTGTTTTAGTGATTCTATATTTGTAGATTCATACTCGAGGGGTCCTAGAGGTTGTTCAGGATGTATAACCTCACAGGCATTTCATCATCAACATTCATTTTATGGTTTCTATTAAGCTAATAATGTCAGATCTGTACCAGTATTACCAGCGTGACTTTGCCATCCCTCCAGCTGTTTCTTTTTCTCATTTCTTTATCTCGCTCCTGTCCGCTTTCATTTGCCCACACAGTGGTATCTTAGTCGGAGCTGCCTTAGCCTACACGAAAACATTTGAGGCCTGGCTCTCCTAAAGAAAGCAGTTATGTTCAGTGATGACAAGAATTGATTTCCAATTTCCTCCACAATGACTGCATCATTTCCAGCGACTCAGGCAATTTGGCCAACATTACTGAGGCTGCCGGGGGCTGTAGATCAGGGTGACAGCTGTCTTCACCTTAGGGCCCTGCTCACTGAGATCAGAGAGGGAGAGAGAGTCTTTTCACTGATGCAGCCTCCATCAGAAATTGGTCCTGTCAATTTAGAGAATTTTGATTTCAACCCTTTTAGTGGACAAATGTGCTTTTGTATTTCTATGAATAGTGTCTGTGTGTGTCTGGGTGTTGATGTTTTGTTTCAGCTTTTATATGGTGTTTTTTTTTGGCCCTCTTAAATACATATCCCACTGAGATTCTTATGGTTTCATTTTACGTTTGACATTTATTTGTATATCTAACAAGGCCTGCCAGCGGTAGTCACCTAAAAGGCTTATTTAGAGGAAAGAAACTGGAAAACTAGCCTGCCAGGGTCTACTGATGGAACAAACACATCCATACAAGTAAAAAGCTTTCAGTGCAACACAGCTACTAACATTGTTTGGGGAAAAATGCTCTGGTATGCGTTTCGTAATATTTCAACTGAACTCATTATGCATTCCAGAGAATGTAATCCTAAATGAGATTAAAGTGTAAACTATATAAATAGTTGGACCATCTTGCATATCCTGCAAACATCTCCAAGCTGTTAATAATGCTGTAATATGAGTTTAACCCTATACATGATTTGATTTATTGTATTTTTTTATTCTGGAAAAATTGGGCTATACGCCAACGTCTTAATTACTAGGTCATCTTATCAGTATATCTTGCAAACTGGATACATAAGGTTAAAAACTTTTAAGCGCATTGATTGGCAATTGACTTGCAGCTGTTGCAGAGCCAAAGGTGTTTCCTCACCACTGCTTTTTCATTGCTCTTCTCACTGATTTATTCAGTTTAAATATAAAAAGGTTGAAGTACTGAACCAGGATGTTGTGTTTGTCGGTCATGCTGTGTTTAATGGGTCCTTCAACAGAGTTTTGTTGTTTTTAAAGTTTGTGATCATTGCAACAGTGTGTTTCTGAGAGTACTTCATGGGGAGCAGTTTTAGAGTGATGGGCAGGTTCTGTGTGGCTGGAGGTGTTTGTGTGTGTGCGTGTGTATGTGTGTATATTTGGAGATTGTTTGGATGGAGGGCTTGTGGCGATCAACCACTCTTCAACAATCAGCCTCCAGCTGTCAGCTCTTTACCAGGCTCCTCCACTTTTGCCGGCAAATGTGCAAATGTCAAACTGTTAGAAGAAGAGGTTCTGTCAATACACAGAAAACAACCACTGCATGGGTTTTCGTTTTGTTTTTGTATCAGTGACACAAGGAAACAATCCGTTCTTGTCTATACTGCAGCAACCCAAAGGTTATGATGGACCACGTCATTTAATAAAAGCAATCAATCCTTCACAAAAACAGAAAAGATGACACAGGTCATGCCACAGAGGTTTCACACTGGCCAGGTGACTGTGCGGCCATTAGAAAACCATCACTCAGTTTACACCACACATATACATGTTAAATTGGGTCCCTATAAGAGGATATTGGCTCCCATTAGACATGGTGTGAGGTTGGAGCTTTATCATAGTGCTGGTGCAGAGGTATTAGTAGGAGGCCATTTGTCAGCTGTAATACATTGCTCAGAGCAGTTGTAATCAAAGAGCACTTTGTCCTTTTGACAAATGGTCTTGTGGAGCACTAAAATGCTTTGTGGCTGTGTTAGATGGCAGTATGGAATTAGGCTTCAGTTACATTGTATATATATATGCCTGTGAGGGCTGTTTGTTTTTGATTATTCATTATTACATAGAACGCAAGAAAGTGATGCATTGTATCAGTGGTGCTGCTCCTGTGAAACGAAATGCAAATTTTTATTGAATTCAAGACTTAAGATATGACCAACCGTAGGGTTTAAGTCCAGAAAACATTTTGAATATGTTTTTAGGCTCCATCCATGAAACATGTTAGTCTTGCTTTATAGTGATACATTAAAATCTTGATTGCAAGCAAACACGTACACATCACCACTGTTGTACAGTTTTCAGCTGCAGTATCTATATGCACCTTTCAGTATTTTGAGTATGACAGCAAACTTGCTCTTCCGTGTCCCCTCAGATCTCTTGTTCTCCTAAAGGAATCACTGCAGCAGATCAGTGCTTTTAGTTTTTGTTCATTTAAAGGCTTCACATGGAATTATAATGAGATGAGAGAGATTTAGTTCACCCCCTGATGGCTCGCAAAGAGAATGTGATATAATTAAACTAATCCCAAGATGGCTGTAGCCGTTTATAGGAAAATTCATTACCTCTTATTCAACTGGCAACGGGCTTCCAAGTAATTTTCGTGGAAATTACGGAGAAGAAGTTATTTTTGTGTTGAGGAAGGTGCTTTTCATTCCCTGAAGCAATGCATTGGTTTAACTCCTAGAGCATTACGCATGTACGGTAGTACACAGTTCTTACTGTAGGTCAGAGCCTCAATTCTAAGCAAGATTGCTCTGGCATGAAGTGAAGACTGAAGTGCTTAGAAAATAAACATAGTTTGATCCAACAAAAGAGATAAGAGTCATATAAAGACAAAACTGGCTTATTAAACCATTTCTTCTCCTGTTCCCTCAAAGACACCGGGCTCTCCATTAAGTCCCTAGCCATCCATGTAATGTTCCAAATAGCTGAAAAATCTCTAAAACTATTGACGAATGAGTTGGCTAATCCGAAGCATGCGGTGAATCAATGTAGAAACCAATGTCTTGGATGAATGAGACGCGCTGCTCAACATGTCTGGGTGCTTTCTGGTGGCCAAGCCTGTGATTAAACTGAGGGAGGCGAGGAGGGAAAAAATCAATACTTGAATTCATCTCCCAAATCACAGGAATGTATTAGCGTTGTTAAACACATTCCACTTAAGGCAGCAAATGAGTGGTTTTCAGACCCATAAAATGAGTCATCTTTTAAACCGTCTGTTGGAAGTGTGTCTCCACCGGCCATTAAACGCTGCCAGACCCTCATTAAGCCGCGTCTCATTTCTTGTCAAATGATCATGTCGATGGCACTGATTCATAAGTCTCAAAGGCTCTCAGCTGATGGGAAAACACCAAAGGGCCTCATCAATTTAAAGTTAGATGTGAGTTGACCATAACTTCCTCTGCCCCCCTCTTACACACACAGACGACCACCCTAAAACTGTATTCAAGGGCACATTATAATTAGCATTATATACAGGGAACGTGCTCTAGCTGAGGTCCTACGGCAACATTTAGGGCATGATCTCATATTCTACCTAATGTGATCAGGGATCACAGGAATGCAGTGCTAGGGAACCACTCTTTGCAGGGTAAATTACCTACTCTTTTGCTGAGTGAAACCTGTCCTTGGCCACAGGGTGGTGATGTTTGTCCATGAATAATCTCTGTGAATACACATGATACTAGTCAGCTCAGGTGTGTCATTACCTTTTATAGAGAGACTCTCAAACTTGAGAAGCAAACATCATGATATATTTTTCGCATTTCTGCCCTGACTGCTGCTCAATTTAACGTTAGTGTAGAACATAAGAGCAGGTGGGACAACATGTGAAACAGTAGCAGGAAGGCACTGAGTAGCTTGTTTAGCAGTTTTTAACTTTTTAAGCAAGCATTAATGTGTTGTTCTGCAACTTAGGTGATGAGTTTTAGCCCATGTAGTATTTTTAATGCTCTGCTGGATGTATGATTGGACGGGCGACAGGGATTTTCCAGTAAGGTATACTTGGCCTTTATGTGCAATTTCAGGGGGTTGGACAAATTTGCCGTGTTACTTTTGCTTGAAAAATAATAAAGGTGCTTTTGACTGTCATCAGCATCTTTGAAACTGGTTTCAAAAAGCAGAAAAAGCTTTTTTCTCAGGTTTGGGTGTGGATACATTTATTTGTTCTTCCTCACCATTGTTGGGTTTCATCAAGACGATGATATTTCTATTCATTGTGAAAACCTGAACCTGGGTCCCTTGAGTTCTGGGGCCTTTGAGACTCGACTTTGATTTTGAGTTTTAGCAGTGCTTTGTTTCCCCATTCTTTTTCCTTAAAAAGCAGAAGTATTTATCTGACACTCCAGTAATTTAGTGACTTTACAGTTATTTCATAATGGACCTATCAAAAGGGGCTTTGCCGCCCAGACACTGAGGAACAATAGAAAATTGAAGTACTTCTCATTTCTCACCTCCCTCCCGTCTCTCCACTCAGCCAGTCTCCCAGTGTTGCCGTCACACCGCATGCCAAACCACGCTCTAAAAGCTCCAACCCAGCATGACAGCCCTACGCCCTGCAGTTTGTAGCTCCACCACTCTCAGGCAAACGCCTCGATTGGCTCTTTTCTTGTGTGGCAATAGGTCCCTGTGCTCATAAGTCTTAAGTACAGTGAAGCACTAGCATTTACTCACGCAAAGAGCGTTTCCTTAAGCTTTTCCCAAAGAAGTGTCACTGATCTTTCCCAGGGTTCAGTTCAAAGGGAATGTCAGTGCAGGCCAGATGGGTGCAATAAAAGATCAGGCCTGCCAAAAGGCTTCTCTGCCTCTCTCAACCATCTGCACACACAAACACGTGCACACACACTCTTCTCCCCCTGATCCAGTCATTATACTGTAACTCAGATCACTAGTTAAAGTCAACCTTTTAAAGTTCCGGCTTCATGAGAATAGATGCGACCCAGGAAAGGGATTCAATGCATGTGGTGATACAAAGCCAGTATTTGATCCATTAGAGTTGTGTATTACAGATGCATCACTGTCATAACATACAGTGTACGATTTCAAGACAGGAAAACAAAAGAGCCAGAGGGAGAAGAAAGAAATGTTATGGCTGTAAAAGGAGCCCTAAATCAAGCTGACTTAATTTCAAGGGAGATAAGATTGGATCTGTTCGCAAGACCATGTATGCACAAACCCTCTGTTCTGACTCTGAAAAATGTCTACAGCCAGACAGATCAATACACACAATGCTACCAGGCTTTTGGCACTGGTCAAAAATTCAAGAAAACACAATATCCTGTTACCCACTGTTGAATCGCATCAATATTTCAAGTTAATCTTTTAGCCAATTGTATTGTCATATTATATGTCTTTTACTCACAATCTTAAAGTCTGTAAAAGCAACTTCCTGGAAGTAGAGATTTGGTATAGCAGAGTGTCAGGAGCAATAGCTTTAGTATCGCTATAGGTGATTGTTTAGAAACAGCAGATTCTTAGTTAGCAAAGATCTCCAACCAGATGGCATGGGATACATTTCTCTATATAGGCCCCCTCTTCGTATACATCTATCTTCTACACACACAGGAAAGCATTTTGCATAATGCACCTTGTCCCTGTGTCTGCATTCATCTTGCAGAAAGCTGAGCATATCTACATAGGTCTTTCCTCTCCTTTTTATTTGAATTAGAGCATGCTTGGTTGGGGTAGAAATTTTTTCGATGTAGGTGCTCCATCGAGAATGTTTTGTATAACATTACTGCGGCTTACTGCTGCAGAAAGAGGAGTTCCAAGTTGTCTAAATTCCCCACAATGGCATCTATCCTTATGATTTGAACTGCAAGAAAGATTCGAAGTCAGTCGCAATGCAAGTGCAATGGCGAATGCAAAATACAAATGACAAACTCAACGTTCTGGAGGAAACATGCATTCATTTTCCAGTGAGATGCTGGCTAAATGCTAGCAGTACTGCTCAAGTAAAGATGTTCAAGTAGACATCACTGCAATAGTAAAAGCCGATAGCACATTACAAATTGAATGCGTTTCTGGATGAACTGCTCACATACTTTTCTGGAACAATTGTTATGCTAACTTAACTCTTGGGGAGAATTCTGGCTCAATATAAAAAGCACGTCCTTCATATTGGTGCTGCCCAATTGCCTTGGTCGCCAGAATAATCTTTTGCTTGTCGCTGAAGTTGTGGAGCATCCTCACAACTGGCCTGAAGCAATTTCCAAAAGGTGCACCGATTGTCCAGTTTGCTTTGTTACTTTTTTACCCTGCTGTCTTTGGTCCAGAGGGGGGCAATCAGGATTCGGAGCACTGAGTAGGTGGTCTAAGCTTTCTCCAGTCCCATGGTCCTTATGTTGTCTCTCCTTCAGACGTTTTCAAGTTTGTCAATACGCTCATCCATTATTTTTACATACTGTTTCTGGAAGCCACATTACTTTCAATGAAGTCCCCTCATCCTTTTACCACCGAAGAATATTATCAGCTTCTCTAAAATGAGTGGAGCGATTCTGATAAACTGGAGAGATTGTCCAAAGTATCAGTATGCTAATCTTATCAGTTATAATCTGACCAAAATTAGCAAACTTGTTGGGGCTGGTATTTATGAATATCCTGTCACCTAGCTGGCTAGCAGACAGTAGGATTTTTTGACATGAGTACAAGCATGAAATTCGGATTTAGAAGAACTTGCAATGTCAGATGACATTTCAGCTCTCGGTTACATAAGAACAAGAGTAGACAACCAAAAAAAACAAAAAACTCTGTAGCTCATGCAGCAGAATCCCACAAAGCATAATGTGACCCCAGGCTGCCAGTCTTATGGGCAATCCTTTTGTTTATTTACAGTAAGTCCTCTGTGCCTCAAAATGATTATGTAATGATTTATTTATGTTTTAAAATGTTAAACACAACGTGGCAGCCCAGCAGGATGCAAGGCAGAGGAGAAGCAAGGCAGGAATGAAGGGCTTTACAAGCTACAGAGGTTTCAACATCCTAATTAGGACCTACCGTCGGGCCTCTGCTCATTAATGCAGCTCTCCTTCCTTATAGGGAAAACAGGTCTTCCTCTCTCCCCTGGCCTCTCATCCTCTCTGTCTCTGCCGTGCTGCGTCAGGAAGGTGTTGCGTAGGAAGATGTAGCAGCAGAGCGAGACACATAGCGAAGGGCAAGGATGTTGACACAGCCAGTTATCAAACAAAGTCATGTTGAATAGGCAGCAAACATGCCACTTTGTGAGGCATTTCATTATTTATTCGAAGCCTGTCTCTTTCTCAGAGTAAGCAACCAGGACGTCACTTTAGGTTGTGTCTTACCTGAATAGTTGATAAACAGCGTGGTGAGGCTGGATGCTGGAAGAATTGTTCCAAAAAAGGATTCTTTAAGCTCCACACTGTGTAATGTGGAGGATTAAAGTGTTCTTCGGGAAGAATAGACATTTTGGTTTAGTAGCGTTTACACAAGTTTTGTAGCGTTTACACAATTTTATTATTGCAGAGAAGAGATACATATGAATGGGAATTCTTAAAGGAACATTTTGGGATGAACTGTCCCTTTAGTGATGTTGCTCAGTAAAAGTTTTTAAACAAATTGGTCTGCAAAAGTTTGAGAGAAGGCAGACATCTTTATAGGCGATAACTCCAAAAATTTGGAATCTCACACCCCAACAATCTAGGTTACTCGATGCTTCATGTGCACACAAAACACCTGTTGGTCAAAAAGTGTTGAACAGGCAGATACAACACAGAGATAATCTGTTTTTGTGCCAGTGAGAGCTTGGGAATAATGACTGTCACCAATGAAAAGAAAATCAATTTCCATTGAATCCTTTTATATCAATATAGTGTCTATTTTCTGGCACATTTAGAATGATTGGATAACATTACTGTATAGTAAACTGTAATTGTCTTATGATTACTGCATCAAGTGTGTAAATCAAACTTTTTTTGGGTCTAAAATGATACAATCCTATGTAAGCACTACTCTGAAGTCTTCCTGGATTTCTCGACACGCTCTAAAGCCTTGGCAAAGCACGAAACATCGCTAGAACTTAGAGTGAAGGCAACCTTATCTAAAGACAAACTACAGTGTCACAGTACATAAGTCTATTAAATGCCTGCTCCACAAATAGAAACTAATGCAATGTCGATACTAAAACTGAGTAATGAGTATGATGTATAAAACAAAAGCTATACGTCAAGATTGATCTGTTTGCTGATGTATATGCAATGGGTATAAGGTCAAAAGGTCAATTAAACTCACTGAGGAGAAATGATTTATAGTGTAAACTATAAACAAATCTGATGTGTGTGCGGGAGAGTTACTGACGTTTAAATCAGCTGTGTGGCAGCAGGACCACCACATGTTGTGTCTTTTTGGGTTAAATACATGTCACTAATTACTAAAGCAGTTCATTCGTTAGAATAACAATTTCTGGCTTTTTAAATGAGTAATAAGTAAAGAGACATTAATTACATTTTTAAAATAACTTTTCTGTAACTGCTTATTTAATTAGGTTCCATCCTACAATTCCTTAAGAGTTTCTGATACACATTGATGCTGATACTAATGCTTATATATTCAGTCAATACTCATGAAGGTTCAATATACAGCTGTGCCCACATGAAGAGACAATGGGAATGTCTTTATCTTGAACATGAGGTTGATTTCTCTTAGTTTTTTTCTGCACTGATTAATAGCTTTTTGCAACATAATGTGAAATATAGAATATACCTGTGTGTTTGTGTTGATGTTTTGTACAAGATACACAATGCCACACAAGCAGACAGACAGAACCAATGGACAGATAAATAAACTTGAAGACTTAGAAGCGGTGCTCATATTGTCTCCTCTCCAGATTTCGTAGTGGTTGATTTGTGGAGACGTGAGGAGATGTGTGCTCCAAGATGGTGTACTGCTGATTGATGAGGACTCTAACCTGTCAGTTCTTCCTGCTGGCTTGTTTCCTGTTCAGGTCAGTACCAGACAGTGGACGGAGGTGATTGATGTTGGGCTTCTGACAGACAGACTTCAACCTGTTCCTGAAAGCAACTGTCCCACTTACCTATTCTATTTGAAGATGAAAATACAGGATGATATGTGTGATATTGGATTGTTACTGTATTGTCTAAAGTAGTTTATAAACCAAGTGAAACTTGATTTTGTGGCTTATTTATAACACATATCAAGGCATGTATAACCTCAGCATAATTCACCTCTATTACCAGATAACTGGAAGTAGGATAGACAATTTTAGACATCTTTAGAGCGAGTAAAGTTGATCCCAGCTCCCCTAAAGTGACTGTACCCCTGCTGGAACTCTATCAGGTCTATGCAGAGAATTAAGTTGTTTATAGTCAAAGTTGAATATGTGTAAAAGCCTCAAAAACTTGGATTTGAAAATAAATGTTATCAGCTTTTTATACATTTTAGGTTCCTTCATAAGCATTATAGTTATACTTTGATAATACTTTTGTGATAATAGGTATCACAATTAATAAAACAATATTCAGTTATTATGGTCCATACTAGATATGTGACTCTAGGAATGGCAGTGCAGTTTGGTCGGCCAGTGCAGCACTTTGGGGTCCCAGCAGCTATTGGATGGATTGCAATGGAATTTTCCTCTCCCACCATTACCTGATCAATCTTTAAGTTTGTCCGATACTTTATGTAGGTTTATGTCCAATTATCTGCGATATGTTCTCAGCATCTTCTAATTAAAAATTGTAAAAATGCCAACATGCTCAACTAAAATGCTGACAATGGTAAAAATTGTAGCTACTACGGTCCATCCAACCTAATTTATGTAATCTCACACTTAAGACATTTCTGTAATTTCCCTTTTAACCTAATGAGTGACAGCAGTGTGTAATAGGAATTTGTGTGACACAGTTAGTGGTTGGGAGCTGCCGATCAGATCTGTCATTCACTGTTCAGCTCAGTGCCTGTCATCATCTTCAGCCTAATCATTTTCTCCTGGCAGCTGATTGCTTTTTATTACATGCACCACACTAATAATCCATGAGAGAGCCTCCACACACACATGCACACCACACACAGCATATCAAAGAAAGATGTCTGTTGACGTCTGACAGCTGTGTTCCACTCAGGATCACTCCACCATGTTGAGCTTCTGCCAGAGGAAACGGAGAGAAAGCGTTTGATTTCTCATGCAGCGTGGGGAGGAGGGGCGGGTGGGGAGGGACAGCAGTGAAATTCATTAATTCCAGCGATTTGCCAGTCAAAGCTTCTTCTTGTTTTTTCAACCAGACCGAACATAAACAAACACAATCATGTGCAAATGAGTCCAAATGAGATGTGACAGTTCTATTGGGTTTAATTTATTAGCAGTGATTATGCAGGCCCGCTTTCCACCAGCAGCCAGCAGAGACGCCTGGGCGTAAATAAAAGAAATCAGCAGCTTTATGAAAAGTGGATATTATTAATAGTGATGGCTAAAGCTGGTGGCATGATGAAATTCATTTAAGCACTGAAATACTCAGCCTTTATGAAAGGAATTGTATTTTTTCACTTCTCTAGCACTCAATCCATACTAGAAATGAGCTTTTCATGCCTCGCTCCAGGCACTATTGTCACAGTAGGGCTTAAACAGGACACTATGAATTTTTAATGCAATATTTTGAGTTTATACATAATTGCACACAGTGTGAAGTAAGCTTGGCAGGTTGGCAAAAAGATTACAATGTAAAGATTGTTTGTGCTTGACATGAACAACCTTAAGACAATTATCTGGAAGCTTTACAATTCTACCCTTTAAGCTTGTTTTACTAAAGTACGCACAATGTTCACAAAACAGTATAAACTCTGTTGAACTGAACAACAACAATGTAAGGGAGACTAAAGACGCACAGATAACTACTGCATATTAAAATAAATAAACAGCTTGTGACTCTTTAGTCTTGCAGTAGCAGTGAGGGGGAAAACACTTATAGGTTACTATAGGCTATACAACAGAAAGTAATCTTGAAAAAAAAAGATTTTTCCTTTGTCCAAGTGATCTCACATGTCTATTCACATAGCCTACAACCTTGGAGAAACAGTAGCACCTTGGTGAGTTTTCTATCTTTATTTGCGCTTGCCTTAGTGGGAATGATAGCGCGGCAATTAGATTGTTGTGCTAAATGTTGCCAACAGCGTTTCCGGGCGGATCTTGCATTTGTGAACTTCGGTTCCACAATACAAGCAGCATTCTACATACCCTGTGTTCTGCATGCGGCTGCATGCACCTGAGCGCGACCCCTGTACAGTGATGTTCTGCACTAATACACAAACCATTACAGCCCTTCAATACATTTAGCCTTTTCTCACTGTGGACAGCTGTTTAAAGGGATTATGACTTTATACCATTGCACTGTGGGATGGTTTGTATTCCTTTGACTTTAAATCAAGAAACAAGCCTAGTAAGACTTGTGCATATTCAGTACATGTAACACTTATTATATTATACAAAGTGATTTAAATCTACAGTTCTTCATGGTTCTACCCATTTGTCCCAATCTTTGTCCTCAGGCTATGAACGCTTCGCCCTATAAACTAATGATCTGAATTTGGGTTTAGTGTAAATTTGAAATGAAGACAGACAGGCAAAGACAAAAGAGGGCGAGGTGAAAAGCATTGATTTCACACTGAGATTACACAGCACCGACAGCTTGCTGTTAATCATCTCTGCTGGCGTGGAGGAGCAGATTTAATACAGCATTATCATGGAGGGCTCTCACCTGTCACCTAGAAAACCAAATTCACCAACATCCCTCTGATCATTAATCCTGGCGGCTGTGACTCTGCCGGCCACTGGGACTCATTTAACCTACCTGGTGGCTGAAGCTCTCCATGCTGCTCTGCGGGGATCAAGCTGATTTCTCGAGAAACCGCCTGCACAGGGGTCAAAAGTTAAAGGTCCTGTGGGAGGTCTATAGTGTAATATGGACACATATTATGTGTATTGAAATTGTTTGGGGAATAATGTGAAAGAGAGCATTTTTAGCGCTGTGTTTGGATCAGTGATCATAATACATTTGATCAGCCCAATACAGCTGACTAATAGATGGTGATAAAGCACTATACATGAACCACAGTTAGTTAAACATGTCTCTTCATCTCATCTTCATTACACAGTTGAATAGTTATCCAAAATAATTGTCTTTTATCTGCGCAGCTTTGTTTGACAATGTGTTTAATTTGCCAGATTATCATAATTTGCATGTTAGACGTGAAAACAAAAACAACAGACAGAACAACGGTTGAAGAGCCTTAATTAGGCGTGTGAAGATGCTCCATAATTGCTGTAGCTTTGGCGTTACAGTAAACAGAGTGTTTGTGTGCCTGTGTGTGTATATGTGTACACATCTGCTCGGGCTGCACACTTTCAGATAGATTATGGGACCATTGTAGAGGTTTAACTATCTTGGATTTAAATTTTCAGGAAACTTCTGAAAATAAAGATTTTACGAGTTGAAACATGACCACATTTTCTTACAAAGTATTTTGTGGTTATATTCCTTCAATTTCCGTAACAAAAAACTCTGTTAATATAACTTTAGATTTGACATGGTCATAGTAAGTAATCCTGAACAGGATAACATTGTAAATATCAGCAAACCTCTGAAGGAAAACATTTAATTTATGAAAGTCTATAAATGAGAGCATTTCCGAAGTGTTACTCTATTATTCGAGCTGACTCGCCCCTTACAACAATGTACAATAGTCAGGGACAATTAAAGAGAAGTCCATTGTGCTTATTGCAGCATTGTGGAAAATGTTTCATCAAACTAGGACTTATTTGCTGATGGTTTAATTTGGTATTTGAAATATGAGAAATTATTGCTGTAATGCAAGTCTTTCTTCATCCTTTTCAGTTGCTCCAAGTACCAGTACCGTAAGAGCTTGAATAGACGTGCATTAAAATCCAAGCTGTGGTTGGCTTGACCATGTTTTTGCAAGCGATGGCTCACTTAAACAGCAGTGCTGTACTGTGCTGTTGATGAGCTGTGCTGCTCTGTCTTATTTGTCCTTGCGCTGTCAGCATCCTCTTACAGGCCATGACTGTATCAGTTATTGATGAAATTTTCATTCCTTGAGAAAATGGCGTGTGGCAAGAGACCGTATGAAAAGTATCAATTGTAAATCAGTGTTGGCAGCCCCTGATTACCTGCACCTTACCTTACATTACTTGCACAGCTCAAATGTGCATATGCACTTGGTATTTCAAGCCCTGGTCAGAGAGCATGTCGCTCACCCTGGTTGCCTGATACAAGTCTAGACTCTAAGGGGCACTCCACCGATTTTACACATAACGGTTAGTTAACTTGCCACTAGGAATGCTACGCACAGCAGTTGTATAATGTCTGCTGTGGCTCTGGAGGGAGCTTTCCATCAGTGTTTTTCATTAGAACCATACTTGACCATTCTTTATGAATCCCCCAACTTTAAAGTTCTAATGTGGTATTCTAATTTGCCGTAGTACCTCACATTTCACATATAATGTGACGTGCATTTCATATCAAACTGCACTAGTAAAAGTCCAGGAATCATGTATCAAACATCATCAAACACGCAATTTCTTTTGGAGAGGACAACAATTTAGATGTGAATGTATCTTTTTTATTTAAAAAGAGAGAAATGAAATTCATGATTTCACTTGTCTATTTTTGTAAGGGGAAGTTTTATGTAGATGTAAAATGGGAGATACAAATGTCCCTCTAGATGTTTCTGCAACAGCTGTCGTTGTCCAATGCACCAGTGACTACAGCCCTCTAGAGCAAACCAGACAAATCTGTCCAGACCTCCCAGAGCGTGCTGTGACTGTAGCTGAAGCTCTGCATGTTGCACCGTAGATATAGAAACCGGATGAAGGCTGTTCGTTCAGTTTGCTAATGATTACCTTTTTGGAGCCATTCACAGTTGTTGAGTGATGAGCCTGTAGCCACAGCCTTAAAACCCATTACATGTTCTGATTGTGTCAATCTAATGCGCTAATTGAATGCTATCCCTCAGCCACTTTTCATCAGTGAAGAGCCCATGCTGCTGAACTGATTTGGATATAATTTGCACAGCGAGAGCTTCAATCACAAGAGACAAACATTTTCCCTCTCATTAAAGAGCACATTAAAGATTATCTTCTCTAGTTGCCACAGTGACTCTATCTAATATGATTTGCTGGAAGTGTGCAGAGAACACTTTCCTATGTGATCCAGCGAGACTAGAATTTTCTCCCCTCTCTTCTCTCGCCTCCTCTCTCTTCTGCAGTAAGTGAGTCTAAAGAGACCTCTTTGATCTTGTCTCATTGCTCTCAATACTCCAGACTGAATTTAAATCACAAGGCCCGCTATTTTAAGAACAAAGCTGCCGTCATGCTGAACAAGGGAAAAGGGGTTCTCACTTTTATTTCTCACACTATCCTGTCAGAGGGAAATTTGCTAGACGGCAGTGGAAGCTGTGCTTATTAGTGTGTGTCATTTGAATCCATCACACGACCACATCTAAAATAGGCCTTGTGGGCATACAATGTGACGGCGATAGTGATATGCAGCGAAATAAGCTATTGTGATGAGTTTTGTCGTGTGTTTGAGACTAATTGCAAAGATTTATCCGCATGTAGTGCTTTGACTTTCAACCATTCTACATCTTCAAATGAATAATTTATGACCGACGCCTGACAACCAAGGCATGTGTAGTCCAAACTTTATTTTATCAGTTTGGACTGTTTTCATGAGCCCTACACTTTGCAGAATTTTCTACAATCATTTAACTGACTCTACATTTTGAAGATCAAAACATTGGAAAAACACATACAACATTTTTACACATTTTTCTGTTTTTGCATTAATTAATTATTTTTGAACTGACTTTTTTTTCTTCTTTTTTTTAAGCAGCAGCTCATGGAAACGGAAGATTAAAATCCCAGGCCGGCATGGGCGGAACTTTGATATCCTCATAGACGAGTTATCTTGGCTTACGCTGATACTACTTCTTGAACTGTTAATAGCTGTTAATAGTCTTCATCTTCATGCTTAGTCTACGCTCATTGCTGCCTTATATGGTTCTTTGGGTCTTAAACAGGGGAAAAGTTTCTTACCTTGAAACACTTTGGTTTGCAATCTGTACACTATAGTTTATCAATATAAATTGACATGAGAATAGAAGCTTATCTATTTTTGTTGCATTTTAATTTCCGTTATACTGAAGTTGCAGGTCACCTTTTGATTTTGTTTGTCTTTTCTGTAATGGCCTTCCTGTGTCACTGAGCAGTATCAGTGTTGTAATCAGCTCTACATGCATTACAAACACGCTTTCCCATCTGTGTTTTCTGCCAGCGTGGAAAGGCTTGCTCCTATTTTTCATCGCTGCCCTTTTCAAAAAAGGCAGCAAACATGCCACGAGAAAGGTCAGCAGGATCTGAATAACATTAAGGATCTTCACAGCCTCTTTTCCGCTCGTCTCTACCATCCAAACACATCCATCTTCTCTTCTCTTCTAAAGGTAACTCTTAAAGTAGAACAACTGTTGTCAGACCAAGTTCTACAGTAAACTGCAATGGTTGTCTCTCCTTCCTGACTCTCACCCTGACAGGTTCTTGGCATCTCTATTGCTTTTATTTTGCTGACTGACATGAAATCTACTGGCAGAGGGTCCCTCACCGTAAACGAGGGGGAATGTGTCAAAGGTCGGAGCGATGCGGATTTAAGCTTGACAAGGGGTCTGGGCTGAAAGCCACATAAAGACTTCCTCATAAAAGAGCACGGCTCCCTGTAGCAGGTGTCGAACAAGGAAGATGCATGTCACGGCTCTTTGCTGATAGACAGACACAATGATGCCAGGAGAGAAGAAGATAGGCTGGGCTTCAATATCCACGCCAACCATCTAGGTCTCCTCACATGGGGGCAGTGTTGTACCACCTGTCACACTTTTTTCCTCCATTCCCATCATGTCCTTTCTCTTCTTGCTGCTGTGTTCTTCATCTACCTTTACGACAGAGGCATGCAGTAGGCATCATCCATTCTAGGTCTCCTCTTTTCTTCTTGTCATGTTGCCTCAAAAGATGACCACAAAAGAGACAACTAGAACACACAGCCATCATTAGGACAGTGACACTGGGCCCCGTTCTTCCTATATATGGTTTTCCAGTTATCCAGATAAGACATGAGATTTGACATGGATCATAATTTAGAGATTTTGGGATGAAACGAATACATTAACTAATCTTCAGATACAAATGGCTCGCTTTCTTAGATTTATAATGAAGCATTATGATTTTAAATGAGAACATATTGAGGAATCATCACAATCTGCTGGTGTAAATATCACAATTTAATTTTCAGAATTAACAGTTGCCAAACTGATCAGCCAAAGATTCCGGATTTTTTTTCCTTGCCCTAACATATGATTTATTAATTGCTGTCGGATATAATGAGGACAAATATGCAAAAAAATAATCTTTCTAAAATGCATTACCTTCCGTGGTTTTAAGATAACCTAGTCCAGGATTAACAAATATTTTCTGTTCAAAGAACCAAAGTAGTTGGAAGAGAATTAAAATAATTGTTTTAGCCTGATAACGTGTTGGCCTCAAATAATTAAGACACATTTGAAGACCAGGACCCTGCTGTGAAAACCATCTTTAAATGAAAAATATTATTGTATTCTTATCCAGGCATGGACACTTCACTTCTCAAGATGATAAGGGGTCCTTCAGCTGACAAACAAAGCAGTATTGATTATTTTTGCCCTATAGTCAAGCTGAGTTTAGCAAAAATACATTATGTTGTAAATGTGGAAAGCCCAGACAAGATAATACTCTTTTCTTTTCTTTTCTTTTTTTGTAACAAACATTTTTTGCCAGATTCTTCAGCAAACAAACAGCCCTCAAGCCTTCATTATGACGTCAGCTATAGCTGTGATCGTTGCCAGATTGTCTGAAATCCTCCCCCATCTATAGCAGAAACACCCCATGCAGTGTCCCCTTACCCAAGTCTGTTCCACAGGTGGGAGAAACAGAGTGCAATCTGGTTCTGTGTGCCACAGCGGGCTACTTTTCTCCCGCGTTCACAATACCCAATGATTTGTGAGCTGATGCTGTGCTGTTCCCTAGGCAATCCGAGGCATCTCTCCTCTCTATTTCTCTCTCTGCTTCCTCACCCCCAGCATGGCATCCGAGGACAACTGCAGCAACACATCGCCGCTGGGCGGGGTGTTGTTTGTTTCATTAAACATGAACCCAGTGCGCTGTGGAAGAGGCCGTTCATACTGACAGCACGTACATTTATTTTGCCGGTGCTGGAGGGAAAGAGATGCAAATAAATTAATTTTGAAGAAGCTGTAACAGCTGTGCATCTGGAAGTTAATGAGAAATAGGATATTTGCTAAATATGCTCCGCAGGAAATATCTCTTACCAAATATCTCTTGTAAGTCATGTAGCCTGTGATGAATTTCCTCTGTATCACATGGTCATAATTTCCATTTAACTCATGAAATGTTTCTGCTAAGGAACACTGCATTCTAGGATTGTCTTAGATTCATGCCTTCGTTATACTCCAAGGAGACAGCATGAGGTCGTTGCATATAAATTCAGACTGTGCCAAGCACTGCAGTTAACTTGTGTCTGTCTCGGCTTGAATGCAATGCGACCTGTAACCTCTCTCAAAGACATTCCAACAGGGAAGGATATTGAAACAGACTGCTTCCAGTGGGCTCAGATGAAACTGATTACATCTAAACCACATTTTATACATATTCTCATTTGGACAAACGTTTGCTGAGCTGTATTGTTTTCATCTTCTGATCCAAAGAGTCTTCCCCTCCGTTTGTTCGTTCTTTCTCTCAGTCCTTTCATCTGCAACAGCCTGGCTCGGGCCGCTGGATCACCAGGATGGATGGAGGGATTTAAAGATAGACCGACTCAAGGAAAGCCGAGATCAGGGAACCGGGGCTGAAATGAGGGCTTGGTTTAAGGACTGTATGTCCCCATTGACAGAAAAGAAGTGTGAAACTGAGAACTATATATTCTTGCTCTTACCCCCTCCTCTCATCTCCGTCTTGCTGCCACCAGTTCTTAATTCTTCTCTTTGGGAACCCCAACATTCCTGTGGTGGAAAGTCACTGCTGGATCCTATTTCCTACCAGTCTCTGCTGGGAGCACACAGAGACACATGGAGATTGTTACCTACTCAAAAGGCCGTGTAATCCAACCAGTTTCCTTTAGACTTTTTTTTCTTCCCAGACTGTAAAACACAGTGTATTTCAATCAAGGGTCAGGTTGCTCAGAATGGAGGCCTGAGAGTTTGGTTCATGGACCGCACAGGACAGATGATGATGGATAGCTGTATGCCCAAGTTCTCCACACGCCCAGGATCAAATTCCTTTGGAGTTGAGGGGGCGGTGCAGTTTATGATGACCTGTTGAAGTCTCTTTGAGGAAGATATTTAACCCTTAGCCTGTCCATGATCTGGCTGGATGAGAGGATAATCTAAGTAATTTACATGTATATATGACCTGTGCACATACATGGGGCAAGAGGCCAAAATAGTTGAGATATGGGGGTAACAGCTTACATTTTCAAACTGTCTCTCCTTGAAGGCATTCATAGTGTTATACTGGGTTGTCCACATGAAAAGTGACAGGAATAGTGTGAAGAAGAGAGAAGTTCAAACCCTGTTTACTATTTCACCTCCAGACAGCTGTTCAATCACTGCGTGAGGTGTGTGTACTTAAAAAACACTCTCTGCGGACTATTTTGCTTGGACATAATTTATTTGACATTTCATCGTCGTGATCTGATCAATTATAAAGGAAGCTTTCACCTCTTGATAATATCATTTTAAGCCTTGTAGAGGAATATATTTTAGTTTCTGGCCCCAGCAATTGACAAGAACGTGTAGGGCAGGAGATAAACATTTGGCTGTGCTTCAGTCATGTGTACATATGCATGTCTGCATATGAATGTGATTTCACAGTATTATCTTGAACTCCAGTGAAAAACTTGCACATGTAGTGCCTCCATCTGACGAGTGATTGTTATTACCCTGTTCAGTATTTGATCAGCTGCTCGGGTCACTTACTGCTCACTTAATCCTCTCTAATTAAAGTATTAGTGGGTGGAATGAAAACTAACAGACCTCTCACTCCTTCAGGACAAGAGAGCCCCATCTGTTCCATAAAACACACCCCACATAAAAACACAAAAAGTCCTTATCACCACTGCAGCTCAAAGCCCATTATTTTCGCTCTGCTCTCCCCCATGTAATATAAGACAGCTGTTGTTTTGACACCTCATCTTTGGTGTGGGAATCTGTAATTAGTCATATAACATTGTATTACACTTAGTTGTGCTGTGATTGACACAATCAGTTGGCTCTTCGTGTACAGGTGTGAAATGTTGAGTGCAGGTGTGTCTGCATGTGAAGATTGGATGATGTGACTGCATATTTCTCCAATATCATCATTCATTACACTCCTCTCTTTTCCAGTAGTAAAAACATCATAAAGCAGGCAGGCATCACAAGATGTTTACACTGCATAAAATATTCATCTTAACTAGTCATTTAATCTCATTTTGGCTCTCTTAAATCCATTTTTAAAACATGAGTGAACCAAAATCTGCCAATGGAGTGTGATAATTGCTCCTATTTCAAGTGTAGTATAAATTGCTTCAAGGATTTTGAAAATTTTGAATCACGTCTGTTATCAGATTAATATCACCCAATAACATTCATGAAATGACTGATTTGCTTTTGAATAAAGTGGAATTATCTCAGCCAAACTGGCAGTATCCTACTTGCTTCATGAAAAATATGATTTTAATACACAACGCCAGTGAAAATGAGTTGTTAGGATAGACATTTCCTGCTGTGAAACATACAGATTGTTTGTTTGTCTCTATTTCCTCTCCGGATGTTGCCCTTGCACTTAATTTGTCTTATCTGTCTCTGCACAGTGTTTTGTCCAGAAAGCCAATTTCCTTTCAGGATATAAGTGGCTTCAGGAGACCAAAGGAAACTTTGCCCAAACCTAATATCTCACACCTCCAGGGAATACAAGTTTACATGTTGAAGCACCTCAATCTGACAAACTCCCTGCAGGCTCTCTTTGGATCTCTCTTAGCCAGCACAACACAATCATGGCGCCCACACATCCTCACCTGCAAACCGTCTTCATGCATTTCAAAGTGTTATGGACTGAGTGATATTAACTTTCCCGGTGATGTGAGGGGAGGAGGGGATAGAGATGTTTGAAAAAAAAAGAAATATGAGGGACTGGTGTCCAGTGTATGTGGATTCAACATGTGAGGAGTTCATCTGTGTTATAGTCTTTGCCTCCTCTGCAGTGAACTATACCCTGATGAATAGGCAAACTTTGTCCTTTTCTGCACTAACGTCTCAGAGGATTAACTCACTTTATAAATAGTTTTGAATATAACTATAACTATAAACTATTTAATAAATTGAAGCTTGCGTTAATACCAACCACAGATGTTTTAAAGATGTATGCTGAATTAAATGTACTGATAATTAAGTTAACACAGATAAGAACATCAGGAGATGTTTACTCGAGCACACGCTGACAAATATTATATATAGTCAGTCCGATCTGAAGGTGAAGAAAGTTTTTATTTAAGCTTTGAGCCATGTAAACATGCAAAACTTGGTGCACTGCAGTTTAATAAAAAGTGGCTAATGCACCAATACTCTAGACACAACATCCAATTTCTGTACAAATAAAGTAGGCAGCTCGTGTAACACAATTGCCCTTCCATTTGAACAGTGGGTAGTAAATCATCAGGAGAATTTTCCATGGCCACCATGCTGGTTAATGGTTTTGCTTCAGCTTAATGATATGCCTGGTGAGAGAAAGTGGGAGAGGGATGATAATAGGCAAGTCTTATGAATAATCATTAGATTAATGTCATCCACATCAACTGCATGTCAATAAGCGTGAAATTAAACTTGACGTTTCTTTTAGCCGCCATTAACAGTTGTTCTAATTAGCCAATTGGACAGGGAAATGTCTCATTCTTTAATTTGTTCGATTGCAAATCAATCTAATTAGAAATCGGAGGATGAAAAATTGGTTCATCAGGCAGTACCTGCTGTTATGTCATCGCCACAGCAGTAATGATGTGGTATTACTGTCACTGTGGCCTGGGATATATGGGTTTGTGTGTATGTGTGTGTGTGTGTGCAGTGGAGACTGTTTCTGTGTGCGCTGTAAGTACAGACGGCATCTCCAGGTGTAGACTTCAGACATGGAGTGACATGGAGAGCTCTGCATTCTGATGGAGAGCTCTCCATATCACAGACGTGCTATGGTGGAGGAAGTGGTCAGATTATTTTAACTTAAAAAGGTAAAAGTACTAATACCACACTCATTTTCTATTACAAGTATGTAAAAAATGTTAAGTAGAAGTATGTAAGTATGATCAGAGAAATTTACTGAAAGTATTAAAGTAATTATTATTGTTCATGCATTAGTGTCTAGGGGGATCCAGGGGGAAAAGAAAATGTTGTATATTTTGATGTTAAATGCATCAATCTGGTGCACTTCGAGATCAAAATTAAGAGGTTAGATCTATGAAGAACGTTGTGCTCTTGTTAATGCCATGTCACTTGACTTTCTTACACAGACAAGGAACTTAACTTGAGTTTTAACAGTTGTAAATGAGCATTTTGTACTGTACGTGTCACTTTTTACATTTATTTGACTATAGTCACTAGTTAGGCTTCTCTGCAGAATAAGATTCTTAATACAAAAATCAACTAAAATGATACTGGATATATAATGTTCTAATTTTTTGTTTAATTAAAAACCATAGCTGCAACATTATAGTGATGAACACATGAATGGATCAATAATTATGAACCAATAATAAAAGCCTACCATAAATAAATATTTTGAAATAGGCCATTCTGCATGAAGTGTATACTTTTACTTTTGGTACTTGAAATATATTTGATGCTTATACTTTTGTACCTTTTTACTAAGGTAACATTTTGAATGCAGGACTTGGAACAGAGCATTTTTATACTGTTTTTAATCATAAAAACATTTTTAATCATAAAAACATTGATTGTATAAATGTGAATGAGGATGGCACAGCAAACTTCCACAAAGCATGGTAAACAAGACGGGATCCTCTGCAAACTCTTTGCCGTCAAAGTAACAATCACCTGCTCTTCATCACTCACTATCCGCTGATGACTTGGTTAGGTTTTGAATTTCTAGTTTTTCTCCACACCTCTGTTTCATTCGTATATGAATTGATTTTGTTATAGAATCACACAATGTTGCTTGTTTGAATGGTAGAATCATAGCCTGTTTTATATTTGATGATACTGCTCTTATGTCTGCTTTTTCATGTTTTAACAATTTTACAGTGTGTTGCAACACTTGCTGTCATGATACACAGCATGTATTTGCACTTGCTTAATGCCATCTAACTTGACACACACACACAGACAAGCAAGAACGCTGGCACGCACGCAGTTGTAAATGAGCATTTTGTACTGTACGTGTGCGTTTGGGTGAGAGCACTTCTAGATGTCATGCCATGCGGACACTGAGTTAACATTTCAGCACGGCAAAAATGCTCACTGGAGTATAATGTTCTTTTTTTGTTTAATTACAAACCATAGCTGAAACAATTAGTCGATTGACAGAAATCTAATGTGCAACATTATTGTTTAAATCGAGCAAAATTTTAAGATAAAAATGCAAAACATTGTCGGATCCAACTTCTCAAATGTAAAGACTTGCTTCTTTTCTTGATCTCGTTTAAATGCAAACATTATAGATTAAAATTTTGGACTGTTGGTCAAACAAAAAAAGCCTGGTGGCCAAATAGTGAAACGCTTGCAGTATAGTCACGGCTACTAAGCTAGATATCGGCAGGGGGCATTTGTTGTGCACTCTATCTCCTGGTTTCCTACTCTGTACAACATCAACTGTCTAATAAATGCAAAAATGAAGTAAACGTTTGTGTACCACACATGCAGAATATTCAATTTCAGAATGTTTATTATATCATTGGATTATATTTATTGGATGCATTAATAACACACCACTTCATTATGCTACAGTCCATAAAGATGGGGCTCATTTTAATGACTTTATTCTGCTGGGTAGCTTATAAAATTTCCCATGGTGATCAGACAAAAGTGAATGTTGCTCTGTCTGATTTGGTGCTGTCACTTTATGTACACTTACTTGAGGCAGAATACATTGTGTTAAAGTGTACATGTTGAGTCCATAAGCTTATGTCACTCTCTCCATAAGCAGTCACTCTCTTACGTGTAAGTGTCTCTAGAACAGAGTGCACAACTGGGAGTTAACAGCCCTGCAGCCCCTCATTTGCACTCCGTCCCTCACTTGCTGAGTGAGGTCAAAGGTCAAACAACTTATATGCCAAGTCAACAAGTGCTGCCATCTGCCTGTTCATTAGCCCTGCTGACCTTTCACTAGTCAAGTGGGGTCATCGAGGAGCAGTGTCCGTTCAGTGTATAGACACTTAACGGCATACTGTGTGGGCTGGATTAGTTTATATGTCTCAGCTCAGTCCAAACATTTAAAGCCTGAAGAATATATGTTTTTTTAAAGATAACAGCTTTCAAAGGATCCTGATGGCATATGTTTTGTGTGTAGAAAAATGAAACAACCCCAGTCATATTATAAATACTATTTGCAGTTTCCACCATTTGGATAAAATAAAAAAAATTATAAACATATTTTTTTACTTCTAAATACTTTAATATAATATCTACTATTGAGAAATGTTAATGATTTCCTTAGTTATTGTTATTGCATTTATATATCTGCCATGAAATCTGTCATTCTAAATTAGCGTAATCTGAAATAATGCAGAGTTTGACACAACAGATGCAAAATCAAAGTATGTTTGAGAGCTTGCATATGTCATATACTCGCATCAGTGTATCTCTTGCATACTTTTACAGATTATTTGTGAGGCCAGTTAGCATATCACTGTCAACTAACAGCATATGTGTGTTCCTGCATATATATGCACACAAAGAAACCAGATCTCTCTCATAATGATAGTACATAGCTGTACCTACCTGACATCAACTATCTTGTACCCGCAAGTCAGACCACACACACACACACACACACACACACACACACACACACACACACACACACACACACACACACACACACACACACACACACACACACACACACAGTCTATGTAATGTCCCCAAAAGTTGTCTAAATTAATCTAACGTTAATTTCCTGGAGAAATACCATTCCCCCTACTTGCCTAACCCTTACCCTTTCCCTAACGTTAACCACTCACCCAAAAGCACATTTTCCATATTTGGGACATGGCTTTTGTCCCCAGTTGTACAAGCCGTCCAATTAACTGGTATGTAGCCTGAAGGTAGCCTAAGTCAAGACACAAACACACACAGGATAGCTGTTCCACTGGAAGATATGAGGATTTGGCTCTCAACAATTTACTGCTGATACAGAGGATGGAGCAAGGAGGGCAGTCTGACAAGCTGGCCCAGCGTAATGGCCTTCACCTAACCACCTGGCCTGATTTTACAGAGTCATGCAGAGGTGATAGAGAAAGCGAGAGCAAGTGGTATTTCTCGGCCTGGCCGGACATGAGTGATGGGAGATGAAGATAGCGCTGATAGAGGGTAATGATTGTGATCTCACTTTCTCTGAGTTCGCTGGGCCCGTGTCTGGGCTAATGGGAGTCAGGTCATGGGGATCCGGGGCCTCAGTGTGATGGTCATCTGGTCATCTGGACTGACTCATTTTGGAACGAATGGATGCTGATAGTGTGGTCAGCTACATCTCTCTCCGAGTTGCAGGTGTCTGGCTAGAACACTGGGGGAAAGGATTGGGTGTGTTGCAGTTGCATTAAATTCTATAAAATTCACTGAACCTAAATGATGGCTGTGAATGTATGTGCATAAATGATGTATCTCACAACTAACAGAGATAAAAAGAAAAAGCTAGAATAAGGAGAGTTCACATTCACGCTCACGTTGTGTACTTGAACTCATCTGTGCTCCAATGACCATGTTGGTCCTAAATTGAGGTGTGGTGAGACGTGTTGTTGGCGCATTGCTATCTTGAGGCAGCAGAAAGCGTTGACTAACAAAAGCCTGCTCTGAAGTCAATGGAGCAGTATTTTCCTGCTATTTAAAGGGCACCTTATTCAGATAGTAAGATGTGCCTACACTCTGCTTGTTACACACACAGAGACACGCAGCAGCTGTTCTCCTCAGTTTAATAGGTTAACAGTGCATTTGCTAATATACAGTCAAATGGATTTGTGGACAGCGGAGGCAGAGGGTCTGCCTGCCAAAGACCACATACCTGTATATCCCCAGTATATATAGGAGTATGAAACTCATTAATATAAGACAATTATAGGACTGTACCGAATAGTTGGAAGCTTCACTCATAACGCTGATAACACTGAAATCAAAAATCAACATTTGAATGCTGTGCAGCTTCTTTTTTATCTTCTAAAATATAATTCTTAGGACTAAATTGGTCATAGACTGGGCTCAAGACAGTTAGCTTAAGTTGTTAGATGTACATTCCAGGTTAAAATGCAAAGTATGAACATTCAAAATCTGTCAAAATCATCTCAGACCATGCTTGAGAACACAAACAAGTCCTTATCACTCTGTGTAGTTCCCAACCCGCATATGCTTACCACCTTGCCTGTGCTGTTGCACGACTTTTACCGTAACTTGACAAATTTTATAATTTAATTAATCCATCCCTTAGTTGTTGAGATAATTCAGACTGGACCAGTGGACCAAGTGGTGGACCGACAAACCTTTACTGCCACTAGTGAGGCTAAAAGTGAACCTGTGTTTGGAAAATTGCAATATACAGTTGGTAGAAATAAAAGGGAACATTGTAATTAGGTACTACACAGACAGAGAAAGTATGATATGAGTGCCCGATTGTAAGCATCACCCCTCTGTCCACAGTTATTCAGATTTTCCAAGTAGATGTTGGTATTACGCTACTAGGGGCGCTTACAAAGTGGCCAGCTAACATGTCAAAGCACCACAGCTTAGAGTGATCTGTTCTGTGCGACTTAGGGGTAGGTGATTTACCTAATATGGTAAGGATAATGAATTAACTTAGCGGACATCCACTACATCTGGAGATTCCGTTAGAGAGCATATAATGTACTATGTTACACATCCACTGCAGTGAATTTGAATTTATTCTTCTATAATAGTATTGTCAGGAAATAAAATGTCTTCACAGGCTGAGGGAGCACAGGTGTAACTGCAGTTAGCTCTTGGCTACATTGGTTCCCGTCCAGAAAATCAGCCCTCATTCTCACTGAACGACACCTAAGCTCAGAGGCCGTAGTACTTCTACACTTGTTCTACGTCAGCATGTTGTGCATTCCTCTCCTGTCCTTTGTCGCTAAGAAAACAATTACTCTGCTGCCCATACCTCATATGGGCACACCAGCAGCAGTCACAGCTCGCCAAATTGTGTCACTGAATACTGTATATCACCAACACGCGATGTACATTCCTGTACTCTCGTTTTAGAACAAGGAACTTGACTTAGTATGTATTACAAATGGCTGCAGGAACAATCCTTTGTCAGTCTCTTGTTTAATTTTATGCCATCAGGATGAAAGGCAATTGAGATGTAAAAGCATTACCACACAGCATGCCAGTTTCCTGCTGAGGAAAAACATGTAATAAAGTAGAGAAAACTGTTCTCGATGTTCTGCTGCTTTTCCCAGTGACAGTGTTGCAGCCACTTAGTTTCCCTTGTTTAAAGCCACAAAGACCACAGAGAGTGTATACAAGCTATGAGCACTGTACTGTTATCAAGGCACAATCTTTCACTTCCAATACCATTACGTAACGTGGCCCTTCAAATGGCTTGCATTATATATTTCTTATGTGTCCTAGCCAATGTGAGTTAGATATTCTGCAGAAAATGCTTCGTTGTTAATACTGATATCGTCAGTATTAATATATATCGCTCACTGATTAATTTTAGCCCATGATGTTTTTGTTATCAAGTAAATTCACCATATTTTTTGCCAATATTGATGCTGTGTAGAAAGTGTTTTAAGAAGACTTAACATTTGAATACATTAACCTGAAGCTTGGGATTCTTGGATTCAACCTCTAAAATTCTTATTCATCCTGTGAGCCAAAGTTCCAGAAACTGCATTTACTCTGAAGAGAATCAATGCACTCCTGTAGTAGTTGCTTTATTAACTCTGCAATTGAGGAAATAACAAGGACTGTGCCCTTGCAATGCAATCATATGTTTTCTTGATATTCATTTTGCACTTCAAAAATCCCCCTTTTAAAGCACAAACAAAAGTGCTTGCCAGAACCTGACTCACAAAGATGTGTTACGCCAAACTGAATAAGAACACCCACAGCCGAGGTGGAGAACTCTGCCTACTGCTTGTGGGATTCCCAGAGCAGAGTGAGTGTGAAAGGTGTCAAAAAGCATCTTGCTCACATCACTAGCATGAAGTGTCACGTAAGTCTCCATCTGAGACAGAGTGAGCCCTGAAATAGCGCTCAGCAAAACTCTGAATGGAGACCCGACGTTTACTCTGGTGATCAGGAAAGTAACGCCTGCTTAACGGTGTCTTTCCTCTATTCCCCACAATCTAGCTTTAATGGATATAAACACAAGTGTGAATCCAGTATTGACATATTGTGGCAGGCTTGCCCTGGATAGGAATGTTAAGTTCATTAGAAGCGTCTTGAACATATCTAGTAAGTAGGCCAGTCTCTCTGGCCACAGCACATCCAGGAAGAGGACCTCAAGGTCACTGTCCTTGTTGTCAAGGGAAGCTTTAAACCCCCCTTTCAGCTAAAAAATGCAGATGCCAGTTAACTCCCCTTTCTAAGAAAGGCCCCTTCTTAATTAAATCCACCGCTCTCACAACTGAATCCTCTCTTGTTTGCTTGCCATCGCTTGTGTCTGCAGAATACGTTGCGTGACAAGGCCTGATTTGTGCCCCGCCATGCTTTTGTTCCAGTTAGTGCATAAAAAGTCTTGGGTTTATTGAAAGCGTGTCTCCCCTCAGTCATTGTGTCAAGTTTTGGAATCACCGCCATTAATCAAATACTTTTGTTTGGCATTGTCACCAGCGTCATTTTGATAGAGGGACTGCAGCTATTTTTCTTGCTGCCTCCTCGCCAAGCCTCTTTGAGTTTTGATCAGCTGCTCTTCATATAAGTGAAGTTTCTTCTCAGTAGATTGCCTTCAGGCAGCTCTAATTCCTTTTAGCACAACGGTAGTAGGACAGATACTGTTTCAGCACAGTTGAGTTCCAGAGACGGACACTTCAGACTCACTGCAGTTTTTCCACGGTTAAGCTATGACTCACAAATATTTCAGGGGCAAATTTACTAAAGGATTATGCAGCTTTTCTGCTGCTAAAGCTGCACAAATAAGACAAAAATAAACTATGCTATTTGGTAAAAGATCAGCACTAATAGCTACACACCATTAGAGTGAAATTATTAGCGTCTTCAGAAGGTTGGTGGTAACTGAAGGGCTTTTATAAGAGGTGTCACGACCAGACTTTCCAGTCATCATGGCAGCAGTGATGGAAGCCAATCGAAAGCATTGTCCTGTTCCACTCAAACTCATTTATTTTGGGATTTGCAGTGACATGATGAAATAACAATTATCATAAAAACTTAAAAAATACTTTTTTTGCACATAGGTTGAAAGTTCTGAAGCACAGTCAACTTAATTGTAGCATGAGAATAAGAGTATTAAGAAAGTCCACCTTTGTTTAAAAATAATCAAATTCTGTGTAGTGGGTGTGTGGTGTGGAGCATAGAAAATAATCACTTCCCATGGGGATCCCCGTAACATTCCATTGGTCGTAAAAATAACTGTAACTCTACTGCACTGCATTTTTATGCTTCTGCTCGACAACAGAGGTGGCCTTACTCAGTATGTTTTCTGGTTGTCCGTCCATTCTCATTAACACAATATCTCCACCTGGAGGGAATTTCTTCCAATTTGGCACAAACGTTCACCTCTCGTCAACGATGAATTGATCAGATTTTGGGGTCAAAGATCAAAGGTCAAGATCACTGTAACCTCAGGTCCGTATCATTCTCAAGGACATGATATCTCAGGAACGCCTGGAGGATATGTCTTCAAATTTGGCAGAAACGTCCACATTACCTCAAAGATAACTTCATCAGATTTTGGCGTTCTCAGGTCAAAGGTCAAAGGGCACTGTGACCTCATAAAATAACATTTTTGGCAATAACTCAAGAATTCATATCTAAATGGTGACAATTCCACATAAATGTCTAATTAGATAAACTGATGAAGTGATGTCATTTTGGACAGACATGGGTGTGAACTGCAACTTGACTGGCAAAGGCATAAAACAGTGAGGCATTTATTCTACTTATAAAACAAAATGATAATCTGGTCTCTTGTCACATATCTCGCCATATATCTTTCCAGGCCCTGTCTCACTCCCTCCTCTACTCCTTGCAGTTCTCATACTTTGAACTGAAGATGCATCCAGGAACTACTATTTTTCTTTTGTGACACATATCTGGTTCATATCTGACATGGAGTCTGCTGCTGCATATCATGTAGATTGCTGGGTTTAGATTTATCCATCACAATTACCTAGATAACTTATTCTCAGCAGATAAATATCAACTCTGTTCATACTCTTTTTTCACATAAAGAACCTGCTCTAGATTGTTGAAATAAAGCTTCTTGGATCAAAGCCGGAATAGTTATTTAGGTCACTAGGATCTTCCACCCCTTACTTTTTAATGAAGAGGGACTATATGGGCTGCTGGATGACCTCCATGTCCTTGAGATTGTATTAGAAAGAATATCCAAATTAAAGATAAAGGGTTTAGGTTGTAACTATCAGATGTGTGATATGTTCACTAGGTCAAGGACAATGGTTATCAGATTTGTTTGTAAATCAGCTGCACATCACAGTATATATAGTGTGGGGGTATAAATGTCCTTCTAATATGATATTATAGTATAGTATGTCATGAAGTAAAGAAGAAAAATTATTTTGAATGATGTAACACATTATACACATATACAGTGACAATAGAAAAGCAATCCTGCTAGATATTTTGTAGATTATTTGACGTCAAACCATTACATTATTCAGAGCTTTTTTTATTAGGGGTAATCAGACCTAATCAGTTTTTTATTTAAATATGAATATTATTAATTTTCAATATTGTTATTTACTTATTTATTTATTAATTACAATTAACCACTCACAGAAGTAAGTACTTATTATTATGTTCTTAATTTTCATGCATAATTAGTGAGCCTGACTGAGGAAAACATAAATCCAAAATAGTGAGTAGAGAATGTGTCATGGGTTTCAAATGAGGCCTCACTGATGCTTCATTTTGACTAATTACATGGTGCTGACAATGCAAAGATGGTGGGTTAGTTCCCTGTACCGGCCATGGTGATTTTCTGTCACCATCCTCAAACGGATAACAGTGTTAATCCAGGGCTAACCTGAAGAGAGGCATAAAGAGGGCCAAGCAGAGTCACAAGCTTGAGGAGCAATATAAAAGGGTTTATAGTTGACCAATATTACAGTCATTGAAAGCATGTGGAAAATTGGAGACAAATGTCCTGAATAACTTTTTTGTTTCTGGAAAATTGGTCTTTCTCTCTCCCAGATTCTAACTTCTACCTAGTGAGCGTCCCTGAGTAGATACCACCTGGCAAAACGAAGCCTTAGTGTAGTGTTTGATGAGAACCAAGGACGGTTGGTAGAGATCCATCTATTGAGTGTCAAGGGATCAGAAAGCACCAGCTGGGCTCAGCAGCCCACCATCTCCCCTGTGACAGGCGGTGTAATAGTGAAGCCAGTTAGCTTTTCTCTCCTGGCTGGATCCTCAGGTCCCACTGGGTTAGTTCCAATGGGAGAGGAGGGGAGGGAGATGGAGGGTGAGTGTTAGCAAGGGAATGAAGAATAAGGAGTATAGTTTTCAGAGTCATTGTAGACCAGACCTCCTCTCATATTGGGGTCTGGAGAAATGCTTCTGATTAGCAGGGAATAGAGCTAACTCTCCCTGGGTTGCAGTGCGGGCTGGGTATGCCGGGGAGGCTGTCGCCCCATTCAACTCCAGCTTACAGATGGCTGGCCCTGATCGCACTGCTGGGTCCCAGAGCTCCCTTTAACTGTGCTAGTTAATGACTGGTCCTGTTGCCCCTGGTAATGTGCTGACCCAAGAACAAAGTTGATGGTAATTGGCTGACTCTGGAGTGCTTGCATGTAAAATAGGATTTGATTCATGAATTGGCCTTTTGAAATCGACTTAACAGAAGTTTGTTTACAGGATTGCACAAATTAAGCCTAATGTTTTCTTGGTTTTAAAACTGACTATATTTGCAAAATAGGTCCAGATCATTAGCTGTAATAAAAATATCCCATTGCCACTTAGCTTTTACTGAGCTCTCAAGAATCCAATTCCCCACAGCAAGAATTAAATATTGAGTAACGCTTTCAACTCAATTATGGGCGGCGTGCAACTGTATCCCACAAGATTTTGGTAGCTTGATTCCTTGCAGACTTTAAGTCCTGCCATCAGCTTCACTGAAGAAAGCCATCCCACCTTGTTCTTGCCTCATTTTGACAGTAATGCCTGTCAGCGCCGGTTTCTACCAGTCTGCCTGTCGTACAGGGTCGACTCCGACCTCGGAGCTGAGAGGATCTCTCCCTCTGCCAAGCATCATGGAGAGAGAGCCTCACTCTTATCCTCCGAAGGCTCATCAGATAAGAAGTGGGTAAAGGCACCAGCGAGTCTCTCCCCAGAGGGAAGGGATTTCAGTTTCTTTGTGCACTCTCTCCTCTGCTCTCTTTCTTTCTACTTCTCTTTTGTTTATGCTTTCTTTTTATTCTGTGTGTGTCTCTCCAGCTGGCTGAGGGAGAATCCTATCCTCCCAGGAGTCTATGATGGAAGGAAATCTCAGTAGATCAGAGTATAAACAGCAGCTGCTAACATTTGAGAATGTGGGGGATTGAAGCTCAATATACTGTATGCACAGGAAATAGTTCCTAGCTAAACACTGTGTTCTCAACACCCACTGATCATGGTTCAGTGATATTAGCGTGATTTGAAATAGTTGTGGATTGCTTCACTGAAGGAGCAGCTTGGAGTCCCAACAGTGAGCTACTTCCCATTAGTACTGAACACCTGGGGGATTTGCTGAGCATGTTTTGGAGTGTTTGTTGGTTTGTTTTACAGCAGAAATAAATTACACTGATACGTCTTCTACAAGCTTTTACAAGTGTTAGTTTGAGCATTTGGCTTTGACAGCAACAGCCCAGTGTTTTCATTTTTTTCAAATGTTTGTCTACCTTATGCAACAACTCAAGAGAGTTACATCAGATCCCACCTACTGGTAAATGTATCATCCAAATATGTCTGCTGGTTTTTATGTATTTATTTATTTATTTATTTTGGAAAAGGGTAGCTGTCAACTAGTGAGAACCAAGTTGACACTGATAGCTTGGAAAGACCAGGAGAAATGTCCCTATTGGGACATCACAGAGAGGAAGAATAGCCATGGAGTCTACAACAGCAGTGGTAAAAGATGACTCACAGTGAGAACATGTTGAACCAGACAACAGCATTTTCATAATTACTAATGGGATGAGCACCGGCCAGGAAACTAGCAAGTAGTGGGGGGAAGAAGCTCTAGGTCCTCTCCTGGGGATCAGGTAAAGTATCAACTCTAAGGGGGCTAAAACATCCAACTGGTAAAGAGATGCTTGACAGTCCAGCGACCCTGCAGGGGACCTTGCATTGACTGCCTCTTGATTCAAGTCACGTCAGGTCTATTGTTTTTATAGAGAACATTAAACAAAACTGCCCTACTGAGAGCAGATGTAAGATTTGACAAAAGAAGGTTAGCAAAAAGAGTTTCAGCAAGTGTATAGTGTCGAGAATGACACTATACACATGTCTAGAGCGGGGAGTAAGTTGTTGGCAGTGTTGAATAAGTTGGCCTTGATACTGTGACAGTGTCTGATTCAGTGTTAGGGCCCTGTACTTAAGGATAAATGGAGTGACAAAAAGTCCTGATCCTCATAGGGGAAAGTACTGGCAGACTTGTGAGGAAGTCAATACCTCTGTCAAGTTTGAGCAAAGACACTGAAATAAAAGAGGGTGGAAATACCATCAAAGAATTACGTCTACCAAAAGTTAAAACAGGCATTATCCACATTTTACAGTTGTCAACTGAGGATAAAGTTAATAATGGGTATTGTAGGTAAATCATGCATATATGGAAATATGCAGCAAAATGACTCAGGGCTCAGTACAAAAGAGTGAAAGCAAGCAAAGTAGTACAGACAAGTGCAGGAGGAGGGAATACACGAGTGAAGTTTTACACAACAAGAAGGAATGCATTTAGAATAGCCTGGTTTTTAAAACATGACAGAAGCAGGACAGATTTAGATTGTACAACAGAAACACTGTTTGTCTTCTACGTGTCAAAAAAAAAAGTGAAAATGTTTGCTCAGTCTGGTAGCAGACAGGACAACAAACCACTTAAAAGAAGAGAATACTGTAGCCGTCATGTCTTTGCTAAAGGCAGATACACTGGTGGTCTGCAGCTGCCTACAATACATAAGTAACCAAATCCACTTTGTTACACGTCAAAACAGCCAAATATGCCAAAAACAGTTTCCCTACCAGGAAACCAGCTACTTTTTGATACACCACAGTTTACACCAATTTTTGTCAGGCTGTAGAGTGGGTCTCTTTACATAAACCATGCACTCAGTGTGATCATTAAGAGATTATAAAGTATTGTGTTGTCTGGAAATGCTGCAGAGTGGGCTTTGGTTTTTGTCAATTGGGTTGTACTTGGATTAAATTATAAGTATAGACAGATCTTTTGCAGAAGCAGCTACCATAAAACAGCTGAATGCCAAACAAAATGAAAAAAATAATGGGATGGAAGTAAAACCATGCGTCTATCGTAAAAGAAGGAGGAAAAAGTCACGCTGACTGCTTACAGATTTTACAATTATTAAGATTTAATCTGAGCAATTGAAAAGTGTGTGACAGGTAGGGATATGCCATTTAGTGGCAAACACAAAGATACGTTTATTTGAGGCAATACTAAAGGTTAGGACACTTTAGAAATGGTACTGTTCATTACAGTACAGTAAATGAAAGAAAAGAAAACTCACTGTAATTGCAGGTCACCAGAGTCTTGACAACAGTCGTGTAAAACACACCAAATGTTCGTAAAGTTTAATTTTGTAGGCCAAAGCTTGAGAGAGTCTAAACAGATGAGTGGCCAACTAAAGCAGGCTGGAAGACTTGGTGCCAGAGCAACCTGGGAGTCTCTCCTCCATCTGCTCAGATCAGTCTCATTAAGTCGAACAAGTGGCCCACTGCTCCTCCACTCCGTGCACTCTCTCTATCTCTCATAGCCTACTGCTGTCCTGGGGCAATGATTACATGAAGCCTAACCTTGTAGAAAATGACATTAGAGAATGCAAAACTATGGTAATGACTCGGCCACACGGCCCACTGGCTTTCAGTTAACCCTGGCCCTTATGTATGCAAATGCTAATGTACAGTGGGTACGGAAAGTATTCAGACCCCTTTAAATTTTTCACTCTTTGTTTCATTGCAGCCATTTGCTAAAATCGAAAAAGTTCATTTTTTTTCGCATTAATGTACACTCAGCAACCCATCTTGACAGAAAAAAACAGAAATGTAGAAATTTTTGCAAATTTATTAAAAAAGAAAAACTGAAATATCACATGGTCATAAGTATTCAGACCCTTTGCTGTGACACTCATATTTAACTCACATGCTGTCCATTTCTTCTGATCCTCCTTGAGATGGTTCTACTCCTTCATTGGAGTCCAGCTGTGTTTAATTAAACTGATTGGACTTGATTAGGAAAGGCACACACCTGTCTATATAAGACCTTACAGCTCACAGTGCATGTCAGAACAAATGAGAATCATGAGGTCGAAGGAACTGCCCAAGGAGCTCAGAGACAGAATTGTGGCAAGGCACAGATCTGGCCAAGGTTACAAAAGAATTTCTGCAGCACTCAAGGTTCCTAAGAGCACAGTGGCCTCCATAATCCTTAAATGGAAGAAGTATGGGATGACCAGAACTCTTCCTAGACCTGGCCGTCCAGCCAAACTGAGCAATCGTGGGAGAAGAGCCTTGGTGAGAGAGGTAAAGAAGAACCCAAAGATCACTGTGGCTGAGCTCCAGAGATGCAGTAGGGAGATGGGAGAAAGTTCCACAAAGTCAACTATCACTGCAGCCCTCCACCAGTCGGGGCTTTATGGCAGAGTGGCCGACGGAAGCCTCTCCTCAGTGCAAGACATATGAAAGCCCGCATAGAGTTTGCCAAAAAACACATGGAGGACTCCCAAACTATGAGAAATAAGATTCTCTGGTCTGATGAGACCAAGATTGAACTTTTTGGCGTTAATTCTAAGCGGTATGTGTGGAGAAAACCAGGCACTGCTCATCACCTGCCCAATACAATCCCAACAGTGAAACATGGTGGTGGCAGCATCATGCTATGGGGGTGTTTTTCAGCTGCAGGGACAGGACGACTGGTTGCAATTGAAGGAAAGATGAATGCTGATATTTCAGTTTTTCTTTTTTAATAAATTTACATTTCTGATTTTTCTGTCAAGATTGGTTGCTGAGTGTACATTAATGGCTTAATGGCCAAGTACAGAGATATCCTGGAAGAAAACCTCCTCCAGAGTGCTCAGGACCTCAGACTGGGCCGAAGGTTCACCTTCCAACAAGACAATGACCCGAAGCACACAGCTAAAATAACAAAGGAGAATTGTGCTTTCGCTAACTTCAACAAATGCTGAGTGCCTAAATATGTAGAGGCAAACAAATGTTATGCTCCATTGATACAATTGTATTATTATATTGCAAGAGCTGATATTGCATATATGGTGTCAGTGAATATCTTCAATAAAAACATTTCCACAATGTTGATAAAAAAATATCCTTCCTGCAAATTATTCGTACAGTATATACATTTTATTTCTAGCAGAAAAGGTTGGACGTAGTTATGGAGCAAAACCAAGTTGTGTGAAAGATGGAGCTCTTCAACACGCATGAATGCAGGACAACAGAGTGTAGGAACAGATGTCTGACTGAAGACAAAGTCAAACATCAGATCAGGCTGTCTGTGTACGATAAAGAGAGTGTTTGAAGAGGTCAGCTGCTGGCAGTGATGTGGATGACGCTACTCCTCTGGGAACACTGAGTGAACTCTGAATAACAGCAGAGCAGAGTGGAGAGGTGCGATTGCACCATGAGTTTGTTTTTTACAATATTTTTCTGTCATTGAAAACTGAATGCAGTGTGTTGCAGGAAAGGCAAAACCACATGCTGCCTTTGTTCAAAGCAGAGGATGAAGTCACTGTTCTGAGCTCAGGCATGATGATATTGTCATTTTAAGACCATTTTTTGCTGCTGATATATTGATAACATTTTAGCAAAATAATGTAAGTACACCCTTTGAAGAGCAGTGAACCTTTAATTCTTGACAATATTCAGACATTTGAAATGGAATGTGAGAAAATGTTAATATCCTAAATAAAACAATTTTGTTAATCGTACAATTTTACTTCTGTAGAGGTTTAAGTGCCTCTTATTTACTGTATTAAGTGTAGAAGAGCCAATGTTGACTTTTGATGTTGGCCATAGATTGGTAATTAATTGTCTTAATTAAGAAGACATGGATCTTTGTACTTGTTCCCTGAATTAACAGGCTGACAGTAGAGTAGTTTAGTGCAACTGTGTTGCTGTGTTTTTATTGCCAATGTCTTTTATGGGAACACCACCTGCACATTCCAGAGCACCGTATGTCCCCTGCCTCACACTTTTTCCTGCGTCGTGTCTGCGGTAGAGCAATTTTCTAATCAAGGTTTAATTAGAAAGGGGAAGCTTAGCGTCCCCCCTCTTAATGATCGACAAAGCAGCTAAATTGTCAAACCTGTGGAGTCTCTAATGGGAATAGTTGAGGGGCCCTGGGTGGCAATGTAGCCAATGAAACGACAGCATTGAAAGAAAGATCATGAATCTTCACTATGAAGCAATTACAAAAGCTGCTGAAAGGACATTCTCTAACCATTCGTTATTTCATTTGGCTTTGTGGTAGACAGTGCACAAACCTTGAAATGTGAAGTGGAAAATTCAGGGAAGATAGGTTATAGATGGAAGGAAAGGACGCAACGATCATTTACTTTTTGCTCTAGGAGCCACATGACACAATGTGACAGATGTGGCTGGAGAGGGGCTAATATCCACTGAATGCCATGCTCTGTGGGTAATGCAAAGTAGCTTGACATTTAAGGAGCAGAGGCTGCGTGTAATTGGAGCTCTGGCCTCTCGGTGGCTACCCTTCTCCCACTCTGACTCAGTACAAAGCCAACAACTGTGAAAAATACTGAGCCGCCCACTAAATGAACAACTGAAAGCCAAGTCAGGGCAAATTGGTCACATCCACTACCTGTTTTTTTAATGAAAGGAGAAACTCGAGACTCTGCTGCTCAACAGTGGAGAACAATTTGCACTGACAAGTCTATTTTAAGTAAGATGCACACATTAAACATCTCATTTGTGGAGATGGGGAATCTGTGGAATTCATGGAGGTATACATAATTATAGCCAGGGCAGACACGAAGCAACCACTCATTCCTGATGGTTAGCCCTGCTACAGACCTCCGTCTTAAAACTTGTCCTGTCCTCTTTAATTTGTTACTCCTAAAAGTCAGAAGAAAAGTAATTCCAATGGCATCATAAAAAAGCAATAAACGTCATTAAACGGCATATTCATATGTGATCCTCCTCATAAAACTATGTAGATTAATTGCCCCTCTTTGAGATGGAAGGGCAAGGGCCAAGCAAGGATTTACTGCCTTAATGACCAGAGTGACATAACACTGACTGTCTGCAGGCTACTGCCTATATGTCATCTCTTGAGAAGATGTACTGTGCCATAGCCAGGTTAGCAAATCAAGGGCGAGCTGATGTGCTTGTAGACACAGAATTAATCACTTTGTAAAAGCCATATCTGTAGTCCAAGTTTAGGTGGCCTTCTCACTTCATGATAAATGTATAGTCTACTATCGATTATCTTTAGAAATGTGATTGAAGAATCCCTAGAATACTTTTAATTCCTTTTAATTTGATGATCAGGGCCAAATTTAATTTTGTGATTTGTTGTTGTAGCTTCCAAAACACCATTTATCTCAACATTTAAAATTTCCTGTACATTGTATGTTTACATTTTCTACAGTTTTCATAGCTCAACGTCTACATTATTTACACCATAGAAAATACGTGGTTGGCATGGCTCAACTGTACATCAGAAAGCTTCAGTTCACGTGAATGCACAGGAGCAGCTCTGCTCACTGATGCTGTATAAAGCCGCTGTGTAAAATACACAGTCATTTCCTCCCACAGTCTTGGTGGAGGGTTGTTTGAGTCCATGACCCTGTAATTCCCCCTCCCGCTCGTGGGGCGGCCCACCCAATTACACTTTTACAGACTGCTCCAGACTCCAGTTGCTTGCCTCAATTCTCCTCAATTTCCCCCGTCTGTCAATATGAATTGAGATCTTGCGCAGATGGCCCCATTGTGGCAGTCAAAATGATATATTATATTCAACGAGTGTCATATCAAATTACCTGCAGGGAAACAGCTCATATAGCATGCCAGTGAAACGTTGAGTGTGCCCAAAGGCTGTTACTGCAATGAGTCCAAAGGGAAGCTGGTAGGAGGGCCGACGAACTCCGAGGACAATAAGGAGATGTGCTTTGTATACACTGTAGTGGTTACTGTGCTGTGTAGCCCTCACATTGCTACTCCTCCTCACTATCAGATCAAATTGCTGCTTGCTAATAAATTAAAACAACAGGGGGTGTAGCCCCCCCACCTTTCCATGCCCGAATCAATAGTGTCCCCTCTTGGCTGACAGCTTAATCGCCTGTACTGCCTGACCCAACAAAATAAAAGCTCTTTGTGCTGGCCCAGCACTTTTTCTCCCCTCTTTCCCACTCTGACCTTGCTAAAGCCAATAAACTACACTTCTCCTCCTCCTCCTCACTCTCCCACAGTGGTGTCTCTTTCAGAGGGCGGAGACCAGATAACACATGTAATAAGTGCGTCCATCCTGGCAGTGCCGATCCAAAGTAGGTAATAATAAAGAATGGGTGCTTGACCGAGGCAGGGCAATGATTTTGCCTGATACAGATATCGATAAGAAATTCAATAGAGACTGTTGTCAGTAAGAATCAGGCCTAGTATTGGTTCATTGTCTGCCTAAGATCCTCTTGCATGCCTTGGCTGATAGGAAGACAGAAGTGACCCCGGCTCAAAATCGATGCAGCCGCTGCATTCTGAGAGCAAAGCTGTTTTTTCACTTGACTGCCTTTTTGGAAAACACAATCCAATCTGGCTTTATTGGTTTCGCAGTAAGTGTTGAGGTGATTGCCGCTGATCTGGTCTGTTGGTTAGTGAAGCACAAAACTTTAGACTTAAAGCCGAGATCCATAACTTTCAACGTGTTTACACCACAGTAAAGATACACATACACCGCATTGTGTTGTTGATGTCTTTGGTATGCCATGAAAATGCAATTGACTTATCAGGTAACATTAATATAACATCTGCGCATTTAGGCACCCCGTTCTAGTTAACAAACAAACGCCCAGCAGCACCACCCACATGAAGAAAACTGTAACCTCAAATGAATTCATGAAACAAGCAAATGGCATAATATAATCACGTTTCCCACATGGTTTTACACAGTTTATGCTCTAACTGGCAATCTTTTAATTATTTCATATTCTTGTGCCTCTTCTTCTGTAATGCTTTAATGGGAGAATTTGCGCCACCAACTGTTAATCTTTCGAAGCCCAGCTCCTGTATTCACATAACAGTAGTAGATGCATTCACAATAAATCTTCTTAATAAATCACATGTAATTTTGAGATACTGTAAGAATTCTTATTCTTAATGGCAGAATGTGAATATTATTGAACTATCTACAAAGGATTTAATGTCAATGCGAGTGGAGACGCACAACAGTGAGGATATATATATGCACACAAAGATTATCTGTTTTGGGAAAAGAAGGCTGCATAAGTTGGCCACATTTGGAGGAGCTTTTGGAGTAAGCCAGCCTTTTTGACCCATTGTGATGTGTTCAATATTGAAATGCACACGTATAAGGCGGCGTCCCCGAAGACACTGCTCCCATTCTGCTGTGTTTGTTTAGAAGTCCCATGAGGGACTTTGAAGTGTGATGGATTAGCATTGCTTGTGAAAGTAGTTGGCACAGTCCACAGATAAAAGTGCTGTCTGATAAAATATGTTTACTCCCCCACGTCTGTCTGCCCGCCTCACATTCTTTCGGCTTGTTCTGCTCCAATTAATACCCCGCTAATTCTATGAATATAACAACAGCTTTAATTAGGCCTGCCTGTAATCTCAGCACCGTGAAACAGATTGCCACAGGTAAAAAAACACTCCATAGAAATGATACTACATCCTGCTAGGGGGAGGGGGGTGAAAGTAGGAAATGAAATGGAGCGATAAAATTGAAATGTGATCCCAACGGAAATTAGCATGCTGAAATAGGCCTGAAAATATTTATGATCCATCACAGCTGTTTTTTCTTGTTGTTGTGAGTTCATCTTTTTTAGTTTTTTTAATTACTGCTGCTGCGTACAATGGCTCCTTCAGAAATGAATCATACAAAAGATTTGGTGCACACACACATTCACTCAAATTAGAAAAAGCAAGGTAAGATGTAGGGTGTCTAAATAGCAGGGGTATGACCAGAGTTTTATTTTGGAGGAGGAGCAGGGGACTGTGTTGTCAGGAGAAAACCTTTTCATAAACAGCAGTGAAATGTTTGTTGCCAATGCTTTTGCACCCCTTTTTATTAGGGGTGTCACGATTCTGCAAAATACACAATTTGATTTGGCTTTTTTTTTAAGGTCAAAATTGGATTATTTTTCAACACTGACAGCTATGCCATTGTCAAGACTATTAAGTCTTATGTGGAAGAGAAAATTGATCCGTCTCAGAACTGTCACAACTGTTTGCGTGTTTACAACCGGTCTGATTGTCTGACTGCATATGGTTGTCATGTATTAATTAATACAATAGACAAACTAAAGTTAAATTAGTTAGAATGCTCACCAAGTGCTGTTTCTATGTAGCACACTAGCAGTATTTGCCATACAGTTGCAGTGTGCACTGCCGCCTGTTGTATCAAACAATGGCTTCTAATTAATAATTAAGGCTTCCATTAACATACATCAGCACAGAGGATGCAGTTGCCAGCTGCTATCAATTAAGTGGGAAGAAAAAAATCTGTCTACAACAATTACATATGGCTCATATTTTATTTCATATTTAAGGATTAATGTGCATGAATAGTGACTTGTGTGTAACAATTATATCTGTTTTGCATATGCATGTATTTATTTGGCCGATTTTCTTCCTCCAAAGGGACAACAAATAAGGTACAGTCCAAACCAAAGTACATAAAGGAGAAGCTTTTGAAAAATATTTTATAAACACTCAGTTTCATGTTCCACCTTGGCTACTGGTGCATTAAGTAATACATAATTGCATAGCAAGTAAATATTTATTTACACAGCAAACAACATCTTCTATCCTGGGACCCTTGACTCAGATGAGTAACAACTCCAACAGGCTTTGATCTTGTCCTTCATCCGTCTCTGCAAAGAGCTGCCAATCTACCATAGCTCACTGTAGAGTGGGTGAGAAGGGTTATCCAAGCCGGTTTTGATTTTGTTCCCCCGTTCTCCTCTCTGCCACCGGCTCCACACTGCCTTCCTTAACAGCTTGTTGAGTCTGCTCACTCCAAGTCTTAATGCCACCTCCCAAGCACAACAGAGCTACTGGCAACACTCTGCTCTGTCCTTTTCTGAAGAGGGCTTCACTGTCCAATCTTATATTGATTTGGACCCATAGGTTCTTGTATGAGCCCACCCTCTTCACTTCCTCTCCCTGGGTGACAACCAGGACAAGGGGCCTACTGCTCCTCTGTTTGTACCCAAAAGCTTATTGGGTCTATGCACCATGTGACGAAGCCCTCTATCAGTTTTCTGTTTCCCACTGGAAACTATGGAATCATACATGCCAATATAGTGATAACTTCCACTTTGCCAAAAAATACACGTAATATATTTTATTATATTCCTTCAAGTCTTGACTACGGAATGAGTCTGGATGGACATGGTTGTAAACTGCAACATGACTAGTTTGTGGAGGCATACAACCATAAGGTAGTTATTGTAATTTAAATTCAAATGTACCTGATGGCTGGAGGAATTAGTCACCTATGCAGATACAGATTGTTCTTATAAAACATGAACTTCAACTTGTGAAGTGTGACACATTGCTACTTGCGAAACTAATATCATGTAACCAAATTACTCATGGCACCAACTGAGCCTGCTCCAACATTAAATTGCTGCTGATATGTAAACCTGTGAATTATTTAACACACTTACAGGTTTCAGTTTGAAAAGCTTGTTCTTTTTTTATCATCACCGTTTCTTTACTCTCTTCACCCACAGCTATACAAAAAGTAGTTGTAGTTGTACCTTGTCCATTTTTATTTAATGTATTTTAAAATGAAACGCGTAAAAAGGAACAAATTCAGTAACTCCCTACTGCCTACAGTATCCTTTAAAAAGGGATTTCTACGGAGGTTTGAGAACAGAACGTCATGGCAGTTTTCTTGTTGGCCACGTAAACATGCATATTCATAACAGAATGTGTTGTTCAAGCCAAGAGTTTTGAGACTTTGGTTCCAGCTGTTTAATGGCTGCAAATTCCGAAAACTCTTATGATATAAGGTCACGTTGGTGCTGAGACTGTATGCTCAGCAGAGAGTAGGTGTCGTCCCCCTGATTTCACTGTAGTTAATCGAGCAGATGGCCTTTAGTGTACTGTGCTGAAACATAACTTTAAAAAAGTATTGCTTACCAGTGTGCTGACCTACCAATAAATTGCACAGTACAGCTTAAATGAGCTGTGTTTGACATTCTGAATATTAATATAACTGCACACCACTATTATATATGTAAAGTTATAGTGGAGTCTCCCCAACTCCCCCAAATAATAATTATGAATGAAAACAAGAAACATGGCTGTTGACGCATAATGAGTGCACAGGCACTATACAAATATATATACATGATTTATATACAAAAAGGTAAACGTCAAAGCAATAGTATTTTAAGGTAATTATTATTTTTTATCGATTTAGCGAGCAGATGAACGGTGTATTGGCAGACATGAGACGGGTAGAGAAAGAGGGGTATAGTATGACATGCTGTTACGTGGCATGCACAGTAACCATTCGGCTACCAAGATGCTCCAAATTGCAAATTATTTAGAATATAATATTATTCACAAAATATATTATGTTTGTAGATGCACTTTAACCCTGTAGCAGAACCTTTATTCCCAGTACACTAAAGTGGAGTATGTGGTCAATGAAATAGAACATGCAGGGTGAAGTAAACAAGGTGAGCGGTTCCCTCGGGAGCAGCTGTGGTTGAAGAATTTTCTACCATTTCTGCTAAACTGCAAGACGTAAAATTCCCCCATCACGACTCTGGCTTCTTGCCCTTTAGAGTCAACTTCATTGACTGCTGTTTCATAACAATTCCTCTGTCATACAGAATGCATGCCTTGTAGTCCTTCACCGATTCGCCCATGTGCTGCCACCCAGAGATCTTCTTATAAACTGCACATTGCATATTCATCAGTTTGAATTTACCGTCACCTCAGGGATATCTTCAGAGTAAAATACACTCCCTCCCTCTCTCCCTCCAGCTGGGATACTCAGTCTTGCATTGGCTGCAAACACAAGGAGGATTTTCATGTGCATAACTCTGTGCCCCCTGCTCTCTGTATATTAATTTGCCAAGGTCACTGTTAGTCCGCAGCATGGGTTGTTTTGATCCCACAGTCCTCCAACAAGAGTGACCATCCTTATTAGGGAAAGCACAGCTCTGGTGATCATGTGGTGATTAATATTCATAAGCAGGGAGGCAAGGAAGAGCCTCTGACTGCCTACCAGCTATTTTACCTGATCCTACATGGGTTTTATGTAAATGACTCTGCAGCTCCGTATACATTATTGAGATCAACTGAGAAAGTTGGAGGACATATGCTCAGCCACAGATGTTGTTGAGGCTTAATGGGGATGGTGCTTAAGGTCTTTTCTGTCACATTAGGTTTGCCTGCATGTATCAAGCTCTACATATCCTTTAGTCTCCAGCTCAATAATCTTTAAGTGATATTTCACTTAAGTAGAAGATGTTTCTGTAACTCGTGCGGCTATTAAGTATTCGTTACTCGTAGACTCTTCGGTTTCTCTGACTCTGCCTCTCTGGTGCAACATGTACTAAATGAGCAATAGTGATAAAATAGCTTTAGTTATTAAAATTCAATTAACATTGACCACAGATTGCATGGGGTGCATGGTAGAGGTGGAACTGTTCACCAAGTTGAGGTTTTCACTTGACAAATAATACAAAAAAAACTATTATTTCAAGGTTGTTGGAGGTTTACAGTGCACTGAAAATCATCAGAAGAGTCCTTATAGGCTCAGGTGTTTTAAAATATTAATAGACCAACTCAATAGCTATCTTACTTACATGAAATGTCTCAAGCTGGCTCTTATTAAGACTCTAACATCTGAAATGGATGGCAGTGGCCTCGGGGCAAGACGCTAAGAACCTGAACCTGTCAGCTGTTCATATGTACAGAACGTTCTCCTCCATGATTCACAGCCTTGTTATTTCTGTAGCTTGTGAAAATGAAAGCATGGTGTGAAATGCATTTAGTGTATATGTGTTTAAGGTGTATAAATCCATTTGAGTTTGACCCATATAACCAGCGTACTAAACTCTGAAATCCCCCACTTGCTGTGCCGTGTCTTGTCTGTAAATGTTCCCCAGATGGCAGAGTACCCAATGATATGATCAGAGCCTGAAGGGACAGTGCTGTTTTTCCTGCCCCTCTCTACACGCTGACAAAAAGCTCATTAGGATAAGTATTGGTGTCCTGGCAGCCCATCCATGTAATATTCCCAGTTCGAATTCAGTGGGGAAGCATTTGTTGCATGTCATCCCCCCTTTCAACCAAAATGTTCTGTCACTTACTGTCAGCATAGATCTGTCAATTCTGAGGGGGATATCCCTTAAGATTAAAATGCTAACAGCAAATTATATTTTGCCTTATTTACCAAACGAATACACAGAAGTTTTGCACTGTTCAAGAAAAGCATCAACACTAGTCTGAAAATATAACTTCTGGAAAAGGCAGGTGTAAAATATAAGGCCTTGTAGAAAAACATGGAGGATGAGAGACTAGCCAACTTGGAAACTTAAATTAAGAGAGAATGGGAAGAGGTACATTTACAGAGCTCTACTAGAGACCATTCCTGTCCAAAACAATTCAACATCCTGTTATTTTCACACAACTTGGCCTTTTTTGTTACCCACAATTGCGTCCTGCTTATTTTTTCTAACATTTAATTTTTCATAGCAGCAGTTCCATATTACTAAGGCAGCCAGGAATACATATTCAGTTGATTGTTACATTAGTGTTATCTATGTAGAAGTTATCTAATCAACATAGTTTAAAGATTTTAACATAATTCAGTTACTATACTTTTTGTTGAGTTGACAACATATTTATTATTCCTTTCTCTAATAGGATGAATACATGCTTGCAGTTCCAAAATTATCATATAAACTAATATTCCCAGTTCAGCAGCAGAAAACATTTTCCTTTGCACTCTATTACTTATGAAACATGCACAACATGTGTCAAAACAGTCCAGGATCAGATCTTATTCATTTATTTATAGATCAGATTAACTGAAACTGAGATCATTGAATCTGTAGTGTTTTTTTAAAGTCATTTTCTATGATTTCCACAGTTTTCATTTACACTCAACACCATAATACTTAACTGTAGAGCGCATTAAAATCCAGTTTGTGTTTCATTTCAGTTCAAACCCTGAAGCTGTGCTCCATTAATAATGTTTAGAAGATCAAGCTTGTAATTATTCTGTTATTCAAGTTGTTCTGTGTGTGATACACTCAGTCAGCCATTTGTCCTGATTAGCAAGGATGCATGATATTCCCCTGTGTAATTAAGGTGACAGACATGCAGCCAAGCTATCTGCAATAGGTAAAGGTGGTAAAGCGTAAAAAAATACATTTGAAAAACTTGGACTAGTCTTCTGACCACTAAAAGCGCTTTAACACTATATGTCATTATTCACCCATTCACACACATTCATACACTAATGGCAGCGGCTACCAGGGTTAACAGCAATGTCTATTTCCAGAAATCCTGACGCGTTTACTCAAGATAATTGATGATGATTTTGGTGTTAGCAGTCCCTCTAAAGGTTTGACCCGGCACTGTATGCAGCACATTATGTATTTATGCATCTCTGTTTAGATAAGAGTCTCCCTGGCGCCTTCACCTCGTTTCGTCTCTTTCCCACCTACATGTCCCGTTGAGTCGCCTTATTAAAATGCTCAAAGGGGCACTGGAACATCCCTCAGCTCAGAATATGCTCTTCATCAGACGCAGGCTTTGAGTTCCATGTGCACCAGTGGGTCATCTCTTTTGTAGTGTTCCTCTGGGTAATGAGAAGAGAAAGAGATAGCGTTTGGCCTCCTCTCTATGTAACAACCTTCACTTTTCATGGCAGTGCCGTTTATTTTCTCCAGGGTTTGATCCATTGTTAGTGCATTGTTGTCAGTGCACATTGGGAATGCCTTCATACTGATTTGCAATTGCAGAGTCATTGTCATGCTGGATTCTGTTGTGCCAGTGTTGATGCTCTGGGCAAGAGCTTATTGGTTTTTGAGTTTCTACCAAAAACTATCTTGCAAGCGGAATCTTTTTTTTTACATTGTAAGATCTAGGTTTAACAATACACAAAGAAGTTTTCACAGCAATTGGAAACATTCAGGGAGATCCCTCGAATTTCGTTTGTACAGTATTTGCACGTTTCACTGAATTCATCTTGTCTCATCACATTTGATCCAATTGCATTGCCAATAAAATGTGGTATAATGACATACACTAAATGGACTAAGGAGTCTGTTTCTGCTCATGTATTGTAGAATATTTCTTTGCTTTAAATTCATAACTGTTTCTCTGACAGATTGTTTTTTACTCAGTGGGGCAAACTGAATGAAAGAGAGATTACATGAATTACATAGAAAATAAATGGATTTATCTTCCTCTTCCTTTTTTTCTTTCCATCTCCTCACACTCCTCAACGGTAATAAGAAATCGTAAGAGTTAACTGGCCTGCTGACACTCAGCCCGGTGATTCAGAGGCAGCCACAGATGAGCAGGCAGGCTGACATGTTTGGTCCATATCAGGAATCGTCCAGCACGGCCTTTTCACTGTGCATCATTGGTGTCAAAGTCATAGCTCATTAGTTTGGATTATGGGGCTCTGCCAGTGAACAAGTCCCTTTCTCTGATGTGACATGACTGCCAATAAAATACAGAGAAATACCAAGGCTTATTATTAAGCCTCCCCAGTCAAGATGTAGTTTTCATCATTCAGTTATCCAAAGAATCTGTGAATGTGTTTAAGCAAATCTTCACGTGAATTATGTCTTTAAAAACATTTAATGATTAATGATTGAAAATGTTTGCCATCTGAAAATGTGCAGAGATGTACAGTAGAGTAAGAGTAAAAACTGTGGAAAGACAAAGTAATGGTTACTAATGTCAGCACTGCATCCAGTAAAGTGCTTTATGAGTATTATAAACAGGATTAGCCAGAACACAGATGGCTTGCACAAAATCGGTCGTGTGATATAGGTTTTTAATTTCAAAGTTGAGTGAACAGTCGAGGAGCACAAAGTAAATCCATATGCCAAGAAAATCACCCTGTGCACTGATAGTTAAGAGTGAACAGTGATAGGATAAGCATACTGCAGGGCTTTTGGGCTGGCTTTTTTAATATCTTGGTTAGACACATTACATTTGTTAGACTCTTTTTTTCTCTATTCATTTTGAGAGTGCACACAGAGGTTGAGGGCGAGCATAAGCAATGGAAGTGCATTAAAAATAAATGGAAAAACAACACCAATTTTCTCCAATACATTTATTGGGATTATGAGGAAAAACAAAGAGTGTTACTTCCTGATTTCTTGAATGTGCTTTAATGTGGTGATACAATTCTGAAAACAATGATATCCAAGATTACAAGCAGGCATAGACTCCTTGTAATCTCTGAGAAAACAGACTGTTATTCGGCTTTTCCACCGCATCTCTACACTCAAGGTCTCATTAAAGTGATCTCTTTTGGGCTGAGCTGCTACCAACAGCCTTTTCACACATGTTTTGTGCTTTCTTTGAATACTGAGCCGTGGGTTAAAAATAATAATCAGTCTCGTCTCACTCCTCTCGTTATTCTCTAACAAAGAAATTCACACAGCCCTCTAGGAAGTACAGTGCATCGCTTCATTAAGCTTTTGAATGTTATGCTGTTTAAAGTGTTCTGATGCAGCTTACTTCTGTTTTTGCTACAGGGCATACTTTTTGCAACAACCGTACATGCAGAAAAACAGCACATGAACTCTCACGAGAATTTATGATGATAGATATTATGATGGGAGAGCTTTCAGGTTGGACTTTAAGACCTAGTGTAATGAAAAATACATTTACAAATTTTAATCATGTGTCCCAGTGTTAACTATTCCTTTATCTCTTGTTATATGCCAAGTAATTGTCAAAAACTCTGTATCAAAGTATTTTTACAACAAATCCCTCTTTTCTCTTCTGTAAAATGTTTCAAATGTCTGCAGCAGAGGTTTTTAAATCAAATCAAATGGGCGACAAGATAGACACACAGGTCATATTAAACTGCTCTTCCCCCCTTTATAGATCGTAGTAGCTAGCAGAGCGCAATGGAGAGTAAGAGGAGGAGATGTATGTTCTGATATAAGTGGGCAAAATCTTGTAGCTTAGATCTAAGTAATTCAAGGAAAACCTGAATTTACTGCCAGCAGTGACACAGAGTTTCATTTTCATCATTCCCTCTCCCTCCTCCTGATCCAACAACAGGTGAGGAGGCGTGTGTGGAGCCAGTAGTCCTCTGCAGCTCTGTATTGCGCTAAACTCTTAAGTCCGACCCCTATTTTTAGCACTCATATGAAACTGTACACCGCCAAAATATTCAGTTTCTCAGAGAAATACGTAACAATACATAAGGTAACGATGCTCGAATTTCAGTTTCACTTGGACTTTAATGTGTTTTTATGGCCCAACCTGCGACATCCAGTGTGCCAACAGGTGATAGGTAGAAGCACTCTACTGTAAGATGCAGATAGGTGAGGCAGCTGGCGAGGCCCCTTGGGTGTTTCTGCTCCACCTGGAATCTCTTTGGGGCCTCACCTGCTGTCCCCATAGAGAAATCAGAGCGTTTTCCACATATTTGCTCTCAGTCAGCTCAGTGCAAAAGATCAAATTGCAGCTACAATCTCGCAGGGGCCCACACTTAATCAGGTTCTTAAGTTGTGAGACACCTGAGACCGACTGACATGGGAGGTTTTTGTTCTTTAGGTTACCGTTTAAATATGGGCAAAACTTGTGAGTGCAGAGTGAGAAATAAAAAAGAGCTCCCACCTTTTTCAACAGTCTTTACTTCGCTTTGCCTCTAAATATCCCATTGACAGCTCTATTCAAGTGTGTCTTCTGTGGGGCATTGACCCAAGTCAACGGATGCTTCTGACAGATGGCAGACCACTAAATCATTTACACTGTGCAGAGATACAGTTTTGAGGAGCAATAGTAGTGGCTTAGAGGGTCGAGTTTATTATTAATGTGATGTACCAAAATGGTGGTATGCAATAAAGACCTACTGTTTGGCAATTTGCACTGTGCTGGTGCTCTGAGAATGGGCTTCAGACAGTTTTACTCATGTTCTTCCATTGCCTTAACAGCCACGGCAGTGAATTTTGATTGTTCCTGAATGGTTCATTCACTTGCTTGTGCAGGTTAGATAGCTCTGTTCACAAGATACCCGTAGACAGGCGCAGCAAAATTGGTCCAATTCAAATTTTATAGAGCATCTTTTCTTTTGTATTGTATTCCATTATGGGTGGGGGGTGGGTGCCTTCGTGTCTCAGTGACCACTGATTTTCTGCCAGAGCCCATCACATTCAATAGGCTCCGACTCCCCCTCCTTCCAGGTAACAAGCATTTCTCAGGGCTTTTAAACACTTCTTGGAGACTTATCTATAGCCCTGATGGCCTGTCCACACTAATCCATTTCAGCTCTGCACCTTCCTTTTACCTTCTTATTGATAAAGTGGTACTATTTTATTAGAGTCAGAGCTGACAGAACAGCTCTTAAGGGAAATATCTTGTTTCTTCTTCTTTTTATTTGAAATTGATTTAGAGGGTATGGAAAAGCCATCTGAATTATATGAGCTTTCATTTCATAAACTCAACATCCTCCTCTCTAGTTTCCAAATACCAGTCAAGGCATATAGCATTTTAATAGTCCCTAATAAAACGCTTGTTTAAGTTAATGTATCGTTAAATTGATATATAATAGCTTATACTGTGTCATTTTCTCCATTGTGCTGAATGAGCCTGGCCTGGAATCGGTGTGTGTGTGTGTGTGTGTGTGTGTGTGTGTGTGTGTGTGTGTGTGTGTGTGTGTGTGTGTGTGTGTGTGTGTGTGTGTGTGTGTGTGTGTGTGTGTGTGTGTGTGTGTGTGTGTGTGTGTGTGTGTGTGTGTGTGTGTGTTGGATGGGTTTATTGACACTTAGCCAGAGAAGAATAATTGGAGCTCTGAAGAGAAATGAGAAAGGGGTAGACGGTGAGATAGGGGGTGAAGTTAGGGATGAGAGATGAGATAGAGGGTCTAATCTATGAGGTGTCAGCCCAATGCCAGATGAAATCCAACACTCATTTGATGAGGAAAGGCCTTGAGGTGCAGAGCTAATAGGAGGGATTGGGAGAAGGATGGCTCCAATCTACAGGTCAATCCTGTTCAGGGTTTCCTACCACTGAAAGGAGGACAGATTATTAAACCTGGAGGCTCAGGAGAAGCTCCTTTACTTGTCACTGCTAGCTGGGAAAAAGTCATCCCCACCTACTGTGCCTGGGTGTCTATGAAGACAATTTGGGAAAATTGAAACATTCAGGCAACATTTCACTAAAAACTTTACCATCTCTTTGTTGCCTGAGTGAAGTCATGGCAAGGGGAGAGATAGGGGATGGCTGAGGAGAGCATGTCCAGGCCCAGCAGCTGGCTACGTCTTTAGGGAGCTAATGCTGTTATCTCAGGGAGTGTACCTGTCACTAATCTGATTGTGGTCCTTTCATTCTCTCCGTGGCAGATTGATGTTGAATAATCAAAGGTGGTAGTGCCCAGACAAAGCACAAGGCCACAGGGATTAGTTCCCGTCTAGGAGACATTGATTTGGTTTTGATGCCCACAAATATTGATGGACTGCAGAGTGGAAGGGCCCAAATAACAGGCTTGGTTTCTCTCAGAGCCAAGGCTCTCCATTCCCCCATCTGGAATCTGTGGTGTTAATCAACCACAACAAAACTTTGCTGTAAATCAAAAACAAAAAAGTGTGTTATCACAGTTCCACTCAGATATACATCTTCTGTGTGTGTTGCTATTTGTAATGCTTGCTGATTGTGGGTGGCCCTGCCTGGCTCCAGAGGAGTTGGTGTGCTGCCATGTTTGCACACAAACTGGCAGCAAAGTAGGCACGGAGGGGCCAAAGATCTTTGATGATCAGTGGAGCAAAAAAAAGAGAGAGAGCCCTCTGGAGGAATGGCTTTCATCCTCTCTCTCTGTATCTCTATCAATCTCTCTCGTTATGATGATGCGTAGCAACCAGCAGAATACACTGAATCATAAAGGAGAGCCCTGAACTCAATTGCGTGCCATACAAAAAGGGTTTTTGTATTCATTGTGTATAAGCAAGCCTCACATCAAAAGTGCTCATTCAGATCATTCATCCAGCCGCAGGCCATGCCTCGTTGTGCTTGTTTATGCAGTGTGTGTGTGTGTGTGTGTGTGTGTGTGTGTGTGTGTGTGTGTGTGTGTGTGTGTGTGTGTGTGTGTGTGTGTGTGTGTGTGTGTGTGTGTGTGTGTGTGTGTGTGTGTGTGTGAGATGCTGGTAAAACTGCCAGTCCGCCCGGGGAAACTGGTGAGATATCATATATGAGACACAAAATAGGAAGGCTTCATGGTGCTCGCCTGTCGTGTCCTTGAATCCCAGCATTTCTCTCTCTCTTCCCCAGAGTCAGTTAAACCCAGTTATCACACAATACATCCGGGCAAAGCCTGGGAAACGTCATGCCACAGAGCAAAGAGCCGTTAAACCTGCGAGGAAATTGCTCATTACCATTGGCTCGCCTTCCTTTCTCTCCATGCAGGTCTAATGTTATTACACTGAGCCTCCGTCGCCGTCTGCCTCGTACTGTGAACTGCCGGTCTTTCTCCTATGGCGTCATCTCTAAGCTCCGATGATGAGTTGGTTGAGTTGCAGCTGTAATGACAGACGCCTGTCAGTCTCACTGAGTCTGACGAATGGGGATTAGCTCCACAGTCGACATGCAAGGAATTCTAAGAGTCTCACGGTTTTATCCACCCACTAAACAAAGGGGGCAGTTTAACTGAATGTGACTGCTAAGAAATAAGCCACTCACTTGCACAAAAAAAATCGTCCAACTGCAATTTTATATCTTCCAGCAGCTGGCACAGAGTATTTTCCATTTCATAAACTGTGACTCAGCATGAGTCTGTTACCAAGGCTTTCCCAGTGGTAAATTCTTAAGCTGATGAGAACAGATGAACCAATAATTTACCTTTACTTAGTTTTCACTGTGATGTTATTAAATATTTAATAAGTAACTTCAAACACTTTGGATCTAGTTTTTGTATGATAGTGAGGGTTGTTAATTTAGTTTCTATCAGACAGGAGGCCATTCATCCTTTGTCTTTGTAGAGTAATAAAATAAAATACAAAAAGTAAATTAAAAGCCAGACAAGTTTCTCTGTGAGGATAAGCGTCTTTAGGATTTAATTACCTAGTCTAGGTGCTCTCTCTTTCTCACCCACATACAAGCACACACTTGTGTCAATGTAGCTGTATTCATTCATCAAGGTTCAAGAGGACATTGTGTCCAGCACTAACAGATAACACGATATACATAAAAATGTTTCCATATTTATCAGCAGTCCATTACAATCATTAAAAGAGCTACATTCCTTTACTTTGTGCACTCTTGTTCACTTGAGTGAAAAAAAAACATCAGAGAAACAAATCGACCACAAAAGTACCAAAAAAGAATGTGTCATTCCTCAAAAGGTCATCATCAGCCTGCAACTATGTAAATGTCTGCCATCCCATTTGTCCGTCTGTCCGTCAGCCTTGGTTCAATGACAGACACCAGGCTGGGAGCCATCACTCCAGTTGACAACAAAAAACATCTGTCCCCCTGCTCATCATTAACCCTGCTGGCTATGTCCCGGCCGCTGTGCTGAAATAGATAGAGGAGAGAGATGGATGAGGCTCCCTGCTGATATAACTGACAAAAACTTGATATGTCCGGGCACAGACGGACGATTGCGTCATCGCCTGGCACATTTTGTTGTAAGCAGCAACAGAATGATTCTTGACATTTTCTTTTTGAAGAAAAAGTGCTTCAGTGTTACTGCCTGTAGAGAATATCTTCAGGCTGGAGCTGATATGGATATTTCTGTCAGGGAGGATGAGGAGCATGCACCTCGATGCCAGCTGTACACAATGAAGTCATTCTAATAGGTTTTACTGCCATATGCTGTGATTACACGTTTGCACAATTGCACATTGCACATTGCACATTGCACAATTACACCGCTATTATCTTTCATTACCAGTAATCTATTGTAAGTCTAAATCTGATCCAAATCTGCATGCAATTTTTTTAATATGTACAAATTAATCTAGCAGCTAATCATCATTTTGCATCAAACCATACAGCGTTAAGCTGTGGCGTCATCCAAAAGTCAAATTGCGAATTGGACCAACTAGATACAGTTAGAATAAGAAAAAAAACTAGGGTTGTGATTTAAATTACATAATATTAAGTGGTACTTCTATGGTGTTCCTTCATTATACAACAATACAAAGCATAGGAAAGAAATACATTGCATTCCATAAAAAAAGGCAAATAGATCACACTGAAACTCCTCCGGCATTGAGACACACATCATGACAGAGAAAAGAAAAAGATCCAAAGTGTGATAACATTTTACTCCAGTAGATACTGATATCTGTAGTTTTCTGAAATGCAATAAAACCCTCACTAGTAAGACATAATACCAGCAATTTATCACAACATTTGGCGAACACACAAAACATAAATATGCAGAAATGCACAGTTTTTGACTCTTTGGCGACCAGCAGTCCATCCTCATCCTCTGCAGGTAACATAAGCGATGCCATACGGAGTTTGATAATAAGTACAGACTAATGCTATTGCTTAGCTTATTGTTTAGCTGCAACTGTGTTTGAGGATTTTAGAACTTTTTGTGGCTTGTCGGGCTGAGGCTGCAGCCATGACCCAACCCACCACCGCCGCTTCCTGCCAATGTTCCTTTACGCAAGCAGCTACAGGGAAAATCACACAGGAGAGTGTGAACGAGTCATAGGGCTGTTATACAGTTTATTGTCTAAGGCCTTTCTCCCCTTTCTCATCAGTGGAGTCAAAGGGATTTAGGTAACAACTAATCAGTCTGTCTCTGTGTAGTGAGTTGTTTAATAGAGAGTTATTAATAAGGGGAGCAGCTGTGTGGTTGCTTTATTTAGCCCTTTGCTGCTAAGAATATTGTTTATTTTATATATTTATTGATGTATTTAAATTTGTCATTGGCATTGAAATAGCAGTCTACAATAGTGAGTTATGTAAACGTTGCTGCTGTTAGTGCTCAAGAAGGACTATTTGTTTACATACAAATCATAAAGCAATGTCAATTATTTTCTAATTAATTGTATTTTTTTTTTTTTACAAAATAATCAAAGAAACCAATAACAGTATCGATGAGGAACCAAACTGATAAGCATTACTGAAAAGAGTACTAGTATCAATAAAATACCCATTCCTTCTTGCCTACATGAATACTCTGTGATTTCATGTTGCATATAGCGCGACCATGTTTGTTTTGTTTTTGAATAGAACAGAGGTATCTGATCATGACCTGACTTAATACTTCATGAGATGAGAGGTAGTTATAAATTATTTAGGTGTTTATTGATATGTGTTTACTAAGCTGACACAGCGGAACACATGGGCCAGTTAAGAGATGCAGGTATGTAGCTTTTATCTCACCGGAAAAAGCTGATGTATAAATATTTATGACTTTTTTTTCTTTTATCTGAGGCAGTAATGTGATATTTATGATGAAATGTTTCCATAGAAATAAGCCTTCATCCATCACCAGACGATATAGTGCATGAGATGATTAAAAAGCTTTTAATTGATCATATCAACTTTCTGAATCTACGCACCGATTAATCATGTTACAAGAAAAAAAAGGGAACTTCAGTACATATGTGGTCTTTAGCATGTGAGACACGTGTGATGCTTTTTTTGTAAATGGTGCTGTCATTGAAACTGATCTACACTAGCAGCTTAATATCAAGCCTATGTATATTAATGTAATTTGTAAAATGTGCAATAACTTAGCAAACACAGTACAAAGCTAGTTTTCGTGTAGCCATATAGAGGGTAAGAATGCAAAGAGTATACTAACATTGTCACAATGACAATCTTATAATGCTGATTTTTAGTAGGTATAATGTTTGCCAAGTCCACGTTCAACAGATCGGCTAAATGCTACTAAACACTGAGGTCATAAACACATCATTGGGCAAAATGAAATATTGAAATGTATTACAATTTGATAACAATACATCTTATAGTTGTCAAGACATTTCACACACACAAAACCACAAATGTCAACCTCATTGTCATATTATCACCAAGGTTAGCAGGATTCATTGTCTAGGACATAAGTAAATGAATGGAATATCTTCGTTAAAGGTTCTCTGTACAACATTCAGCGCAGTAGTATTGTCCATGTAAAGAGAGAGTGAAGTAATGTTGTCTCCTGAGCAGAGAATTAAGTCACTCTCTTTCTGTGAGAAATTTTAATTTAGCACCATCAACTAAGAAAGTGACCATAAAGGAAACAATATAAATGCAAAAAATATAAATGTAATTTACAGTGTTTAATCATCAGATGAAACCCCAACTCCTTTATTCACCTGCAAGGATTTGACAATAAAAGAATGAGAAATGCATGGCCAGCTGAGGGGGCTGCAAGAGAAAATGCCCTTGAAAAGATCGGTACGTCTCTCATGTAAGAGAGTGCTTTCAAACAAATGGTCGGACTGCTCTATAAGAGATACGATCTGCCATTGAGAACATATTTCTCTCAAAAAGCCTCGGCTGAAGCTACACAATAAATGTCATGACAGCATAGCAGCTGTGATTAAAGACATCCAATATGTTCCCACGACCACAGATCTATGTTCAAGCTGCGCCATAGAGCCCCATATGAACTGACCCTGCTCCTCATGATACAGAAAAACCTCTGGAGATTGTAAGTGTCAACTGGATGAATTGGTCTTGATGGATATGGTCAGGACTGTAAATCTCTGCTGCCAGTGAGAAACGGATCTTGATGTTTCAAGCCAAAGAAATATTACTGACACACTTCATCATACTCAAATGTTGGTGGAAAAAAAGTGCTAGTGTTTGTGGTAAAGTACGGTATGCTAAAATCATCTTAGACGGGCTAAATTAGTAAATCCACTTCTTACATATTTACACTGTTCATCTGTTTCTGCCACCAATCTCTCTAGATGTCTTTCCTACCGCCTGTTTTTCCTATCTCTCGCCGACATACACATTTTAAGTAGGAAAACTTTACCTTGAATGATGAGCTATTGATGTGGCATGCTGAATCTGTTCTTTTATTTGAGTTTGTGTAGAAATAAGGAGGATCAACCGACACTGTCTGTCATGAGGAGTGCACTTGATTGGCCATCAGTGTCGTGAACAACCTGTGAAGCGTTGAGTTGGCACTAAGTGGAGATTGAGTTGGCACTAAGTGGAATGAGGTGAAGTGCGATTGTGTGTGAGAGAAAGAGACGTAATCGAAGACAGACATGGAGTTATTTGTAAAATAGGCTAAACTGTTGGAGTCACAAGAGGCTGAAGAATTTGTGACTGTAGGAAACATAAAAGCATTCTTTCCAAATGAAAGCCAGCATCTAATGTTGGGTAGAACACACATTCCTCAGAGAATGTAGCAACACACTCTAATTGGCTCAATATAAATAGGAATGCAAACTGTCAGTTTTAATTAATGCGTTGATAATTACCATCTCACTCACAAAGAGATGTCTGGGCAAACAAAGTGTGAAGTACCCATGCATCTGTTTATTATATTTAAACCTTTGTCTTTAATTACATGTTGTATATCGCTTGCGCTCTAACAATTTGACAAAAACAATGGTTAAAGGGACAGAAAGTTTGCTTTTCCAAGCTCACACCATGAACAGATTTAATAACAGCTGTACCAGTTTGCTAATACATTCATGTAGCTTATTATGGGAACAGAATTTGAGCTTGACTTTACGGTGTGTGAACTTGAATTTCACAATTTGCCTTTTTGGATTTAATCCAGCACATATCATAGAAGATTAGACTCTGGGTGTTTTCACTCTCTCTTAAAGGTGTACTTGAGCAATTTAGTATTGCACCTCCATTCAGTTGATAGACATGCAAAGACAGATAAAAAAAAAGAGGAAAAAAATGGATACAACAGAGGTCGTGATATCCTGACTTGTAGCCCCACTTGCTAGTCAAACTTGTCAATATTTTGTTTTCACTTTTGTCAGCATATGGGAGGGAGGTTGTTTAGCTCTGACCAGTCAGTAGTGACTGACATATCGGTCCTGTCGACACAATTATTAGATGACACCTGCTAGATGCAGTTAACTTAATAGAGCATGAAAGTTCATCCTTGACCTTGGGAGCAATAATTTGACAACAAAATCTTAATCAAGGTCCAATTTAAAGCCTTTTCAAGTTGGAGAAAAAAAACTAGAAATTGAGTTTAGGTTTGTTATAGCTTAAAGGAATACTGCACCAGTTTTACATATTAGGTTCCGTTTACTCATGGTTTGTACAACTAAACCTGCAAAAACAATTGTACAATGTCTTTTAACATTTGAAAGAGTAACTGCTCACTTAAACGTGTTTTTCAAGCTATTAGCAGGGTGTAATTCTTATCTCATTTGTGGTCTGAGTTGGACTTGGGGGGTGTAGTTACACTTTAAAAATAACCATAAGGGGCAGGATATCTTGGCCTCTGCTGCACAGGTTTTTGTGAGTGTGAGTTGCCCAGAGAATTGGAAAATCCACACTAAATTGCTATAATAGCCCTTTAATGATTAAATACGCTGATTTACTAGTTATTTATGTAAATTGAAGTACAACTACCTTCTTTTGCAGATTGTCTTTAGCTATTATTCTGGCTCTCAGAGAAGCAAATCTGCATGTAAAGAGGCCAATTACAAAAATAAAATACAAACATGATGAGAATTTATATGCTAAAGACACTAGATTGGTCTTTAGACAGGTTTTAAAGGTATACATAGAGGGGCAATATTAATTGTTAGTTGCAAACTATTCCTCAGTTAAGATTTAAATCAATTCTGTGTCTAACTGGTACTTCATGTGGGCATTGGTTTAGAGGTCTGGCACCAGGCTAGTTTCTAGTATGGGTCAAGTTCCACAAACATCTTACACAATGCATAATGCCACTTGATAGCATCTTTCATCTTTCCTTGCCTTGTAAAAAGCTCTTTAAAACTCCATGCCCCCAGTTTGTTACGCAAGTTTTATGTCAACGGCTGAATTCTCAAACCCATGCTCATATTTCACCGAGGACGCCATCTCAGTTATTTCAGAAGCTTCCTCCAGAGCCAGAGTTAACATTATTAAACCGGTAGAACAGTACTCCTTGCTATGCATAAAATGTGTTTAATCTAAATAAATTTCTATATATTATGTCATCCAAAGGAATTCAGCTGTACCTTCTAATAAGCTCTGTAACAAAATAGCATTGTTTGACATCCATATGAGATACGCAGTTCAAACGGTATCTTGTGAATAAGCAGTGACAACAAATTAACCCCCAGTGCGCTCTTTGTCACTGCGATCAGTCTGTAGTGGATGTCGGCGCCACATAGGCAACATCTTTAGCCCTTTGCAAGTTTCTCTGTTTTGCCAAGTCATTGGCCCTGAGTTGATCGCTGTAATGACCTCGGTTAGAGAGTGGAGCAGAAATCAATATGACTGCCCCAGGTATTCATGATGTGTGGCCTCTGATTTAAGGAGGCAACTACAGAAAAAAAAAAAAAAAAAAAAAAAAAGAACTAGTGTTGTTCACTCTTAGGATTGTGTCTTTCCCAGTCTCAGAGGACTTAAACTTCATGCAGACTTGAACTCTTGAACAGTTTGTTTCCACATTGCCTTGAGATTCTGTAAGGTGAGAGTGGTGGAGTTGAGTGGAGGAATTCAGCCAGACTTCAACCAGAGAAACTGCAAGCAATACAACACAATACATACTGAGTAGGCAACTAAGAAAGACGGTGAAGTACACCTTGAAATACAATTACCATCATAACATTAATATTGTATCGTTTCTAGTTCAAGGTTTGAACCTGTGTCTGCTTAAGCTGAACAGCAGGCAGACTGTACTGGTGATGTCATCAACAGATAAATTCTGCAGCTGCTCCATAGACCGTTAATAATCCAAAGTCTCTGAAGAGACTGTAACATCATCGTGAATATTTTACTGGAATATAGCCACATCTCCTAATTCACTGCTATAAGCCTTGAACTAAAATGGAATTCATTAGGTTGCCATAAAAACTTCCACAGAGCCCACAGTGTAACTGACTAATTCATGTCAGATGGACCAACTCCGTGAAGTGTCATCAGATGGCTCCATCAATTCAAGTCTGGACAAACTTAGAGAGACAGTTGTTTTGTGTTTGTGGATATTGACTTTATTGTCCAAAATAACAGCGCTAGAACAATATTAATTTAGTTTTATGGTGAATGTTCCCCTTGAACCGCCCTGCATGGCAGCTACCAAGAGGGAGGAGTGATTAATGGAGGCGAGAGCTGGAACACCACCATATTACATCAACCCCATCTCAAAGTCCATGTCTACCTTGGTCGGCTCTGTTATGATTCAAGTATAAATATACTTGCTTATTATACATATATATTTTATTATATGTATGTTATTGCAAATAAACTGCGGTTGCCACTTGGAACTGGGCAATAATTCTATATCATCGTTTTACATTTTAGGTCTATTTTGATAATAGCAATCATACTGTAATTAAAAACTAACTAAATTAATCATTCTCTTTTACACATGTGAGAAGAACAAAGCATTGCAATGAATAATAATTATACAATTTTTTCAATAATGTACTTATACATATACTTTCCATATTGTAATATCAGTATTGGGGAAAAAGATTCATTTTAGCCATTTCACAGGAAACACTTCACATCTGTGCACCAGAGGATTTTTTGCAGGGAATGATCTGCCAGACAGCAGATGGTTCAAACAGCATATGTAAAGCTTTGATATCAACACAGACTAGCGGAACAAAACTTAATTTGAATAATGTTCTACTTTCTTGGCTTAATTATTAGTTCAATATGTGTCAACACAATACAGCCTCAGGATTATCCGTTAATCCTTTTTATGCTCATATTAGTTGAGAGATGTGAAAAAAACAAAAACGTTACAAAACACGTGATTTGTTTCTTTGTACAGCTATTTATTTTGATTTGTGTGATAGTGTTAACATTATTGTTACACTCCACCACTCTCTCCCCATGGCAGTGTAGCGATTGATGCAAATAATGCCTGGCCTCTGTCTGAACTTTCCCACGTGCACACTGGAGGATGTCAATCATTCACATAGTCTACAAAATATGACACACAGCAAGTCAGACATATATAAACAGAGTCGATTTTCCCTCGGCAAGAAAAAGCCACAGTTGCATAATAAGGCAAACAGACTGCAGGCTACATATTTACATAAACAGGGGTCATAAAACCAGCCCTCCTGAGTCATTTGTGCTCAGGGCAAAGTGCTCTCAAGGAAAGAGATTTATCTGGCTTCATTACGTTTGCATGGTGAGGCTGGTGCAGCCATCATTTCTATTAGACACTTTTCTGGCCCATTAAACCTCATTATATATTGATCCTGTTCCTCAGGATGATAATGTACCATTTATTTCCATCGGTTCCACTTCCACCTCTTTACACTTTCATTGTTCATAAAGTGTCAGTGAGTGCCGGCAGAGATGCACACTGTTGTTTTTAGATTACTCAGCGGGTTTAGCTCTGCCCGTAAAACAATAACACATTCCGGATCATTTTTTGAGATGCAAGTAAACATCCGCAGAGTTTTTCCGACCAATGTCAGTGTGCGCTTTGGTGATTTTAACTGATCTAGCAGTCACCGCCAAACAGACTAACATTGAGCTTAAACCTACTCAGTGCTTCAGCTCATAAGGACACTGATGGTAATTCTCACATATTCTTAGGAGGTCGTTAATTGTTGATTGTGCCAAGCAGTGCACTAATTCTCCTACACAGGAAAATTAGTTTCAATAGCTGAATGGACGACCCCTATTTTATCATGAACTGGCTCAGAGTCCAGACAAAGGAGGAAAAACACAGGATGGATGTCAAACATTGTTCATCTTAACGGAATATGGATGAAGTTGCCTAACGTATTATTATCACATTCTGCTGACATGTGTTCCTATCTGTAAGTTGGAAATTAAATTCTGGCTGCACATTTGCATAATTACATTCGCTCACCCAGATGACCCAACATTAAAAATGCCTCCACCTGGAAAACATCTCAGTACAGTTTTAGTCATCAGAGCGACTTATTGTTTTGCTGCCTGCTTCCCACTCTCTGCTTCTCCCCATCACTATCTACAGTATATTCCAGTCTTTGATTTATTTGATGCTCTTTTCTCTGCACTTCTGCTACTGCAACCATGCAATTTCCCTGCGGGGATCATTAAAGTTTCATCTCATCTCTTCTTACGTAAACCTGTTAAATCGCCCACCAGTTGTCCCTCACAAAGCACTGCACCATCACCATCAGAACTCTTGACTGAAGTGACACCCATTTAGCATTTGCATTGGGTCTGAACTGTTTTAATATTACCAAATTACATGGTAAGTCCATGTGAAAAGGGGAACTGACAATCACTGTCAATACACTGCTAAACTGTATGTTGATGTATTTCTTCACACTAAAAATACAATATTCAGTCATTTGTACAGTTTCACCTCTAATTTGTCATTTCCATGAATCATCTCGAAAGCCTTCTGTTTTGTTAAAATAGATTCCTACCACTTAAAATACTTAAAACCATGTTTAGGTTTCGATCGCCTTTGCTCTGCCCAAGTTGTACAACTCTTTTAACCCTCAGTCTTTGTTGTTTGTTGGCTGCATGATCCGCTGCCTACCAAACAGTATGCAATGATTTCTGAGTGCATGGCAGGGACATGAACACAGTGACAACCCCTCAGTGGCCGTTCTCGCTGTCACAGGGGTGAGGTCTCTGTCTGATGCCACCTGGCTTCCCTCGGGGGACATAATTTATGACGCTAATGAAATGTGAGCGTGCATAGGCCATTGGAAAGCAAGTGATGAATCTCCTGCACCGAGCACGTCATCCATCACAGAGGTTCCCCCCCGCCTGCAGAAGCCTACAGGAAGCCTGAGCCTGTTCTTCTCTGATTAATGTTTAGAGTGATGCACCTCCAAGATTATCTCTTTTGATCGTGTCATCTCTTTGTTATTGCTGCTGCAGGCTTTCTCCGATTACATCATGGACTCTATTTTCATACAAAGTCATTGTGAGAAATATTTGACTTTGCCTAAAGAGGAATTAAATCAAGCAGAATAACACGTACACTGCTGCACTGCAAGACTGTTCTACAAACCCTAATTTTCTGCTGCTGTTCCCATATTTAACCGTGCTTATTTTCCATTAGAGGAAAGTTTAGCTACATGCCAATTATAGCAGATAAGTTGTTTGTTTATATGCAGATTGGATCCATTTATTTCATTCAAAGGAAAAACATTTGAACAGACAGTGGGGATTTCTGTAATTACATTTATCTGAACATGTCCGTCGCTTTGTACACTGTAAAGTAATTTTGGTTTGCAGAGATTTGCAACCACTGCTACAGCTGCTGAATTTAAACTATTTTAGGGGTGTTTATTAAACCCCAGCAGTGTTTATCCGTGTGAAAGAAGTTTCACCCTGCAGAACGGCTGCCTTAATATAGGTGCTTTATACATATGCAAATATATACCCCTCCCTCTTTCTGTCCTTGTCTTTGGATACATTTCATTTTTCATGCAAGAGAGGATATAAGCAGAGATTCCAGATCTCTCAGTGGTGAAGGGTAAATTTATTCTTTGCATTATTTTTTCTAGGGATGCAACTACAAAACACTATTTTCAGCGGATAATATTTTGACAAAGAAGCCTCTTTTTTTTGCCGGTAAATAGTGAAACATACTCATCAGTTTCCCAGAGCCCAACGTGACATCTTCCAAATTCTTTATTTAGCCACTCTAGCAGAGAGACTCTAGGGACAGCAATGCAGGTCCGTCTGTTGTCAGTCCTCTTCTTTGGTCCAGGCTAAAATATCTCAACAACTATTGCATTGGCATGACATTTTTTGTGTGTTCATGCTCCCCAGATAATGAACCATACCGATTTTTGTAACCCTCTGACATTTCCTCCAGCGCCACAAACAGGTTAATGTTTTTGGTTCAGAGTGAAATTTCACAACTATTGGATGGATTGCCATGAAATTTGGTAGACGTTGTTCCCCACAGGATGAATTACATAACTTCTTTGATCCTCTGACATTGCCAATATCAGGCCAAAATTTCATTTTGCCCCGTATATACACACACATACTTTATGACCGAATACCTGCAAAACAAATGTCCACTCCATCAGTCTTAGGTGTGCTTTGTGTTAAGCTCAAAATTCACAAATAGCAGCATTGGGGATGCTTTCTGACTCCTAGCCAACCCTGATAAACTAATCATTAACCAACAGCATTAGTACTGTAGTGAGGTGGTTGAACAGGTTATAGCTGTGAACGTAGCAGTGCAGCCTCAGTGAATAAATACTACAACTCCTCAAGACCAAAGCCAAGTTCCCATGTCTCGCTGGTCAGCCACCCGCTGTGAAGTGTGGGTTAGAACCAAAGCTAGCAGCAGCTTCGGCTTACTTAAGGTGGACTGACCTTTAAGGTGGACCAGAGAGTCTCCTGTAAGTGACAATCCACTCCTCTGGGGTTCGTTCAAATTCTTCTAAACAATCTTTTTAACTGTTTAACTGATTAGCTGTAGACAGTTTAACACCCAAAGGCATTCAATTAACAATAATTTTAAACAGAGGAACAGTTTCAAATGCTCACATTTGAGAAACTGGAGCCAGCATGACTTACTTTCAAATCTCAAGTATTTCAAGCAAAAAACAAGCAAAATTGAGTTCAATAATAATACTGTAAGATAATACCCAAGATTGTTTAACATCCAGAAATTCAGCTGTGTGGCTGAGGTTTCATCGGATTTGTCAAAACAGTGAGCTGGGAACAAAAAGGATAAGGATCTTCATTGTCAGGCCCATAGTAGTAAAAAACAAACAAAACAACTGTGTCAGGGAGGGGTAGTGTGGACCCAATAGCAGTGCGACTGGACAAGGAATATAATGCAGCAGATTTATTGTGAGTGGGACAAACAGCAAACAAACAGGCAGGGGATCAGGCAGACGGAAACCAGAGGAAGCGGAGGCTAAACGCGTGGTCGGGGACAGAAGGCTAAGGTGGCTAACCGAGGCAAAAGCAAGGTAGGAATCCGGTGGTTGGGGACAGAAGGCTGAGACGTTGACCGGGGCACAGGCAAGGCAGGGAGGTCCAGACAGGCAGGGTCGGCAACGGGAAATCAGTCCACAGGAAATTGCTGGAAGGTCTAGCATGAATACAACGAACGATCTGGCAGCAAGTGTGTGACTGACTGGGGTTTAAATACTGCAGGGTGTAGGTGCAGCAGAGTGAGCAGGTGAGAGGGATGGAGCTGATGAGGTGGGTGTGGCAGACAGGTGCACTGCATGAGGCTGATTAGGTGAGTGAGGGAGAGTGTGGTGAGAGAGAGGGGGCTGGGCTGTGAGCTGGAAGTGGAACTGGGAGTGGCCGGAGTGAACTGAGAGAGAGTGACAGGCAGGTGAACAGAGTGAGCCAATTAGGTGAGTGAGACAGAGTGACAGGGAGTATGGAAGACAAACTGTTACAAACTGTCAGAAGTACAGTATGCGAAATCACCTTTTTCCAAGGAAGCACTGTTCAAGTGGGTAAGAAAAGCACAGACAGAAACAAGTACAGACAAACTGATACCTCATGTGAAATAACCAAACCATGTGTACTAATTTTGGTAGAAAATGTTGTACTCATGTAGGACTTAATGCTCAGAGTAAAAAGATTGAGACATTCAGGCATTTAGGGCCTTAATCAACCATTGACATTGTTGTAGTTAATCAACCAAGTGATTAATTGTTTTTTACTAAAGGCTAATATAATTACTTCACTCAAATTATAGTGGTGTTAAATTATTTTAACAATGTTAATAGAGACAAGATGCCTTTGTTTTACGGTTTTGGTTGATGAAGAAGTGAAAATGAAACACAGAGACAATCTTTGACACATGAAGATACTGTAGCACCGTTACCTGCTGAGCCACCTTTACATCTGTCAACCTTTGCAAGTGTTCCTGCATGTAGATTTATTAGGACCAGTGCTTTCATAATTGGATAGAAGTGTTGAAGTAGTTAGACTAGTGTTAGAACATCCTTCTCCTTACATCAGTGGTTACAGTTATCTGAGCAGCTCCGTTCCAGTTCCCCCAGCACACAGCGGGCTCTGCAGTGAGTCTGCATGAAACAACCCCGCCAAGACACTCAGTTCACCTCCCTCTCCGCTGTCACCTCCAATAGCTCTCCACCTTGCCATGATGAAGCGTGGGGCCCTGGCCCCCATTGCCCTCCCCTCGTGTATGCAGACTGGTGAGCCAGCAGAGTAGAGAAAACAGGCACAGCTGGTGGGAGACACGAGGCAACACTTTCCGCACCCACTATGGATGATGTGTTACTGAGCTTCACGGCATAAAAAGTAAACCACTTCTAAATTAATTAGCTGCAGTCAGAATGGTAATTAGTTTGGATGTGCCAGGGATTTACTTTGTGTGAGATAAAGTGGGAGAAAGAGGGAGCGGGAAGGCAAATGTAAATCAGTGAAGGAACATAGAGAGTTAAAAGAAGAGGTGGAGTAGTCGACAAGTACCTCCGTAAATTCCTCATTTCTGCCTCTGACGATGCCATACAAACTCCTGCATGTCTTGTTGCAATGCTGGCCCACTTATCACAGCGTTCTTGTTTCACAAACCCCTAAATTCTTTGTACTGGCTTACAGTATCTATGCTAATATTGCTTCTGAAGATATAACGACCTTGAGGCTGACACTAATTAAAGAGAGTGAGAAGAAAATAAAACACCCTTTTTCTTGTAAACAAATTTTAATGAATTTCCCGCAGAAATGAGACGTGTGGGGGATACATCCCTCATTAATAAGTACTCAGGTTCCCTCTTCCTTGATTAGCTTGTTTGCCAATAATGTAAGCATTGGTGGTGAAAGGGAACAGCCCTGATGCAGAGAGAGAAATAATTGAACATGAGGTGAGTCATGATGCTGTCGTTGGAAACAAAGAAAAGATCAGCTACATTATGTTATTTTATCTTATTTTTGGGGGTTTAAAACTCAGGCTCTTTGTGTTTTGTACAGCTGAATAACACACCAGCTAGGTTGTGCTTGACATGAGGGCTGCATGAACACAAGATGTGAACTAACAAGCTATGTTGGCCGTTAGATATGTTCTAGATGTGTTATTTTACCTCTGCTGTACCAGCCTTGCATTTGTCAGACGAGGCTGTTTTTCTCCCTCACCACTCTCACCCTGTTCGGGGGGGGGAGCTCACGCTGTCTATCTGGCTGCCCGCTATTATTCACAAATGTGCTTTTCTGCTGTGTGGGTGCTTACATAGAGAGATTTTACCCACAATGACTTGTAGCATAACTCAATTTTACAGCAGTCAACTCCAGTCTGTCACCTTGTACAGAGGGAAGTTGTATATGTGGAAAGTGACACATTCATAACCACTCCGCATGTGAATAGCTGTTGCAAAACACATGATTTAACGGTTACTTTACAGCTTACACAACCATTTTTATTCTCATTTCCATCATCCTCCATGCCTGTAATTCTCCCAGCAGTCAAAGCTGTACTGTAATCATTGAGGTAATTTCATATATATGTATCTGTAAGGATTTTTATTTTATTTTTATGAAAAGAGAAGTGCTTACCAACGCCTTTTGGCATTGCCAATGTGTGTAGGAAATGCATCCATATTCATGAATAAATGGAAATTGAATAGTCAGTAGGTGTATGAGCAAATAAGAAATGACTTGTACATTATACACACAGACACAATCTGAAATAACGCACTCTAGAAAGAATCATTATTAATATTCACCCCTCCCCTCCTCCTCCACCGACCTGTCACTCGACTGATACAACACTACTTCTTCTCAAAGCCTTAACACACAGACATCATCATCATCATCATCATCATTATCATCATCATCATCAGGTGGTTGTTCTCTGTGTAATGTGAACAGGAACTGCTAGTAGACAAAGCCTCAGGTCGTTTCATGATGCAGATGAGACAGAGTGTAAACAAATAGGCTATGAGCTAAAAACACGGAGGTGTTGATAGTTTTAATGACCACCCTCATTAAGTATTACCTGAAGTTCTGCCTCCCTGCAGTGAGATAACCCCGTTTCTGATGATTAAGCACATCAACTACTGTCACTCTCAAAACCTCATGAAGCACGTTATGGCAATCTGCAAATGCTATCACAACAATTATTAACATTACCTTGACACACAACTCACACATTTCAAAATAGAATTCTTCACAGCTCATTTGCACCAGTGTTGTGCAGAGATGTGAAGGTTAGGGGCTTCAAGGGGAAGGTGTAATAGAGACAGATCTATGTTGAGGTTCCGGCCACATTGCAAAACACCTGTGTCCAAAAATCCACTTATTTTAGAATTCAGTGATTAAAGAGATTATCAGCTCCTTCTTATCTATAAATTTAATGATTATTTCTTTATTATCCAGTGATATTTTGTTCCATTAGATAGACTGAAAAATGTTCCTCCCAATGTAAGACAAAGAAAACCAACAAATTTGCTCGAAAAAATACTTTAGTTGTTAATTGATTATATAAATATTGCAGATTAATTTTCTGTCGATGGATTTATCAATTCATAAACCTTAAAGTTCAACTTCATTTCAACCATCACAAACATATACATACACACATGAGATTTGACCTCTGCATTTAACCCATCCTGACCTTTTAGAGCATCGGGCTGCTAATTGGCAAGTAATTTCAGTTCTTTAAACGGAATCACAATTGTAAAGTAAAATAAAATAAAAAAAGAACACACTTAAAAGATAGTAAATATCTTAGTTTAAGGATAATTCTGTGGAGAAGCTTGTTTCGATAAACTGTACAACATTTTTGTGTAGAAAAGAGGAACCCTGTTGTGATCCATGATATCCCTGTTTGGATGCTGCCTCTACACATACTCAATAGTAGATAGACAGAGACACACTGACTCCCCCGGTCTAACCTCCCCCCCTGTGTCTGCCTCGGTTGTTTGGCAGTGCTGTGTACCCCCCTCTCATCCCTGCCGCCTTGAACCAGCTGAGAACAAACCTGCTGATTATAGACTGGGGTTGTGGTTAAGAGGAAGTGACAGTGTGATGAGTTCTAGACAACACGCAGCATTCTGGGGTAATGCCTATATTTGTAGCCCAGCGGGCCGAGCCATAACACTTACCATTTAATAAGCAACAGCCTGCAGGGAGCCCTGGGCTTATTCATCCTCCAGTAGCTTTCTGCTTAACACACGGCACTCTGCTGGGACCAGGAGCAGGCCAGCCGGCTGAGAGCTTCCCCTGGCCAAGGACACAATAACAGCACTGGACTGGCCTGGCTGGAGCCTCGACGCTGTAACTCATAGTGTGTCTGTGTGTTCAGTCATGTGTGCCACATGTGTCTGGATTTCACACCCGAGACTGACTCATGTTTACTTAGGTGATAAAATGCATCAGTGGTTACATTTACTTGTGCTGACCTGTCTGTTGGCCAGACTCCAGCTCAGGTTACATGCAGTAGGGTAAGCTGTTAACATGGATGTCTGACCTCTGACCTGTTTGCATGAATAAACCAACAGAGAATGTTGGCTACTTGTGTCTCCTGCAAAGGGATAGAATGCCCCATCTGCAAAAAAAGAGATAATGATCCCAACGGTAATGGGGCACTTACAAAAGGTACGAGATCTGGAATCTGGCTCAGCCACTCCAGGGCATTGGCATTGTGGTTTTTAAGCCATCCCTGAGTAGCTTTGGCTTCATGCTTGGGCTCTCTCAGAACGTAGAACTTCCAGAGTCTCCCGTGTGCCCTCTTGCAAATTGTAGCCCAGATGCCATCTGAGTATTTGTGTTACTTTCTCTTCCCATAAACCGGGCAACAGTTGTTCCATGAACAGTCTCTCCAAGATGAGCCACTGAAGCCTAGAACTCCTTCAGTGAGTCGTCTCATTCGTGCACGCTCCCTCAGCTTTAAAGACGGTCTGCTTGCTTCTCTGTTGGTCAAATCATAAATCTAAATGCAATCCTTCTCTGTGTCGTTGAGCTGTTTTCGGGACTTCCGCCAGTCCAGAGGGAGGTGATGGCAGTTTATCTATTTCCATAGAGTACTTTGTGACATAGTTAGACTATGGGAGGAGTAAAGATTAGGTATGTGTCTTGGAGACACCAATGTATTTACACCTTTTCAATATTTGGCATGAACGCGTCTCAAAGCACCTCTGTAGGTAGATTTCAATCCATCTTGAATGCTTCCTGGATGCATTTATACATAGCTTTATTAAGATAAGATAGCTATCCAATCTGCACAGGAAGCATGAAGTGTAAATGGGGTAAATCCTAACATTTAAGAATGCTACAGAAGTCTGAGTTTGCCTTTTAAGTAACACCAAATTCTGAATTCCACTTTCTACATTTACATGCAGTTGCACAAGCGATGTTTGTTAGGTAACTGGTTAAGATTCAGTGCATGAAAACATTATCTGTGTTGTTGCCAGTTGTTCTTGAGGTAGAAGTGATGGAAGGAATAAATAATAAAGGTTTTTCTTCATTCAGACCTCAAGACATTCCCTTGGTTAAGTCGCCGGATGATTTCCAGTTTTTGCCAATCACTATTCATAGCATGGGGCCACCGTGGGATCCTCCTCTAGTCAACTCCCATTTTTCCTGCATTGATGTCTCATCTCTCCTGCTGTCAGTGCTTCATGCCCCGTGTCTCTTTCCTTCTATCCACTGTTCTTTTGCCCCAGGCAACACCTCTCTCCTAAGACAGAGATGAGATGGGTAGTGCTTGTGTGGAGAAGAGTGATGGAGCTTTTGCGACACAGCAGATGTTGAGTAAAAGCAGCTTGTCACACCAGGTACTTTTCCCTTCTCTAACAGATGACAGATCTGCTATCACAAGCCTTCGTCTTCATATCTGAAGAAGAGATGGCTCTTGGTACACACATTAGGAAAAGGTGACAGCATGCTATTGTCTCTTTCCCATCCCTGATATAGCAAGAAATCAAATTTCACGTCTTAATGGTAAATTACATGTATTGTAGCGCATGCTGACAGAGCAGAGTTTGTCATCCCTTTATCCTGCCATTTATCCTCCTCTATTTTCTTTATCAAACTACACTGCTAGATAAATGCTTTCCACTTCCATCCAGGCTAAAACTTGTTACATAAAAGCTGTTCTTTTGCACTCTCCCTAAGGCCCATTTCCGCTTCTTTTCTGAGGCTGCTAGCAAGGATAAATCACTGCTTGAAAAAAATCCTACACAACCATGACTTATGGGCCATAATCCTCCACTTATGCATTGACAAGGCATCCCAAATACACAAAGCGCATCCCTCTCTCTACACACACAATCTCAAAGGATGAAGAAAATGGGACTGAATTTCCAAATGCCTTTCATCCTCAGTTCTCTATCAAGTTCTCTTTTCCTCGACAGGCCCTGGCAAGCCGCCCTCTTACATTTGTTGCAAGAATTAGATTAGCTTCTTATCAGATGAAGTGTAAGTCCCACTGAGTTTCACCTTCCACAGAGGTGGTGTCAGGGTTGAAGCAGCAAATCTTGCAGCTGCTAAAACATGTCAGAGAAAAGGTTTAACCAGGTCTATCATTCATTGAAGGTAGAGTATAGGTGAAGTTAGGGGAGCATTGACTGTATATGAACCATAGGCTTCCACTCACCACTTTTAACTCGAAACTTATTATTCCTTTACTCGTAGTAGTTGAGCTCCACTTCAAATGAAACAATGCCATTTCAACACTTTACTGATGTGAAAGTAACTGAGGCTAAAATTTCATTTGGATTTGTCCTTAGCCCAGAGGATCAGAGAGGATTGTTGGCTCTTAAATGTCTTACTGCAGCCTTTTCTCATGTACCCACGGATCACTGCCAAAATCTGCCTGAGCTAAGAGAGAATGGAGCTGAAAGAGGTATAATCTGTGCAGACCCCTTGATGGAGAGATACAGGAGTTGTCTGTTACACCAAAAAGACTAGAAAGGTGAAATACCCTCTGATTATTCTGTATTGCCCCATTTTGACTTTGATAGATGGATTCTTTTTACAACGGCAATGACATTTTCCACTTCACAGTACTATCCTCCTGACACTAGTTACTACTGCTGTCACTGCACTTCACCAAATGTCCGTGCTGTGCAACAGGGTGAAATCCTATCACAGAGAGCCTGGCTGACATACATAGGAGGCTTTGCTTGGATTAGACAACCATAGAGCGTCTCAGCCCTTGGTGACATCACTGGGTTTGTTTACACCAGCAGGGTTTAGCATAAATCTTTTGGCTTAAAGATCCTAATAAACGTCATCGGTATCCAGGGGCAGCAAGATAATAGAGCCAAATAAGATCATTAAATACTCCCATTTATTCAGTGATCAATTCAATATATTCACAAAGAAAGGACAATATTAGTTTGATTTTAAATGGGGCACTCCAGCGATTAATTATTGCACTTCAATAAGTTTGAGGAACTCTCAAGAGACTGATTAAAAAAACGAATGGTCAAAACCAAAGAACTCCATAAACACTGAATCCTACATTTCCCACAATTCAACTCAGTAGCATTACATTTTTCATTGGAACCTCTCTGCCTCCTAAATGCTAATTTAAAAATGTTCACCACACAACAATGGGTTTGTGTTAAAAAGGTTGAGGCTCAAGCCAAGATAACCCTGAAGGCATTATCGGGGTAATTTATTCAGATTTCTGAAAGCCCCCTCCAGAGCCACAGAAGACATGTATAGTGCTTTTTGTGATGGGTAAACCAAATGTCATTTGTGAAATGGTGAAGTGCCCCTTTAAAGCGTAAGAGACACACACTCTTCACATCTATAATATCTTACAATAAAGCAAACACCTTTTAGGAAGACTTTTGGAATTTTAGCCATTTTATTTCACATTCCAGCTGTTCTTAGTGTCTGTTCAGCGGGAAATCTGTGAATACTGTAGAAACGCCTCAATCAAATAAATTAATGTGAAAAATAAAAGCCATCTCCTGCCTCGCTCACGTCTTAATTGTCTTTTATGCAGCTTAAGTTATTTTTCTCGCTCAAAGTCTTAAGAAAATACACAAAAATAGCAGCTCATCTACATTCATAGATTTGTATAGGATATGTACAGCTGTGTGGTTAATTTATCTCGGTTGGTGGTATCATGCTCTCACCGGACTATTTCCCTGTAGGATAGTGGCTTGAGTAATATTTATACCACAGATTGTGTCCTTGAAAATAGCCTTTTGCTTTCAAACGTTGCCCATTTCAGTGGCATAAATGACCCTGCACAAAGCTTGGACTCACTACTGTACATGTGTAGTGTTCAATCGTGGCCAAGAATGGAAAAGGCTCTTTAAAGCACAAAGCACATTTGCCTCACTAAGCCTCTCTGACCCAATTAGTTTAGTAAAATCAATTCTCTGTCGTTTTGTTCTCCTCAATCTAATGCCTCGAACTGACTTGAAATAGTAATAAGAAAATGATCCTAGAAGCTTAGGATACGTTGTTCTAAGGTGAAATTGGATGTGTTTCAAATGTTGACGCCCAGCTAATGGAGCTCACTCCTGGGTTATCCACCATTGATCATGTCAGGTGGCAAACGAAGCAGGCTGGGCAAGTTGTGAGCGGAAGTGAAGCAGACCAGTGGTTAGTTGTGATAAATGTGATCTGGATTGAGGACAGTGTGGGTGTCAGCCTGGACTAAAAGTAGCTGTGAGGAATAGAATTGTGTGAAGAGAAGATTCCCTTTAGCTGTCTGTAAGGTGAAATGCATCAGCTACCAACCCCCAAAACCTGTGACATAAGTGAGTGCTGATGATGAGAACCAAACGTCAAAGGACTAAGACAATCTGAGTGATTATCTGAGGGTTTTTTGTGTCTGTGTGATGGAATCACTGTTTCAACTCTAAACCCGGGTCCATGAGAACTCTCTCTGCATGTAAAATGCACTCAGTCACAAAATGAATGGGATCATCCAGTCTTGCTCAACAGTTAAAGGATTCTTCTATCAAGATTAACGGCACCCAAAGTAAACCAAGAGAGCCTCTATCAAACAATAAAACCCCACAAGAATACATTGCTCTTATGGAATGAGTAAAATATCTCTTTATAAATATTTTCTAAATGGTCAACCATTACTTTATTCAGACAACACAAAAATGTAAGATTTGATCTTCCATTCATTCTACATTTCTAACGGACACCAGTCCGAACTACACACATGTGAGCGCACGCATGCGGACACACACAAACACAGAAATGCATGCCCTCAGTAGCTGATTAATAAGTGCCCAGCCCAAGGCATTTACCACCACTCCATTATTCAGTTTGATTATCTGGAGGGAATGATAGAGTATCAGAGCTTTTAATGACTTTGGCATCCCCTCGTGTATTACTTGCTGATGAGGATGGTTTTAATCATTGTGCTGCGCTAACTTGGTCCAGAATCACAGCAGCATATTAATGCAATGTGTTGCAAACTATACACAAACACAGGTTAATGGGCCTCATAAGCAGAAAAGAGCAACATGGGGGCGCTAGCAAATTAAAATACATGATTAATATGGCAATACTTCAGAGGAGCTGGGAGTTTGTTCTATTGGACCTTCGACACTGTCGGCTGGGGAAATGATCCTCCGCAAAGGTAAATAAGATAACAAAAGCTGACATTGGATGCACACATCATTTCCAATTCCCAAGGTCTGGTACTTTATATAATACACACGAGTGTAAAAACAAAATGGCAGTCTGGGACATGAGTCAGAGAAACATGCTGAAACTGTGCTTTCACTCTTTGCATGGGAGTAAGAAAAGGGTTTTCTTCTCATTCTTTTATTTATCTTTTAATTGTCTTTTCTCATGGTGCATATACTGTACAGTATCTTAAAGCTCTAATAGTGGTGAAAGGATGAAGGTGTGAGAGAGATTGGTGACTGAAATGCAACACACTGTTTAGTATGATGTTAATACAGCCTGAGTCACAAGATGGCACTGGGTGAAGGTTGTGTGTGTTCTAGGGCTGCACAATATATTCATGGTCAACGCAATGTTGATATATATTGCAAAAGACTGGAATATTGCACTCAGGGATTATTTGAGTAAATCGAAGAGTATCAGTAGAAAACTGAACTTTAAAATGTAATCATTTTTTTTGTTGGTGCCTTTTGTGGTCAGCTCAGTTTATTCATTTAAAGAATGTTAAAAATAGTTGTCTTTACTATTTATATGCAACACACAATTAGTTTTATTTTAGCAGTGTACTGAAAACAGCAGAAAGGCTTTTCCATACTTTTATATAATTTGTTGCCAAAGTAAGGAACAGCACGACTGTCAAATGCAATTCTAAAGGGAAATATGTGCTATTTCAAATGCTGGACCATATGAACACATTGGAAATGGGATTGGAATTATTAATTTTATGGCAGTTGGATATTCAAATAACCAACAATGTAATGTTGGTTATTACTTATATAGGTGTTATAAAAGCTATTATGAGCTGCTCTATTTGCTGGACCAATAAAAAAGCAGCTTGCAGTAAAACCCTGGTCAGAGGCCAAATGTGTAGAAAAGAGACTTGTCACCAGAAGAATTACCACTAATGGGTGTTGGGTCACAAGGCCCAGTGTAAAATGAGCTGGAAGAGATGTACGCAAACTTTAAACGTCCATTTAGCTCACTTACACTCCGAAATGTTTCACTCCATCAGTTAATTTGCCTCAGTGAAAAATCAATCGCTGTGCTACACACATCACAGGAGTTTGCTGAAGCTGCAGTGGGTGTGTTCATCAGTCTTAAGGTTCCCCTGGAAACTTTGTTTTGTGTATTATCTTTCTGGGTAAACTAGCTACGTTTCTGTACTTGTATTTGATTGTGTGGTTGTTTGTGTTCTTTATATCTGCAGCACGTCTTTTTATGCTTCTCATGTGTTGTCTGATAGTTTAAGATGTTTTCTTCCTCTGATTGTACTCTTGTTGTCTATTAACATGTACGGTAACCGTACAATTTGACCTCAATTTATTTATTATTATTATTATTATTTGAAAGGCCACTCGACCTGCAACTGCCCAGAACTGACACACACACACACACACACACACACTCATAAGAAGCCCCTCACTTCATGTTTTATCTTTCTCTCGATATAATTCATAAAGCAATCAAACGCTGACACGCTGTGTTTTACACGCTTGAAATAACTGCACACTGGTTCCTCCACTTACTGGGTCTATATGAGATAGCTCTCTTATCAGGATCCAGCACATAAAACACACTCACCACTGATTACCTCAGGCGTCTGCCATCATCATAAATATATCTGAGCAGTAGCAGAATGATAATGAAGACGTGTGTACTGTAAGAACACATTGCGTACTCCTCACTCTGCCTCAGGCTGTAAGGACGAGCGGTGCGATCTCTGACTATCACAGTGATGGAAACCTGATATAATTGACTGAGGGATCATTTGATTACCTGAATGTGACATTCATTTACACAGCCAAAGCCATGCAGAAGGTCATTTTCAGTTCAGTCAGGAGGACGTGCTAGAGCACTGACAGCAGAACCATGCAAGGTTAATCCCAGCGCCGCTCACCGGGACAGCCAGGCAGGAATTAATGTGACACTTAAATGACAGTGGTTTCCTAAAAAGGGCTGAGAATCAATTTTCAATATGCAGCAGCCTGGTCTGACCCACACTGGCAGGCAGCCCCCCCTTCATGCTCCCAGCAGAGTGTGTTAAATCCAGTCCAAGCGCAGGGCTTGAATAAATCTGCATTCAATTAACGGATTAGCCGCTGTTTAAACATGGCTTCCTCTCTTTGCCAGTAATCCGCCAAGTGGGTGTCTGTGAATGGCACAACACAGCGTTTCAATAACTTTGTATTTGAAATGGTTGGAAAATGACTTGAGGGAAGCATCCTGTGTGTGTGAAGAGTGTGAAATGAAGATCTTCACCAGTGATACAATGAGGAAAAATACAGGTGTAATGTTTTCGATATTTTGACCGGGAAGGAAGGGAGAAAACCTAAACGTGTTGAACTCGCAGGATAATAAATCATTTTGGACAGCTTGGATGTTGCAACCTGAAAGAGCTGCCTGCGACGCAGTGGCAATTAATGTCAGTGTCAGAATGCAAACAGGTTATAAATATGGATGTCAGAGCCATTTTGGATTGTTTTATAGTTGTTCCCTCATTATTACTCCGCGCTGACACATTCTCCATCTCTCTCTCTGTACTTCCAGTGTCTCTGAGCAATTGTTTGCTGCGCATACACTGATCCTATTTTAAACACCTGGTGATAGGACATTTCCTCAGAACAGTAGTTCACTATCATCAATAGCTGTTCGGTTCTCATCCTTACTGACCTCAGCACGATCAACTCAGCCTTTCTTCTGCCCCACATTTATCCACACTGTCTCCTCCTGCTTCCCATTGATTTGATAGTACAGTGAGTCCCATATGTCCCCCTTTTCTATGAAACATGGAAAGAAACAATAACTGAATTATCCTTTAAGTGCATACATACAAATGACGGTCAAGATTATAAATTTGTTGGTGTTTGGTCATCTACTCACTTTTGTGAGGGAGTTTTGTCAGGATTTTCTGGATTTTAATTTGTCCAATACTTTGGTTAATGAACAAATCCCTGCAAAATGAATGACATTGCCATCAGCCTCGGATGCACTTTGTGTTAAATGTGTTAATTAGCAAATAATGAATATGGTTAGCATTGTACCTGGTCTCCAGTATGTGAGCATGCTGATGTTAGAATTTAGCTCCACCATATCACTAGACGCTGAGTACCGCACATAATTAGACTGGGTTGTGTTGTGTATGGGGGTGGGATCACAGTGAATGGTATGCATATTAACCGCATAGTTGTTTGTTTTTTAAACTAATTGCTGAACAAACGTATAACTAGCTATAACGGGCAACAGTTTGTATCACTATTGTATAAATCAGATTACGTGATTAAGAGGACAAAAAGCAGCATCTATTTTTATGAAAATGTCATGGATTGTTATTTCTCAGATAAAACACTGTGATGTGTGTGTGTGGTTGTACAGGAAGAGATTGAAGTGTTGGAATCCTTTAATCACCATGTCAATATTAATTGAGCGTCCTGCTTTAGCCGATCGCTACAACGGCACTTCAGCTTTCCAGTAACAGCTAACTAATAGAGCCCCTATCTGCATCCTAGGATGGAGTTAAAAGGCTGTCAAACTCAATTTATTTCTTCAATAGGACACTATTGAACAGTGACACACACAAACTGAAAGGTTGTCATTCACACCATTTGACAGGCTTCTTAAATAGCAAAAAAAACATTGAAACATACAGTAAATGGACACACACACACACACACACACACACACACACACACACACACACACACACACACACACACACACACACACACACACACACACACACACACACAAACAGACCCTGCCCGTCCTCATAGAGCAGACAGATCTTTTGAGCTGTAGCTGACATCATGTACTTAGCGTGTCACGCTACACACAGATGTCACAGCGATGTTGCTCAGACTGCCAGAGAGCGCAGTCAAGTATGAATGGCAGAGCCTGCAATGAATCCTCCGTCTGCCACAGTCAGTGGACCGTCTCACGCCCCCCTCAGCCCCCCCAATGAGCTACTGAGATAAGTGGCTTTCACAGGCCTTATATGCTACTTTGTGCATTTGTGTCTGTGTGTTTGTGTGTATCTGAAACTCCTCGACTGGTAATATTCTATATTACATAAATCATGTTGGTATAAAACAACTATATGCTTGATTTGTGTGTGAGAGAAAGAATAACTGAGAGAGAAACAGGAATTTAGTAAAGCTAAGAAACATTTTTCATCACCATGTGGCGTGAAGTTCTCTTGAGCACTTAAATTCAACACTGAAATTCATCTGATGAACATATTATTTATGATGTAGAGCTGCCACGAGGCACTCTCTCATTTCCCTGGCATTTGCACGCCTCCTTCTTTAAAAACCATTTCAAATTGTGATAAATGATTGCCCTAACGGTGCTAGACAAATTACTTTTACACACGACCCAGTGCCAAAACAAAAGGATGACACCAAAAAATGCTAGAAGCACAAATAATGCTAGATGCTGGGAAAACACTTCCTTCCTTGCCATGGTTCTTGGCATGCAGACAAGTGCGGTGCAATGGCATTGTAATAGAACCTAATGAACCAGTCATCAGGGGAGATTATGTGCTGCCTAGATGTGGTGTAATATTGATGACAGAGGCGCAGGTAGCCACAACAACGCATCAGACCACCCATCACATCCCGCTGCCCCCAGAGGGTGGAAGAGACCAATTAATTACTGACTGTTAGTTCAATGGCAATTAGATGCTTGTAAGCTGTTATCCACTCCACGCCGATAGTTTCTACCTCTCAGTGCCTCCTTCCAAACCTCCTACAAGGAAAGTCATCCAAGCTACACTTGAAAAATACTGTAAGCAGTGGCTTGGATTTAAGAACAGAGACAGGGGGAGAGAGAAACTTTGTGTAGTGAGACATATGTGATCCCAAAGGAAATTAGAGTGGATCTTAAGGTGGAAACAAAGCACAGAAAGCTATTTAGTCATTCCGTGGCACAGCGACAGTGGAAATGATTCTGTGGAAGTTTGCTGTAACAGTGAGATACATCTCAGAAAAGTATTTGTGGCATAACATAATTAAATCCCATTGTTGTTGTGGGTTACAATACCTGTTCTGTGTTTATAGGAGAGATTATTGACTAGAACTGTGTTGACACAGAAGGCAGAGGCAGAGACAAAGAAGCAGCTCAAACAGATGGTGTCTTTTGTCAACAGGAACTCAGACTTGTCCCACCTTAACCTCAACCACATCTTTGATTATGAAACACAGCAAGCATTACAAATGTCAAGGAGCTCTTTCTGGGAGTTCAGTGAGTTGACTATTGAAAAGAGCCTTAGAAAGAAATATAGGATTTACTGCTGCTACAATCCCTATTGTAAATCACATAGGTTTATATTAGAGATAATCAGTCCCACATAGGAAGGTTGTTCATGTTAGTAAAGGGAACAATATCAACATTGCTTTAAGCGTTATACTGATTTTATACAATATACCGTAGTTACTCAAAACGTTTAATTACAGTGCTCCCATTACTGTGTTTGTGCATAACAAACCCTCTAAACTAACAGAACATTTGAATTTTCATTATTTTTATATGCTTACTTTGACCATCATCATTTTCTGCACAGAGAAAAAGGGACAAAACAATATTTCCATCTACCTACTGTATGCACCTTCCACTACTCCCAAGGGCAGTGCGGCTGCATTGAATGTTACTTTACATCATGTTTTAGGGGATTGCTACCCCTAAATACTAAATATGTACTGATACCAACTTACTTAAACAACTTGTTTTGGGGCCTCTTCCTACTGTACCTCACTTTAGAGACATTGATGCAAATATATATCACCTGTATACATTCCTATGACATATGCATCCCTGATACTGATATTGTATATTGTCTGCAATATTGTGCATTCCATATTGTCTCCTGACCTCCAGCATGTTGATACAGATCACATGTTTGTGTCTGTGCCTGGACCAGTAGCTAATGAGTAATCTGTGGCCGTCCTGCCTGTGATGACTGAGTCACACACCTGTTTGATCCTTCTCTCCTGTGGAAGCAGTTTTCTCTTTGAGGCTCCATCAGCACAGCCTCCTATCATCTGGTTGAGTCAAAGCATGAAGGGCTTCATTAATTCTCCACAGAGAGCTCCCAGGTGTTGGTTTCAACAGGAGGAGGTGAAACACAGGCTGTTCCTTTGGCTCAGAGGGAAGATCTGTGTCTCACAGGTGTCCAGAGAGCAGAGCGATGGAAATGTAGAGTAATGACTACAGAAGCCAACACAAAGTGACAGAATAGACATTTGATTTTCTTTTGTTAAAACACCCGCTGCAGGACTGTACAGAGCACTAGTGACGAAGGCTTGAAATTGTCTCAGATAAGCTACATTAATTATTCATTTGAGATCAGAAACAGAAAAGAAAATAGTCTTTACCCTAAAAGACCTCGCAGATACTGTTAACACAGGCTGCACTATTTTGTCAGCTCAGCTATTAAATATTAAGAGGGCTTCACATTAGACAGTTGGCCCTTTTTGAAGGTCATCTAAATCCTTAAAAGTTCCTGGTTGCTCACCCAAAGTGAGAGTCAGTGTGTTGACTCAAGATACTCTTACAATTGGTCCCGAAGGGTCTGCAGACAGCAAATGGCGTTCTTAAGAGTGTGTAACATATAAATATGTGTCAGTTATACGTTTGGTCTAAAAGTGCTGGTTTACTAAAGAGATGAATGAGATGGAGAGTCTATCGTCATGCTAGCGGCTCTGTGAGGCTGTAGACACAACACTTGAGCAATATGTCAGCATGCTAACATGCTCACAATGACAATGTTAACATGCTGTTGTTAAGCAGGTAAATGTTAATCATGATCAATTAGTTCTTGAGATAGTATAGTCAGGACCTAAGTGCTAAACCGACAGACAGACACAGTCGTCCCTACAGCCACGACACTAGTATGGCTAAGCATGAGAGGGAAAAGGATTCCTTATTTGTGGAACAGCCCTTTATATATTTAACTCTGTCTGGAGGCGGGGTGTTGACATGACAGTGGTCTCACTGGCAGAGAAACTAAAGCTTCTGATATCAGTAGATACATTTTAATCTCCCCATAGACTGACTTAATCTTCAGAGATTAAGTCAGAGGATTGTTTTGAATTGGTCAGCAAAGACATTCACCTCTATTGCATTGCCACCCGCTGCATTCTGACACTGCAATTTCCAATTTATTACAGAACAAAGAATGGAGGATATTGGCTGAATGGATATTCAGAAAGCCTGGATAGTGAAAAGGAGGAAGAAAGACTGGGAGAGGAAGAGAAACGGAGACAAAGATATTGATTGCTTGTGTAACTCAATTCTGCTATGTCATGCTATTTAGAATTAGTTTGAAAACTGCTAAGCCCAAAAAGAAAACCAGCAGAAGAGAAACCACTCGTTATTGATCTCAGGTTTCCGCCACATCTGCAGTTGGTTTATTAGATCTATCATAATCTGCAGCATCAGCAGCTGAGTGTCATTACCATAACAACGACCATATGAATGAATAATGGCTTCATGTTTAGGGTTGAGTCTACATGTGGTTTGCATGTATGTAACAAGAAGATACTCTTTATCCTGCAAACCCATTTGACGGAATGCACACATGTCCCTTGTTATGTAGTCTCTTCATGTCTGTGTGTGTGTGTGTGTGTGTCTGTGTGTGTGTGTGTGTGTGTGTGTGTGTGTGTGTGTGTGTGTGTGTGTGTGTGTGTGTGTGTGTGTGTGTGTGTGTGTGTGTGTGTGTGTGTGTGTGTGTGTGTGTGTGTGTGTGTGTGTGTGTAAGCTGTGTTTGAGGGCCATCGTGATGTATCTGGGCCGGCCACCTGTCTGAGCGGCTGACAGGGGCGTTTTCTAATCTGACAGGTAATCTGCCACTAACCCCCCCCCCCACACACACACACACACACACACACACACACACACACACACACACACACACACTGCTCTCAGGCCGAGACTGAATCAGTCACATGGCGACACATGATGGTGTGACTAGGAAGCACGTGGGGACTGTGCAGCCTCTGAAGGCCTATATACCACTAGATAAATACCCCTCCTGATAATAGCTTTATTAATGGAAGCAGGTAGATATAATATGATGATACACAGTGTTTGATTTATATTGCTCGGTTCTCTAAGAAAGAGGGAGAGTTGAGAAGGAAAACAAATATTCCCCTGAGACATTTGATGAAATCTCTAATTGGTTATTTACAGGCAATGTGTTTATGGTATAAAACTGCAAAGCTCAACAGGAGCTTATTGCACTCGGGAGTTTATCCCAGTGGTCTCTTTCAATCCATCTTAATGAGGTCACTTCAGCTAACGGTACATGCTTTCCTTATCTTTCCATCGTTTATTGCTAAACAATGATCTGCCTTTGCTGTGTGACTGATGGTGGAGACCTTAAGAAAACAAACCGCATGTCTTTGCAGCGCATGACTGAGTACCTGGTAACGGCCTCGGTGGGACTCCTTTGGGACACGGGACGCTATCTAATGTAAAGCAAATCGAACAACGGAGCTAGCGTTTCTAAATTTACTATGCAAAGGTAAATTGCCCAAGGGGCCAGCAAGCACCACCACAAGTTCAGTTTCCTAATTATGAAGTGGCTCACCAATGAAAACCTCTTGCAATATTTAGTTAAGAGGTAGCTTGAGGTAGCTTTGGAGTAGTTTAAAGAAATTCTAATGTTTGTGGTTTTCCTGCAACACCTGCGGGTTCAACCAACATTTTGATTCATGACTAATATTGAGACAGAGTTTTTTCTATTATGTGGACCACAACAGTCCTGCAGTGTAATGTGAAAAATAAGGAGAACCTTATTGTAATTAACGTCTGTGTTTAGATTTGAATAAGCAAGGACTGTATGCTTATTCTCCTTTTCACTGCGTCAAATACAATATCAGGAGTACATCGACAAGTAAACAGTCTGCGGTCTGAAAACACAATAAGCATGAGGAGCAAACAGTATGCTGCTGAATAGAGTAGTGGAGTGTGTGATTGCTTCAGTGCAAAGCAAAATGTCTCACAAAATACTGTGAAATGGGCATCAGCTTGAACTGAGATTACGTGTTGTGGACACGATTATTGCTGTTAACATTACATCCCTCCTCCACAAAAGCATTTAACCATGGACACACACCATTTTCATAGTTCACACACACCATTTGCAAACGTGAGGTAACCTTTTCACATTCATCACATGCTTTACCTTTTTAAACAGCAAACATTTGGCAACAAAATGGACTTTGGATTACTTTAGGTGTCCTACAATGTAGCAATTCTTAATATGTCTGCTGATGTTTGTTGTTCAAAGTAAAGACAATAAAAATTATATTTATACCAGTTCTCAATCGGCTTTGTCAATACTTCTTGCACTACAAACTGATACCAGAACAGATACCAAAAGCTTATCCAGCTGCCTACAGATTGTGCATATGAATGCAGAGTATGTTTATAGAGATTACATACGTTCCTTTTTCGAGTGGGCTCAGTGCTGCATCAAAGAAACATCAGCAAACCAAAAAGCTCCTGTTGTCTCAACTCTGCTCATCATCGTACAGATAAATCAACCATCAGTCCCCACCTGTGTGAAAATGATTCACCATAAAAATAAAACTGCTGTTTTGTAGTCCAGTTAAGCCTTTCATTTTGTAGGGTACCTTTGTGCTAAAATCTGATATATGTGGTGGATGTGTTGTTGTAGAGCCATATGACCGTCCCATAAAGTGGACATGTGTTGTCAACTTTGAGAAATTTAGCAGCCTGTCTGAACTGATCAGGACAGATACTTTTGAATTGTATTTATTAGCAAAAACTAGGCATGACACATAAGGCCAATGGGTGTTTTGAAAAAGTACCCGTAACCAGTCCATCCTTCAATCTTTTTTTATTTTTTACTTTTATAATTGTTTGAGTATTAAATCCAGAAAACTGATTAAATGATGTTACCACAGTTAGTGAGAAAACCATATAAGCATGAAATGCAACAGGAAATACATTTTCTATTGGTCAGAATAAATCTGACTTGAAAAATCAACAGAGGTGTTGTGAAGCATGTACAATGTCAGTCTGCAGTCTCTGTTGTCATGCTTCCTCCTTTTCCTGCTGCTGCTGTTTGTGTTTTATTGTGCAACAACTGCCCGGACAGACAGGGTTAATCCATCAGTTCATTTATGAAGAAGCCATTTACCAAACGTGAGGCTGCTGCAGCAGCTTCGCCTCTCTTCCCTCAATCTCCTCAGCTTTACTCTGTAAAGGCTTCTCGTTTCAGAGTGCTTTCCTCTAGCGTTCTCTCAATAAATGCAGACATGGCACAAGCAAAATGCGAGCGTTGGCTATCTGATCATATGTAACAATACTGCTTTGGGCGAATTAGCATCCGCTATTATAACAAAGAGCTCTCCCAAGTGTTAGGGCAGGATCAGCCCCGTCTTCTGAAGAGGAAGCCTTAAATATTCTTTCCTCTTCTATTGGCTTTGTAAGCTTGGTTATTTTCATTTACATATATGTGCGAGAATATGCAAGCAAATGAGGCAGGGAAATTAGAAGAGAGGGAAGCCAAAGTGGTTCCAGGTGGTGCACTGTGATTTTAACAGGGGTGGAATAATTGGATCTATTATGAAATCATAAAAGATTCATTATAGCCACTATGCGGGGAATGGGATGAGAGCGGGGCTGTTTGTTCTGCGCGGTATGGATGTGCAAATCAGGTGGCTCAGGCAGGAGGATGTGTAACTCAGCGCTAAGTGGCTATGTGACAGTTTATTTTGAGGGGAGCCGGTAAATAAAGGTTTAGGCTCTCAGTGCCAATGTTGTTTCCTGATATTTATTGTGTTTATCTAAAGCTCACATTGTGACTATCAAATCTATACAGCCCTTTGTGTGTGAGATAAACCACTTCAACAGCAAATGTAATATTGTTCGTCTAAAACCAAACAGTCAACATGATCTTTTTTTTTTTGCTGGATGGAAATCTGCTCTTGTCAGAGCTTTGCAAGCCTGCAGTACTTGTCTGGGTGGGGTCAGTGCACGGCTCATCTGTATTGGCTACCTGCCTGGTTCACTTAGATGGATGTACATTGGATGCCAGGTTCCTGTCACCAATCTAACATTTTGAAAGGGGGAGGAGAAAGAAACTTAGAAACCAGGCATTCATCAGCATCAAAGGCTAGATATGAGGTTTCTGTTCAAATGTTCACTTCATCACTTCTCCGTCCAGCATGATATGCTAGAAAGTGTGCTCTGATTTGCTTGTCATTGTTAACAGATGCTGAACACACACACCAAAGAAGAGGCTAATACATGAATATCAAGCATCATTGGATTCTGAAGAATTTATGAAACCTAATTAACTCTTGTCGGTTTAATAGGCATGGGATATGTTCATCATTAGGAGACTCATCACATATTAATTATTGACCTAATTGTGTGTCTTCCTTCCAGCTTTGGTCCAAAAAAAGCTTTTATATAAAAAAAATAATTGCGCTGCCTTCATCCGTAGAGTAGCTTATTAAATGTCTTGAGGTTGCATGTTGAACTGACTGTTATTATAATGGCGTACTGTACCTTTAGGCGCTGACTGCAGCACTGAGGCCTTCAGCCCCTTCTGATCATCAGTTAACTATTATTTTACTCATCTCATCTGAAGGTTTTATTAATACAGTTTAATTTTTTCAACATTTACCCTATACGCCACTCTCGTCACTGTTACGTTTA